>NW_020884872.1:87642353-87644661 GCF_003945725.1 Corapipo altera | reverse complement strand
CCCATGGAGAGATGGAGATGCTGGGTCAGAGATGTCCCATGGACTGAGGGCATGGCTGGGAAGGCATCTCATGTCCTGGAGAGTTGTGGTATTGAGACCCCTCCCAGGAGCTGGCTGGGGTGACTCCTGCCCACATATCCCCAGGGGAAAGACATCTCTGAGCAGACGCTGACAGTGGTTGCAGACCAATGTGTTCTTCATGAACCTGTGAATGACAGTTTGGATTGTTCTGTGCTGGTTTGAATTTAGAGCTGTGATTGCTGTTCAACTGTCTTTGTGAGGCCTCGGCACTTGCCTAGGGCCTGTATGTATGGGACTCCTGGCCTGACTGTATATTACAGTTTAGTGCTCATTAGTGGCTTCTTTGTGGTTTCACTGCTCTCTGTAGAGTTGCAGTGCTGATCACGTTACCCTGACATGCCTGGGGACATCCTGATAACATACTGACAACATTTTGATAAGAGCCATGGCGATGTGCCTGGCCTGGCAAATGCCGGTCTCTGGACACCATCTGTATCCTCTCTCCCCAGATATCCGTGTTCCAGTGTATCTCCAGCAAGATTTCCATATCTCTGCAGAAAGGGGTTGCTCAATGTCCCCAGAGCATTCATGTCCCAAGTGCATGGCAGCAAGAAGAGCCCATGGATTAAACCACACTGGAATGGGTGCACCTCAAAGCAACTGTAGATGTGGACAAGTCTGTACCTCTGTGGTAGTGATTGTGGTGCACAGATAAGTTTCCAGATGGAGCAGGTACAGTCCTAAAGAACTTCAGTCTGTGGGTTAGTTCAAGCTGAAGCAGGGGCATGGGGAAGAGTTTATTGCAAAGTTAAACCCTATAACCTGGTCCAGAGGGACCACGTTGGAGATCGTAATGGAAATATCTTTAAATTGCTGTATTTCATTATTTGAGTTGCATGTTTCATGAATTAGAGTGGAAGGAACCATCCATACCAATGGAGGACAAGCCTTACAAGAAGCAGTGCAAGTGCTACAGTGATCAGACCTGAGTTGGCTTTGGTGCCTGTCCTAGTTAGAACAGCTAGGACCAGTTCATCACTGTATCGGTGTAACCCAAAACTGTGTATTCTATAACCTTCCATGCCATTTCCCCGAAACTGGTATCAATAGACTATTTACACCTTCTGCCCAGAGCAGCCTGACTCCTCAGGCTATAAACTAGGTATTAAGAGGCCTGCAAGATAGGAGGGTGCCTCCCTGTTCTCACACTCTTTTGTGAAACTCCTCACCCTGAGGGAAGTACTGAGCATTCCTGCCTGAACTGGAGAATATATAATCTTGGAGTCTTGGAACTTTTGGAACCACTCGTGGGATCCAGAAGAAGACTGCAGATCACCACTCTCAACCAGACTGCAGACCACCACTCTCAACTGGACTGCAACCACCACTTTTCAACCAGACTACAACCATCACTCTCGACCGGACTGCAATCATCACTCTTGACCAGACTGCAACAGCACTCTCACCAACAGGTTTTCCCCTCTCCTTTTACTTTGGACTCAGGGGGCCCAAAGAACACCACTCTGTTCATGCCTCAGGGTGCTGGGTTATACATTTGGGTTTTGTGGGTTAAAACCAATTGTTTCTCTGTACGATCGTACTTATTGCATTATTTTATTAAATTGTTATTCTGACTTACAATCTCTCTTTTGAACTGAGTTCAATTTCCCTGCTGGTTTACCTCTGAACCAGTACAGTGCCCAACAACTCCTTTGAACACACCACCTTTCCTTTCCTGACTGACCACCGTAATGGATGGAGTCCAAAGCCACAGACTAAATGAACTCAGTGGATGTTTTGTGGACATTTATGGGCATTTTACACAGCTTTCACAGACATGGTCCGTAGACTAAGGGAATGGTATCTGTATATTGAATCAAGGGATGGGAAGGGGGTGGTGGTAAACAAGAATGTATTGGATAGTGTGAGAGCTGAGCATGAAATAAATGGTAAGGAATAAGGGGGGAGAATGTGCTCGTTTGGGCTGAGGTAGAGTTAGTTTTTTTCAGAGTAGCTGATACAGGGCTGTGTTTTGGATTTGTGTTGCAAACGGTGTTGGTAACACAGGGATGTTTTCCTTATGGCCGTGCAGGGCTCACACAGAGCCAAGACTTTTCTGCTCTTCCCCCCCCACCCCACCAGTGAGAGGGTTGACCCAAGGGATATCCCAGACCATATAGCATCATACTCAGCACATGGAGTTGGGGAAACATAGAGAGGGAAAAGGGAGACATTTGGAGTGATGGCTTTTGTCTTCCCAGGTCCCCATTACATGTGATAGAGCTCT
>NW_020884872.1:87329569-87642343 GCF_003945725.1 Corapipo altera | reverse complement strand
GGGTTGCAGGGAGGCTTGCCCGAACCCCAGGCCTTTGGCCCCAGACACCCAAGTTGCTAACTGCACTACCTACCCAAAGTCCTGCTTTTCTGCAGAAGCAGGTGCCACTTGCCACATTCATCAAAAGGCACCAAACACAACTCCCTCTAGTCAGCATCAGGATTTCAGAGCAGATCTGCCCCACTGTGTTCCTCCTCAGCCTGGGCAAAGTTGTATCCTTCTCTTATCAAGAGAAAACAGAGCATGAGGGGGATACTGGGAGAGACCTAGGCCATTCCCACTGCAATGCCACCTCCAGGTGGGGCATGATGGAGCACTGCCTTTGGAGTTCCTCTGCCCCCAGGATGATTGCAGAGCCGGATGTTGAACCATAAGGAATGGATGGACACTGGTTCCCAGTGAGAGGAGGCCAACAAAGGATGCTATGTCCCTCTGGTGGTCTACCTGTCTGGAGCTCAAGTGTGGGGATCTGTGTCTCCTGGAGAACAAGGCCAGTTGTGCTGGTTTTGCTGGGGTAGAGTTAATTTTCTTCACCGTAGTTGGTATGGAACTATGTTTTGGATTTGTGTTGAACACACAGTTGATAATACAACAATTGTTATCGCTGACATTGCTTGCACAGCGCCCAGGCCTTTTCCGTATTTTGTACTGCCATGCTGATGAGGAGGCTGGAGGTGCATGGGAATCTGGGAGAAGACACAACAGGGACAGTTGTGTGGTGATCCCAGCTGACCCAATGGATATTCCATACCATATGACATCGTGCTCGGTATGTAAAGCGGGAGGAGGAAGAAAGAAAGGGGGGATTTTTGGAGTGATTGTGTTTGTCTTTACAGGTCACTTTTACCTGTGATGGAGCTCTGCTGTCCTGGAGATGGCTAAATCCCTGCCTGCCCATGGGAAGTGGTGAATGAATTTCTTGTTTTGCTGTGTTTGCAGGATGGCTTTTGCTTTCCCTATTAAACTGCCTTTATGTCAATCCATGTGTTTTCTCACTTTCACCCTCATCCCACTCGTAGTGGGGTGAGTGAGCAGCTCTTGGTGGTTCTGGTGCCTGGCTGGGGTTAAACCACAACAGTGCCACAGCGAGGAAGGCCTGCAGTCACCTCCAGCAGTGGCTTTGGGCTCAGGCAGCATGCTCAGCAGCTGGAGAGGCTCGTGGTGCTCCAGTGAAGTGTCATACCAGGAATAGGATGAAGCACTCCCCATCACTGTTGAACACGACCAATGACAGACGCAAGATGTTCCCAGAAAAGGTCTGTGTCCTGGCACAGCTGGAAGGGCTTGCTGACGTCTTCTGCGCCACTTGCAACCCCCCAGGACTTGTGGGTCTGTCTCTAAGAGCCACTGTCTGTCCAGCTGGCCCTGACCCCGGTGTGTCACAGGAACCTTCTGCCTGCTGGGATTGCAGGGCATTGCGTCACACTGCTCCAGGGATGCGTCAAGCCCTCACGATGCCCTGCTGCTGCTGAACACCCCTGCTGGCCACAGCTGATAAGAGATGTTAGATGGCCACAGGAAAGGTCTTTGTCCTGGAAAAACCCAGCGCTGGTCCCAGCGGGACCTTGGCAGACGGGGCAGATCAGGTCGTCTCTGGCCTGGCCGGGGGTGCTGGCTCTGCGCTGCCCTGGGCAGGCTCCCGGGGCACCCGCACTGTTGCCATCCACCACGGGGAAATATGTTTTCTGTTCATATCGTTGAAGCAAATCAGGATGGCAGCACTTCCTTTAAATCTGTTAAGGGGCATCAAAGCCAGCAGAGAGCAGTGACCTGGGCACAGAGGCTCAGTGTCAGGAAGACAAGAGAGAAAGTACAGCTTTGACCCAAAATGTCAAAAGAACAAGAAACCCCAAATTCCCTTCTCTAACCAGGCCCAAGAAGTCCTAATCACACAACTACCCACCCCCATGGATAGGGGGCTGCCAGCATCCCCACCCCTCCCGCAGGGCAGGTTTCCCATCTGCACACCCCTGCCTTTCAATTTGGGGTGCTCTGGTCTCGGCTGTACCTCCTGCTGCTGCCTATTGCCTGCTCAGGGAGATGCTGGAGGAAAGAACCTCACAAATTCACACTTGGGCCCCCCAGGTCTGGCTCTGCTGTCAGCTGAGTTGGCTGTGAGCCAGCAAGGTGTCCTCAGGGGAAAGACAGTGGAGGGAGGGGATCCTTCCCTTCTGCTCAGCCCTGGTGAGGCCTCACCTGGTGCACTGTTTCCAACACAAGAGAGTCATGGAGCTCCAGGAGCAGGTCCAGCAGAGGGTGACAAAGATGATTAAGAGCCTGCAGCATCTCTTATGAGGAAAGGCTGAGTGAGCTGGGCCTGTTTACCCTTGAGAGAGATGACCTAGAGGGATTCTCATCTATGTATATAAGTGTCTGAATGGAGGTGCCAATAGGATGGATCCAGTCTCTTCTCTGTGGTGCTGAGCAGTAGGACAAAAGGCAATGGACAGAAACCGATGCACAGGAAGTTCTACCTTAACATGAGGAAGAACTTCTTTACTGTGTAGATGACTGACCACTGGAACAGGTTGCCCAGAGAAGTTGTGGGTCTCCTTCCCTGGAGACATGTCTGGACAGAATCCTGCGTAATATGCTCTAGGGGACCCTGCTTGAGCAGGGAGGTTGGACAAGATGACCTTCAGTGGTCCCTTCCCATCTTACCCATTCTATGAATCCGTGATTTAATCCATCTGATTGTCATTTCCCTTTTTAATGTAATGAGCTTTCAGCAGAGACATCTTCCAGCTCAGGGGAACACTCATCCCAGTCCCTCTGGGCGAGGAGGGCCCACAAGGTGTGGGCAGAGCCAGGGTAGGCAGCAGCTGCAGCAGTGGCTGCAAACAGCTATGCTGGTGCAATCACTTCCACCAGTCAATCCAAGGAGCTCTCAAGTTCTGCTGGAACATCACCTGAGAGCAGAATCAAACCCTGGAAGGTATCCAACTATCCCATCCCTCTATACAGCACTGGTGGGAAGCAGGGGTGAGGGAACAGCACCCAGGGCACGGCGAGAGGCCTCCCCAGGGAAGAGGTGCTCGAGAAAGAGCTTTGAGACACTGCACAGAGCAGGAAGTCTCACAAAACATGCACAGGGACAGAGGCAGTGCAGGAGGAAGCAGGGCAAAACCCAGCAAAAAAAGGTAATTAGATAAAAAACTGTCACAACTGGAACAGCCTCAACTGGAAGTGTTTTAACCCCAGAGGTGCCAAGCACCCTGCAGTGACATTCGTAAGAGCTGCAGATCCACAGCCCATCTGGAACGTTTCTGTTCAGTATGTGGATTTAGGAGCCAACAACCAAGTGAGAAGGCAGAAAGGTTGGATCCTCATTGCCATCAAAGAAAAAGCAACATAAGAATGCAAAATATAGAGAGGGAATTAATTAGGAAGCACATATATTTTTGTTAGCTGTTCAGAACTAATTTCACAGCAAGACTTTGGCTGCAGCACCTGCTCAGGTTGGTCAAGGGCATGCTCAAGGGTCAGGAGAAATGCCACTTAGAAATAAAGAGGAACTTACACAACTACACTCTGGGTTTTTTAAAGTATATGCTGCGTGAACAATCTCCCACTCCCACAATTAGAACAACTGAAAAAGAGATAAATCAAAGTTATTATCCTGTTACAAATATCAGTTACCCACGTATTGACACACTTCAACAGAACAGAAGAACAAATAATTAAACACAAAGTATTTAATCAGGCTTTTATTACATGAAAGCGAATAAAGCTTCACTTTCCAAGCCATGGACGGTTCAACAGTTGCAGCCACGTTGCCGACGTTCCTGGTGTGGCATTAATTCATCCTGTGATGTGTCACCGCTGGAGAAATCCTCAGCGGACTGGGTAGAAATCCTCCAAAAGGTCTCCTATTCTTTTCTTTTCTGTATAAGGTGGGAAAACCTAATCAGCATTTGAGATCAATCTGGAAGATGTTTTATATTAAAATCTTAAGGTTAACGAAGCCACCAAAAATCTGATTTTTGCTACTAACAGTGAATCACCAGCTTGCTGTTTTAATTAAATGCATAACTTCTTTCCCATAGGGCTCTCCACAGATCCCTGCAAAGGGATCTCCATATTAACACTTTTTTATTTGTACATACTCTTTCCAACATGGCACGATGCAGACCACAATCCAACAGCCAGAGTCACCTAACTGTATTGTGTCAGAAAATGGACAGTTTTCATTTTCCAAAATTTGCCGCGGCCTCTTTGGGCTCAGTGACTACATTTAGTAAAAAACTGCTGTTCTTCACCACAGCTCTAAGCCAACAGCACTTCAGGCTTCCTACCATTTCTATTTACTCTTTTTTCACCTGCTCTGGTTGTTTTCTGAATATTCATCACGCAATTTCTGAATCTACATGCATGGGCATTTTGTAGAATAAACAGTACAATTGTGATGTTACAAGAATAAGACCTGAGATTTCTAATTTCCATTACTTTATTTCTTCTTCAGTGGTACAAGTTTGGTCTATTCTTATTTTCTTTTTGTTCTGCTATTTCTATATTAAAATAAGCTTTTAAGAGGAAGAGGTGGTCGTCAAGGCAGATCAACAGCTCAATAAAAATATCTATTTTCATATCATAAAATCCTTAATACTGTTGCAATTTAGATTGTGAATAAGCAGGAGAGACTTAGCCCAGCAATATCTTTACACAAGTTTTCCAGCACTTGTTAACTGGAACATAAGGCAGGCTGAAGTCTCATTTAAAAAACCAACTCATCGTACCTGCCACCTTAAAGTCTTCTGGGTGATGCCTGACGTACTCCAACAGCTCTCTGTCCCTTTTGGCATAGATGTAATCTGTACGTTTCGCCAGGTAGTAGCCAACAAACCACCCCACAGTGGTGAACAGGACCTGGCGGTGAACACCTGCAGCAGGAAGAGGAATGTCCATGTCCCCCTGTCCCAGCTCCTCTCCCTGGGGGCCTCAGGTAGCCCTCTGCTTTCCCCGGGTCCCTCATGCCCCAGCACCTCCCTCCCTGCTTTCCCCCAGTGAAGGTCTCTACACACCCACACCTCCCACAGCCCCTGCCAGACCCCCGGAGGACCCCTTTCCTCAGGGCTCCTTCCCGTTCCTGCCCTCCATATCCCTCAGAGAGTCACCTCAAATCCCCTCCACACTCATACCACGTCCCCTACTCAGCCCCCTCCAATTACCTCCAATCCTCCCCGGCCAAGAGACCCCTCATTTCAGGGCTCCCACTCCTTCACTCCCATCCCCTCACAGAGACAGCCAAAATCACAACAGAGCACCCCATTCCCCTCCAACCCTCCCATCACTCCTCACTCAGGGTTCCCTCACCTTCCCTCCCCATTTATCCCTCAGACTGACCCCAAATCCCACACATTCCATTCACCAGCCCCACATACTCCCTCATCTCAGGGCCCCCTCCCCTTCAACCCTCAAGGTCACTCCAAATCCCACATACCCCCTTCCCCAGCCCTCCAAATCTGCTCTATCTCTCCATCCTCTCACCTCAGGTCTCCCTCCCCCAGCCCCAGTATTCCTCACGGTCACCCCAAATTTCCCACACCCGCTCCCGCAGCCCCCTCCAGCCCCTCACTCCCAGCAGTTTCCCCTCCTCCCCCTTCATTTATCCCTCACAGTGACCCCAAATCCCACACAGCACTTTCCAAGCCCCACATTCTCCCTCTATCCCACCCCCAGCCCCCGTATCCCTCACTATATCCCTCCTTATATCCCCCTCAGGGCCCCCTCCCCTTCACTCCCGCCCCTATAAGCCTCAAGGTCACCCCAAATCCCACACACTCACTTCTGCAGCGCCCCTACCCCTTCCAGCCCCTCACTCCTGGCAGTTTCCCCTCCTCCACCTGCATTTATCCCTCAGAGTGACCCCAAATCCCACAAAACCCCTTCCCCAGCCTCTCACTTCAGCCACCCCCCCCCCGCCCCGTTTCCCCCTCGCCTCAGGCTCGCCCTTGTCTCCTCGCACCGGCTCGGAGGACGGGGCGCTGGTTGAAGGTGTTGTCCAGCAGCGCAGTCATCCACCCCACGAAGCCCAGCCAGACCGAGCATCTGTTGAACAGCGGCGGCGGCGGCAGCGACCGCGACTCGTCGGGCAGGAACACCATGGCTGCGGCCCGCCCAAGGTGACTCGGCGGAGCGGAGCGCCGGCTGCACCTTCCGCCGCCCGCCCGCGTCCCGCTCCCGCGTTCCGCTGCTTTCCCCTGATTTTGGTTATTTCGCCAAAAAAAACCCCCAAATCCAACCCCCCCGGCCCACAGACCCACCTACCCACCCCTACCCGAGGCTGAGCGGCTCTAGCAGGGGTCGGGGGGGGGGCGGTTCCCGCAGCCCCGAGCCCACTGGGTGAGGCGGCCCCGCTGCCTCTGGAGGGCCAGGGAGGCCGGTCGGTAAGTAAATTAGGGGATTAATAAAGCACTAAAATCGAAGCCCATTAATTTTCAGAGGTCGTCCTGCCGACAGATTAAATACTGAGACCTACTCCATATTGTTAGTTTTTACCTTTTTAATTATTACGAAACCACATTAAATCACTTGCCACCATAGCAGGATTGATGGAACCATTAAAAAACCCCTTGCATTAAAAAGACACCACCGGTCCTAAAGGCTTCTCAGCCTCTTCCCTAAAAAGGTATTATTTAGCTTTTCTCCACACAGGAGGAGGTTGGGCAGTCACTGCTCCCCAGTGGGAGATGCTTAAGTTGAAGCAGGAATTACAGAATGGCCATAGGTGGTCACTTAAGTCACTGCCCCAGGCTGAATTTCACAGAATAGTTTGGGTTGGAAGGGACCTTAAAGATCATCTCATTACAACCTTCTGCCATGTGCAGGGATACCTTCCACTAGACCAGGCTCCTCAGAGCTCTGTCCAAACTGGCCTTTGACACTTCCAGGGATGGGGCAACCACAGCTTCCCTGGGCAATCTGTTCTGGAAGGAGTTAGGCCGGACTTGCAAAGGTGCTGCTGCAGAAGAGCCACGTTTTTTGTGGTTTTTTGTTTTTGTTTTTTGTTTGTTTTGTTTTGTTTGTTTTGTTGTTTGTTTGTTTGGTTGGTTTTTTAAATATTATTGTTTCCCTACACAGGACAGCACCTCCACGCAGACAAACACAAGCACTGTGGATGCTTTACCCTGTGCAGAGCTTTGAGGCCTAGACCAGCAGTAAAATACAGGTGGTAAGAAGCACCGTGGCATCAACGGCAGCCACAGCAGCTAAAAAGAGTATGGCAAAGCTGCTGAGGTGTAAAAAAAGCAGAAACTATGAGAAAGTAATGAAAAACAGAGTGAAAAGGTATGAATACAAGCTCATGGACTGTGAAAAGTTTAAATGCACAAGCTCTTTGGTTACAGAAATGGCCACAGCAACTACTCAACCTGCTGTCCTAACAAGAGCCCCACTCTTAACATCTGAAATATTCAAAGAACTCAAAAAGCATAACTATCCCCTGGACTATCCTCTCCAAAGGGTCCGGTTCTTCAACTAACATGGAAGAAAGTTCAAAAACTACTTGAAAAACCAAACCAAAACAAATCCATCCCTTCACCTCCCATTTCATGTCAGCACTGGAATCCAAACCAGACCCCAATCTCTAGAGCAACATCTTTTAGGGATGGTTATATAGGGTTTAAAAAGTACAATTATTTACCACAGAAATAACTTACCTTTCAGAGTACATGATTCCACAGAGGCAGAATACAATATACCTTTTTTTTAACTTTCTAGAGGAACTGTGGACACTTGATCTTTTGTTACAGTTGCAGACTTTTACATTAATTACAAATAAATACCATTATGCAGCCACATTATAGGGTAGATTTAATGGTATTAAAAAAAAAATTCTTCATTTCAGTCCCAAGCCTCAATTGGTCATCTGGGCTACACAAATAAGTATCAGAAGAATATTAAAGCCTCTTTGAAGAGTATCTATGAAACAAGGAGGTCAGTGGGATATGGACATATTAAAACTTGATATTTGAGTGTTCAAGATTTTGACAAAGTTTCCAGCTAGACACTACATCCTTACTTGTGCAGGTGTCCCTCAAAAGCAGGGCTTAGATGTGAGCTGAAAAAATTGCAAGAAATGCTCAAAGAAAAAATGTCAAGTTTTTAATTTACAAGTTCCACAGAACACAGTGACAACGCTCTCCTACACAGCAATCATCCCTTCTAATTTGACACAACAACTTTTATTCAAATACAAACAGTAATGGGAGAATCAGGCAGGTTTTCCTTGGGACAGAAGTCTGGACCTTGTTGAGCTTCACAGTTTATCCACAGCCCTCCACACTACTGTGAGTAACTGTGCTTCTGATCAGAGGTATCCTCGTTGGGCAGTACAGGAGTGCTGGAAGAAAACCTCCCCACGTGGCGATGGTACACATACACTGTGTCTTATCCAGAGTTGTATGTCCTTGTGACATACAACTGTGCCAGTAATCCCCTCAAAGGGATATCCTGGGACTGGTCCCAGCACTGTGGCTTTACTCGGCCTTTTGTCTGACAGGAATTCTCTCAGTCAAGACAGAGACGTAGAGTTTGAGCCAAGCGTATGTGATGCCCAGGGCACAGTATACAGAGGTCAGCAACAGAGGGACAAAAGGGAAGTGCCATTTCCAGGGGGTCAGGGGAAATATAATTTCACAGAAGATTTCCAAAGGCACGAGCTGGATGAGGTAGATTGTTTCAAGCCAGTTAAGGAGAGGCTTCTCTCTCCTGTCAGAGGAATTAAAAAAGAGGTAGCGTTAAAATACAGGATGTTAACTGAAAATAACAATTCTGTTTTTCAGCTATCACTGGTGACCAGAGCAAAGAATATCTAGTAGTTCACAACAAGGCTTTAAATAACAATTTAAAAAGTTTCAGAAAAACAAATCAAAACAAAGAACCCCAGCATGATAGCCAAGACTACAGCTAATTTCCTTATCATGTGGCTTTTACACCAAGTTCCAAGATGCCTTGGAATCTAAGGAGAAACCTTATCAGCTGCTGTATTTCACCTCACCTCCTTTCAGTGAACAACTGAACAGACCTTCACACACACACTTGTTCCACCAAAGTTGTTCTATATCCGAAGACGGGAAATGTCACACTTATTTCAACTTCTTCCCCCAAGCTTTCTGTAGGATGTACTGTCTAGCCAATCTCTCTGGCAAAGGACATCGGTGGTAGGGTTTTGACTGCAGGTAGCTTACAGGGAATTTCAAGTTCTGACAGGAATTTGTTCGTTTTGGCAAGTTAGGAACAAGAAACTTGCAAAAGCCCCGTCTCTAGACAAAAGCTAAGCTCCTACAGAGCTTTTTTAGTTAGAGTTCTTGAGACAGAATGATTGAATTCTTAAATACTAAGGGGGAAAAAGCAGTCTGGTCCAAAAAAACCCACCTACAAAAAACAGGTGCTTGAAGTACTGAACACATGTTTACAGCCCTTTTGACATTCTTCATTACAGCTTGGTTTTGCCCTGAAAAAAGTCTGAGAAACAGGGAAGTGGAGACTACAGGGGTTGTAAGGATAAGCAGTACCTTTGGTCAAGTAGGTAAGAGATCAATAGGCTGTAAAACTACACAGGATGATTTGGACAATTACATGTTCTGGTAGCCAAATGTTTGCAGTTTGGTTGACAAATCACAGCTTGTAATGTACATTATTTATAACCTGTCCCTTCCACACATTAAAATACTACTACTGTAAAAAACCAGAGCAGAGTAAGATAAACAATCTCCAGATAACTCACTGTAATAAGTGCTCCGAGACTGAATTAAATCCTCACCGGATACAGCATCACAACTCCATGCTTTAACAGGGTATCAGGCAGGTGGGGATCTACAGCCTGCTGGGACTAACTGGGCAGCTGTCACAACTCAAACATAACCAGGATGTGTTGTAATAATCCTAACTAAAGCACTGCCTCCTGAGAAGTGCTGCAGCAGCATCTTTTGACTAGTAACACTTCAACCTGATACTTCAGCATCGGTTTTCTGTGCTGTTTGCCCCCCTTAAGACAAGACTGTTTCCAGTGCCCAAAGAAATGCTGTTGTTCCTGGCATTGAGAATGAAGTTTCTTTAATTACCTGAACAGAGATTTCAATGAAGAGAAGCTATAAACAGTAAACAGCAGCATAAGCAGTATTTTAAGTGGAAGTTCTGAAAAGCAAAGAACATTAGGGACTTTTAAAATTAATTATGAAAACTTTTTGCCATATGAACTGCAGTATCTTTAAATCCTACTAGTCACACTTGCATTGTCCAAGTTTATTTTCTCCATACCTACATGTTTTACTACTCAGGATACTAAAAATAAGCATAGATGTTTACTACAGCAAATGCCAAGCATTTGCAATATACTTACTTCAATTATCTATAAACATACTGAACACAATAATTATAATTACAATTTGTGATAGCACTGCAAATAACATTTCCCTATTCAAAAGAAATCACAAATCACTGGGAAGTGATTAAAGCAAAAATGACAGGCAAATCAACACTATTGAGCTCTATGTCGCACACGAGATAAAAATTAACTAATAGAGAAGGCAGAGGAAGTTTCTTATTTCTGAAGGCAGCAGCTGTCACAAATAAGCAGCACTGTCAGACCAAAAGATTGTGACTGCCTGGATTTGAACTCTCTCAGAAGGATGACAATCAATTCAGTGTTACAGTGTTGTCGTAACCACCATGGCCTGGAGTTTGAGAAAAGCAAACAGGCCCCTGATAAACTGAAAAGGTAGGAGGTGAACGAAGGAACAAACAGGTTTTGGTCACAAAGACACATCTGTCCCTGCACACACTGACTTAACTGATGCTACTACATGATTTTTTTAATTTAAGCACAGTACTGGCAGCATAAGGAAGCAGTCAGCTGGAAAACAGCCTGCCAGGGCTGTAGTTTCAAATTGTCTTCATCAGTTTTGCCTGACAGGGTTATGACAACGGGAAGTTTCTGGAACTGTGGCAGAGCAAGGGATAACAAATATTGACTGACAGCTTCTCATCCCTATTTCAACTTGAGGCCTATACAGCTTTTTAACCCAATGATTCTTTTCACTAGTTGGAGAGTTTGCATTTATGGAAACAGGCTGACATACAGCCTCCTTGCAACTTTCAAGGTATTATATAAATTAATCCAAACCCATTACCTGCATGACATCTCTGGAAAAAAAACCCAAAGTAGTAAGAGGAAACCACAGAAAGAAGGACACTTTACCTGGTGGAGTGAACAACAATGGAAAAAGTGAGAAATGCCCTGTTGTTGTCAGAATCAAGTAGATGCCAGCATCCTTGGCTCTCTGAATAGACAACAAGCTAAAAAATGACAAGAATTTGTTATGTTTTTGTCTTTTAGTAAAGAAACTTAATTTCAGCAGAGCACTACACAATTCACAAGAGAGTGAAGAACAGGTGAAATAGCTTCAGGGTACCACAGTCCCTCCAAACACTAGACCTGTGATGAAGTCTCCTGCTTCCAAACTACATGGCCCCAGAAATAAAAACACAGGAGAAAAATTGTCCAGGAAGCCCTCCCCCAGAAAACCACACACCCACTGAACAAAACTACTGGCAAGGCCTGACAGAAAACAAGAGCTTAAACATCACTAAATCTCTGAGGGAGGAAGATACAGTTTGGAGCAACACTGGTCAGGCAGTTTATGAACTACAGCCTACTTCTACCCTAGGCAGGCATAAAGTTCTTTTGGTAGAAACTGTGTATTATTCTTGTCAAGCACAGTGCAGAAGATCCCTTTCCTCAGCTGGTTGCTGACCAATTCATCCAGTATTTTAGAACATGAACCACAGCACTCATCAAGGTTTGATCTGTGCCTGAAATTAATTTACTTTAAATGCACTACACTGTTCCAGCTTAAGGCATTCTATAAACACGTTCATCTTCTGAAATATACTGAAAACAAAGTGATCCCCTTGGAGGATTCCTTAACAAGTGGCTGCAGGTCCACTTTGGCCAACTACTGTGTACAAAACTCACTTACCTTAAAGGCAGAATAGCAAGGAGTATTGCTTTTTCATGCACGTGCCAGCCAAACATGAAGGAGCTCAGCGCACAAAGAACAAGGCACTGCAGAAAGCCTCTGGGCCCTTGAGGTTTAAACCAAAGACAGAAAACAGAGGGCTAGAAACAACAGGCAAAAACAGGACTTCAGTGAAAAGTTTGGCAATCCCAAACACAAGCCATCGTCCAAAGAGATTTTTCAATGTTAATACACCCCACTGCACTCAGGTTGTGCTTGTGTGGCACAAGCATTATATAGCACTGGAGGAACCAGATCTATTTGGGTGTATGAGCAGAGCCTGAAGGAATTCTGTCGAAATAACAGGAGGGGAAAGTAGACTGAAAGACCACAGCCAACTCCCTGCCATTTGCATGCAAGAACTGTCTTTCAATCTAAGTCACTAAATACATTTTATCAAAGATTTCTCATTAAAGGCTAGTTACTCATTAAAGTGAAAAGGACTGTGTATCTGGGTAATTCCTTACTGAACCTCTCATTCTGTGCTTGCCATGTGAAGATCACTACATTTACCTGTGGCTCATGCTGTTAGGAACACTGTAAGCTGCTCAAACAGCTCCATCAGAACTCCACCCACGTCAGCTACCTTCTACCACAAAAGGTTACTTCTAGCTCAGCACACAGACTGGTTTTGATCCAAGTTTGCTTTTAACACTCTTTTAACCATTGACAGGGGCCATAAATGTAAGTTTATATTCAAAGAAAGTTTTATTGTGTATCAAGAAAGATATTAAGTCCAAATTTATTCTAACAACTGGTTTTATTTTTTTTTTTTTAAGGAAAACATATTTGTTGCCCTAGAATTAAAATTCCTGTGTACACTAATCAATTAAAACCCAATAGGGACAAAACATATGAAGTTTCAAAAAAATATTAATTTTTCTTACCAATATAGCTATGAAAGTACAGATTAATGTTGCCAGTGGAGTCACTGAAGGGAGGACAGTGTGCTGAAATTCTTGAACCAGCCCTCCTGTCATGGAGGCTTTAGGGATTTTTGTGTGATCAAGAAAATTGCACTTTAAACCTAAAAACAAAACATAAAGAAGCACAAACTGAGAAGTGCCAGTAAAGAAAATGAAGTAGCTGAACTACGTACACGGGCAAGTCTTTTCTTTTTTTAAAGGATAGCAGAGGGAAGTGATTGATCTCTGACCTACTGCTGAGAACTTACACATTGCATTACGTGGACAATCAGATGATTTACAGCAATCTGAAAACGTAACTTACTACATGCATTTCAAACGGGGCAGACTAAAATCCAGAGAGCTCTATCAGCAAATGGGCACCAAGCAGCAAGATCAGCATACTGACCAAGAATTGTTAGTGCTTTATCCATGGCATTGTACAAAGCCCAGAAGTTCGGGGCCCAATAGGCATGGCAGAGGCCTCGCCTGAAAGGAAAAAGTCGTGAAATGACTTGAGGCAGCTGGCCCTACAGAAAACAGAAGAAAGAAACGACCTCTTTAGACAAGACATGGTATTTTTATAAGGCAATTTTTTAACAGGTCTGGGGAATAACATGTGAAAAAGGGGTTATTACCAATACTAGGAAGGGTCCCAAAGACAGAGCAGAAACAAGACAGACAATCAGTCCCAGAAGAGTTACATGAAGGAAGCTGAAACTTCTCCACTTCAGGGATCCATCTACAAGAAACAAATAGATTACGAAAACAGTTACTGTGGGAAGTGGAAAGGGAGACAAAGCATTCCACACTGACAGAGAATTGATAGCACCTATTTTAGAAGGGGCACACAGCCTTTTACGGCAATACATTCAGTTGCTTCCTTCAACAGTCAGCTGACATTTATCTTTTTCCACACTGTAGAATGCAGGAGCTGCAATCTTTCGGTGTTTTCCAAATTTATCTTCCCTGTTCACATGAGGAGTATCAGGCATGCTTTAGTGCTAAAAAGTGGAGAGAAACTCAAAGAAGGACTTTGAAATGGTTTCTGATGCTATCTAATTGTTTCATATCCATAACAGTTCTTATGGCCTCCAACTGCCACCTGCAGTTTGTTCATGCTTGTTCTTCTTAACAAAGAACTTAACAAAGGACTCAAAGTAACAGGAATTGTACAGAAACAAATGTATTTCAAAGATCTTGCAAGATCCTGTCAATTCTGCTCTCAAGGAGAATTTTGTTTGACACACAGCCATTTTGTTCCAACTGCATCTGCATATCTTGAGTGTTCCCCTAGTTGCACTGATTACCCAATCCCCAAAAGCCAGTGAGGAAAACCCCATCTTACCTGCATTATTTGCAGTAAAACAATAGGATCGTAACAAATAAATGCCATATGCTGGGGCCACGTACAAGTAGATGTGTTTGAAATGCAGAAGAACAGCAAAAAGAAGAGCGCCCTCCAAATACCTTTTCTAAAAGAAAAACAAAACCCAAGCTCTTTTTCCTGTACTCTGTACTAACTCTTAATGGTCCCCTGTTGTACTCCTACAGTGATGGTACAGTTATTACAGGCATTAAAAAAACCCCAAGTATTTACTTCAAATTACAAACTCAGTAGTATCATGCACAAAAGGTATGGAGAAGGAAACTACCGTGTCACACCATACTTGGACAACTGGGACATGCCTCCCTTCCCCACAGCTTCAGAAGTATGTTTTCTAAGGACTGGTGATTTGGAAGAGGATGGCAAGAAATGATGTCACATTGCTCAGCTATAATACAGAATTTAGTTTTCTCAGTGGGGACTGCAATGCTGCAGCATTAGCAAGCAATTATGGTGAGTTTCAAGTTCTCCTCCTCCCTCCGAAACTCAACAAATAATTAGACATCCAGCTTTGCACACCTCAACATCAAGCCACTACCACTGCCTTCAACATGGGCAGCTCAGTGAAGTGAACTGATGCACCTAAATGGCAACACATATGGCAACAAATAGATGAGAGTCACTTGAGTTTACCTGACACAGACGAGCAACAGAAAGAAGCATCAGTCCAAACAGAAAGCCATTGTACTGGAAGTGAATATCTGAACTTGAGTCAAGAAAGGAACAAAGCAAGGTTTCTTTACTATTATGTTTTCTGGGGAAGACTCAACGTTCTGAACAATAAATTCAAATTAAAATAGAATTTAAATCAAGAAAGCAATCTTAAATGCACACCACGCTAAATTATTATTTAACATTAACTGTTAGTACTCTTAGACACAAAATCTACTAATGCTAGCACATTACCTTAATGAAATGAAACACAACAATCTACATATGTATTATGCAACTTATATAAGACAAACCACAACCAGGTTAAATCTCCACTTAAATTTTTAAGCACTAATGTTACCAAATAAGTTATATTTCTTAAAAAAGGAGCCTATGCAGCAGTTGGAGAAAACGTTGAGAAGAGATTTAACTGATGAAATAGATAATGGTTGATGGGCAAGCTCTGGGTAATGTCCATGTGTTAGAATAACAAATTAAAAGTTCAGGGTTTGGCTCTGGAGGAGGAAGTTAATGAAGCCTGGAAGATAAATTTATTTTTGAGAACTGAACACTAGGAATGCAGAATTTATAAACCACAAAGACATGTTACAAAACCCAGAGATGTCCTATCTGAGAAAAAGATAATAAAAAGACTGAAAACGTGAACTAATTAGAATGAGAAGCAAGAAATCAATAACCAATAGAAGAGAGAACACTAATTAATGAAGAGAACTACGTAACTTGTAAGCCAATGAACATTAATTCCTTTGTTTGCTGAAGTGTATAAATAGTCAAAAGTTTTGATAACTGATATACACGTTTTCTGGAGCTATCCCCACATACCTCTACACTGAATAAAGTGATGTCAACTTTTTAACCTAACAAACTGGTCAATTTCTCAGTTTCTGGTGACAGTTCCTGGCAACCAGAACAGGAGTAGGTTGCCCAGAGCAGCTGTGGATTCCTCATCCCTGGAAGTGTTCAAGGTCAGGTTGGATGAGGTTTTGAGCAACCCGGTCTAGTGGAAGGTGTCCTTTCCCATGGCATGGGTGTTGAAACTAGATGGTCTTGAAGGTCCCTTCCAACCCAACTCAACTCTATGATTTGATTCTGTGATATCTTCTTTTAGAAAGCCTCCCTAATTCCCGTATATCATTAGCCAATTGAATACAGCCTGAACTTGAAGTGCTTTGAAGATTTTCCTTGCCATGGGACAAACTTGGAATCACACCCAGAAAATACAGCCTGTCTGCTAATACTTCTGTAGGCAGGTGGAGGAGGAGCACCCAACAGGAACAGACACGTTGCTGCCAGACTGGATGGTTCTCCTGCAGTTCTGGCAAATCTGACGAAGAACTGACTAATTTTCATTTTGCCAAATAAGAATTCTAATAAAAACATGAAGTTATTCAACTAACCTCAGAAACAAAACCAGCAGTGTTATTTGCTGTGACAGTAATATGAATTGGTACCACACACTGCAACAGGTTGTTAAACCAACAAAATAACACAAACAGTCCATAATGGTTTGAAAGGATACGATCCACAATTAACAACCCAAAATTCCACAAGAGCAGAACAGCAAGAATAAATGCTGGTTTTTCCAGGATATCCTTTGCAGCTCGTTTTCCATTTACACATCTGCAGCACCTGAACAAAGGCAGAAGAAACAGAAGTTTTAATTCAAACAGACAACAAAAGCATTGTTGGTTTAAAGAGCTGAAAGGTGCACTTAATCTGAAGTTAGCCCTTTTATTAGGATGGAAGACAATGATAAAATCCTTTCTAAATTCATCAAGGGCAGTGTCATGAATAAAGTTTAGTAAAAGAAGGATTTTCAATTTCAAAGCCGTAGTGTGTTCCACATACTAAAGCTGATGTTAACTAACTTAGCCTCAGGTTCAAGTCCTGCATTCACTAAGTGTAAAGCTGTCACAGCCTGCTTGCCATCATGGATGAGCAATGTATTGCTACATCTGGAGACAACATACCAAGCTGGTATTTAAGGTTAGACATTAACTTCTTCCATCCCCCCTCCCTCAATATTATGAGTTATCTCTGTTGTTTAAAAATCCTATTACTTCTCTGCGTGAAGTAATATGGTTCATATTATTTTGGAAGGCAAGGTTAGGTCAGATTAAAAAGTTACAGATGATTTGTGTTGAAATACTATTGCAGAGCCATTTTAAGAAAGCCAGCTCATATATGGAATCATGAAATGGTTTGAGTTGGAAGGGACCTTTAAGGTCATGTAGTCCATACCCCCTGCCACGGGCAGGGACACCTTCCACTAGACCAGGTTGCTTAAAGCCCTGTCCAACCTGGCCTTGAATTTTTCCAGGCATGGGACATCTATCACCTCTCTTAGCAAAATAATCCCGTGCAGACACCAGTCCTGAGCCTTCAGCCCCACATTCATATATCTGTGTGCCAAAACAACAAAAAGAAAAAAAAGTCACAATGCAAAGCTAGCTCATTTCAAATAAAGTGAATAAAAGGGCTTAAGCAGTGCTTCAGTCAGAGAATTTTCTACCTGGATTTTGACTGACAGATTAAAACTAGGGAAGACTGTTACAGCCAAATCATTAAGGTAGACAACATAGTTCTCAAAACATCCTCCACTCTACTCTTTAGGTATCAGATAAATACTTCTTTACAAAGTCAGGGCACACTGGAAGTATCCAATCCTATTATTTTTCAATTAGACTTTGAATAATCAGTTTATCATCAAAAATACCAAAAACACCAGAGCAACTTTGTGATACTTTGTGACACTTTGTGACAAATTGCATTTTGTGACAAATTTCCTTTATGCTTCTACTCTAGAAGAGTAGAGTAGCAAGAAAAATAACAATAAAAAAGCCTATTCTGAGCACACAAGCTGTCCTGCAAGTCCTACAAAATGAACCCAGAGACAGAAACAAAACCAATTATAACACACAGCAGCTAATGTCTGACTGCGCGCAAATCTACCACATGTATAGAAACTGCATCTCCCAGAACAAAACATTAGATTGTGTTTAGCACTGTATTCCAAATTTCTCCTTGAATAGGTTAAAGCAACTTCGGTATTTCCATGCATTTACAAGCTCATTCGCACAGTTATTTGTTGTGGCACGTATTAAAGACTACCCACTGTCCCTAAAATTAGAACGTTAAGACTTACTCATGAACTCCATATATGAAGAGGATATCTGTAAAAATGACAGAAAGTCTTTGGAAGAAGATGGTTGCGGGACTGGTGTAATTCAGGTTTTCGATAACCAACATCTGTGGGTCGAAGTACTTGGCCATGTGCGAGAGTGCGTATTCAAACCAGGCAAAGAACGGTGGATAATCCAGGGTCCATTCCGAAGTTGCCTAACAACAAAAGAAGATTAAACAGTTTAAGACAACCCATGCTGTTTGCAGTCCTTCAGGTACAGATGGTCACAGCAAATCAGTCGATGCATTTTATCTCAGTAGCCTCTATTTAACGGAAACTACTCCACAGTGAGTAGTCAGCTCTGTGGTGCTGAGCATGATTTAAGCTGTTCTTCTGCAGTACTGGTAGAGAGACAGGACATCTCCTGATTAGTAAGAAAAGATTAAACAGCATTTTATGTATCTGCACCTAACCAATATATACCTGCCTGTTCTTTATAAATCAACTTACTGTAATAGGGTCAATATTAAAAAATCTCAATAAAACAGATCACAGCGAATACATTGGAGCAAGTACCAACACAATCAGCCTTGCTACAGTCTCAAAATAACTCATTCATAAGTCTTAACTCTCGTATGACCTTATCAAGACCAAATGGCATTATGTGATCTTTTCCTATAAGGACAGCTGTTATGCTCTGAACAATCCTTGGCTGTGGGAATAGGAGAGGAAGAAGGAGAAACAGAGTAGGTTGGGCTGAGGTATATTTTTCAGTGTGCATGTTCTCAAATGCTAATCTCATGCTGATAAAAAGCATCCTATTCTCTGGCACTGGGATCGTGCTGGCATCACAGAAATGTGGTTTACAGTACTGGATCAGCCTTATGAAGTTCTGACCTGCACAAATCGTTTACTCTTGGATACACAGGTCCCAAATGCTTAAGTGGAGGAGTACTAAAGTCTATGATATGTATCCCTATACTCCAGAAGATACTATAAGATAGATTAAAACCCAATTATATAGGTTGAGTCTATCACAAACTTAAAGTGGATTCATCTAGACAAAAATCAATGCACACTACTAGTACATGAGCAAAGGCTCAAAACTTTATTAAAGTGATTGATTTCATAACATACATATGTGCATACCCATTTGCATAATTCATTTTATATTCTGACAACTGTGTATCATCCAGGACAAGAGTGAAGCGAGCAGCAATTTACCATGCAACTTGCTCCTGTGCTACACAGCCTTTCTAATAACCCACATGCCTTAACTGCTCTTGCCATTCTGCCTTCTTAAGTACTTGCAGCTTCCCAAAAGAACTCTCATTTTTTTAAACTAATGCTATACAGGGCCAACAAATTGTGACTGGTATGTTTTTGTCCCACTGCATGACACCCACCAAGCAGCTCTTCCAGCATTCACAAAGTCTGACATACCCAATGTGCCTGTAATTCATACACAGTTGAAAAACCCCAAACATACTTACCTCGTAGTACCACTGAGAGAGGGGTAAGTTGTGGGTGATGGCAAGCCAGTTCCTATGTACTTCAAAATCTGTGGAATAACTACAGAAGGGGTATATTAAATGTCACATACATGCACTTAAAGGAGAAACATTTCAGAGTACCTCACCATAGGCAGGTAAAAAGGAAGTCTCTACTGATGAGCTCTAGGGCACAACTGTGGTCAAGTAACCAAAACAGTAGCAAAGATGCTGCATGAACTTTGTGCCACGGATATATGAGAAAATCCTTGAATGTGTTGGGTTGGAAGGGACCTTAAAGATCACCTAGTTCCAACTCCCCTGTCATGGGCAGGGAACCTTCCACTAGACCAGATTGCTCAAAGCCCCATCCAACCCGGTCTTGAACACTTCCAGGGATAGGGCAGCTGCAGCTGCTCTGGGCAACCTGTGCCACTGCCTCGCCATCCTCACAGGGAAGCATATTTTCTTGACATCTAACCTAAATCTCTCCTCTTTTAGTTTAAAATCGTTCCTCCTTGTCCTATCACTATCTGACCGTGTAAAAAGTCACTCATATAGCTGGCTAAAGGACACGAACTATTTATAGTTTAGCCTTTTCAGACAATTAAAGCGAAATTCCAGGTTTTAACTGACTTTTTATACCAATTTGGTTGTTGTTTGGTTTTTTTTTTCCACGGTAAAAAAAACTTTTAAAATTATGAAGCGCTAACGTTCCAGCACGTTAAACAACCTGAGCCTTAAAACTAACGCGAACGGCCAGCCGGGAGGGGCTGGAAGGGCTCCCAAAGACAAGAGCAAAGCTGTGCCACGCCGCGGAGGCAGCGCCGCCCCGCTCCCCTCACCAACCCGGGGAACACAAGGGGCCACCGCCCCCAGGGGTTCGGGGCAGCCCAGCGCCACCCGCTCCCGCCTCATTCCCAGGGCCGCTCCTTACTATGCGGGGATCAGGAGGCACTTGAGGAAGGACACGCCGAGCGCCAGCGCGCGGAACCAGCCGCGGCCGCCCGCCGCCATGGCGCGCGAGCCCCCAACCCTGCGCATGCGCCGCGCCCGCCTCCTCTCGGTTTGAAGCGCGCGCCCGCCCCGCCCATCCGCCCGCAGCGGCGTCGGGAGCGCCACTACGCATGCGCGGGGAGATCGCGTATCGCTGTCATGGGCACGAACTGAAACAGGGGAAATTCGGGTTGGATATGGGGAAGTGGTTTATCTGCGTGAGTGTGGTGAGGCAGTGGCACAAGTTGCCCTGAGAAGCTGTAGATGCCCCATCCTTGGCAGTATTCAAGGCCACGTTGGATGGGACTCTGAGTAACCTAGTCTAGTATAAGGTGTCCCTGCCCATGACAGGGGGGCTGGAACTGGATGATCTTTAAGGTCCCTTCCAATCCTTAACACTCTATGATTCATTCTGTGATGTGGGGTTGAGTGGTTGTTGAGAGATCTTACTTGTTTAGCTTAACGAGTTTTAAATAAGAACAAGTCACTTAAGAGCTCTAATAGTGTGTGATTTAGCATGCTGCTCACCTGGCTTTACTTAGCATGAGCAGCTGGATTTGCTGAAGTCTTAGGCTGAACTTTCACCTGGATATGCTTTTGGCTGGAATAAAGTTAATTTTCTTCTTAGTAATTGGTACAGTGCTGTGTTTTGAATTTATTATGAAAATACCATTGTTAACACAGTGATTTTTAATTGCTGCTAAGTAGTGCTTACTCAAAATCAAGGATTTTTCAGATTCCCATGCTCTGCCAGCAAGCAGGTGCACAAGAAGTACAAACCAGAAGACAAGGAGGCTGCAGCCATCAGCAGAAGCTCCAACTTGGCAAAAGCAGTTAATATCCTGCCTATATGAACACAGAAAAAGAATCCAATAAGGTGTTAGAAGGCCCCAGACCAAAAATCACTGTTGGACCAAGAACCACGTGAATAATGAGCATGTAGAATAAGGGTATAAAAGCTCAGAGATTTCTTTGTTTGGGGTCCCTTTGTGGAGGCACACAGCTTGAGCTGACCTGCTGCTGTACTCCATTAATTCCGTAAGTCCAGCACTGAGACTGATACTGGAAACCCAGGGTTGAGCCTGAAGGAGAAAGCTCGCCTGACAGTGAGTGTGTGTGTGGGTGAGGAGTCGAAAGGGCACCAGCTAGGGCTCACTGGAGCTACCCACTGTGAAGGGACTCTGGTCCTTGCTGTTAAAGTTCTCAGGTGGTGTGTGTGCAACTCCTTGAGCGGTGTGAGAATGCTCAGGCAGCAGCTTTCCTCTGACCTGGGTGATGTGGGACTGGGTGGGTGCGGGACCTGCAGTGAGGCTGGGTAGTTGACTCTGAATGTTGTGGGGTTGATTTGGCTGTGGGACCACTTACGGAGTTGGGCACTGTTGGGCCTGGGTGATGTGAGGCCACCCAAACTTCACTAGGCTGAAGCTGCTTCCAATTACACCAGCTTACCTCTGCTCCAGGGAGGTGCCATCTCAAACCAACGTCGTTGGTGTCCGAGTCAGCTTGCAGGTACAAAGCATTCTTTTGGAGGAAAAAGCTCAATTTTTAATACCTTCCTCCCAGCCTGCAGGGTAGATGCATACAAGGCTGATGCCTTCTCGCTTCCTTACAGCAAACCTTCATGAATTTAGGAATAGGACCTTGTAGGAGCTGCATGGAATCACAAAGATAATATCTTCAACTTGTATTTTCCTGTACAGCAGCAATATATTATGGTTTGCTCAAACTCAGGGACTAGAGACAAATCCAAAAGCATTAGGGTTTAAAAAGGGTTTTCACTGGAAAAACGAATTCTCTGTTTATAAACGTTTGAAACATAAATGAGCTAATGCTTTTAAAACCGTTTTGATTATTTCCGAAGGCTTGTTCATCCAAGTTTTCTACAACTGCATTAATTTTTGGGGAGCTTCCTACAATTCTCAGCCACGGAGAGGTCGAGGTAAGCATTGCAATGATGCACTATGTAAAATCATTAGAGAAAGGAAAAGCTACCGATTCAGCAAACTTCACTGCATGCTTTTTTCTCAAGAAATATATGTCAGGCAGAGCATCTCCTGCTTCATTCACATTTTATTTACTGTTTTCTAAAATACACATTAGTAACAGTTCACAAGAGAGTTACAGGCAGAGAAATGCAATCAGGCATAGCCCTCAGGCTCTCTATAAAAGTGGATAGAAAGAAAGAGCAACTTTTGACACTTTTCAAATACTACTGATTCCAAAGCATGGCTTTTAGTGAACTGGGGCCCAAATTCTGATCAATGGGAAAATCCTACAGTTAGGAGTTAGAGCAAGAAAATAGTGAGGGGAATGCCAAGAGGAGGAGAAAAGCAATTATTAGATATAGCCCTCCCCTATACCTCCTTTTTTTTTTTCCTGAATTCATATGGAAGCCATTCCTGTGAATCTGAGACCCTGATCTGGATATTTATGCTTCGTCCCACCCTTCTTGAACAGAATATCTGTATGACTGCCTGTACTAATTCACATACAAGACTTTTACTGTGAGGGCCACATATTAGCACTGCTTGTACCCTGCATGTTTGTGTCCATCAATATGTGGATGCAGAATGGCACTTAAATATTTCAAAATGTATTGAAATTCTGAGCAGTGACACCAAATTCAAAGGGATGGCGTGAAAATAAAACTCCCCAAAGGAATCTTCTTCATAACTTCTCCATTTATCTGTGAAGTGTCAGAAGATCCTAGATTTACTTTCCTCAGTATGTTCCTTCTGTGGCTGAAGGTAGTATTTATCACTCCCATCAACCTTATATATGGACTCCACCAGCCTCTCCTAGAGTGGGAATAAATCTGATTGATTGCAGGTATTTACTGCACGTGAACTCAAGCAGCAGTTAACATGCAACAACCCAGCTATAATATGGTAAGTACAGCAGTGCAAATGTTTGGTGATTTGAAGTATATGCAATTTGAAGCAAAGCTGCCTGCTCCTGAGAAGTTACTAGCATAACTCTTGGCATATTTAAGGTGCATAATAGGAGATTAAAACTGGAGAGGACCAGTGAATCATTCTAATTATAGCCTCTTGCAGCAAAACTTTTGTCTCTGTTGTTATCTTGCTGTTTTTTTTTTCCTGAACACATCAAGATTTTCTATACTCTCCCTACTAAATCCTGGATTTCTTGTTAGCATGTGAATTCTTTCAGATCTAAATTTCTACAACTATTTGTTTCCTCACCATCAACTGCAGCAACAATCACTCCTCCCACCAACTCCTCCTGACTCTTAACAGTTGTATAAACCAAGTATGTCTTAATATTTATGTATAGTTTCAGTCCCTTGATTATAACTGAACATTGTTAGATATTTATGTCTTAATATTTATGTATAGTTTCAGTCCTTTGATTATAACTGGACACTGTTAGATATTTAAGATATTTAAGAGCTACCGAGCCTAAAAACACATACAGAAATCCACAAGTGTTTCTTTCTGGACTCCATTAAGATGTTTCAGAATAATTCTGTCATATAAGAAATACCACTGCTATGCACATGTCCAGGCCTGAAAATGACATTAGACTACAGCTAACAACTTATCATCTGCCCTAACTCTGGTATCTTTCTGCTCTAACACAACTGAATGCTCTATTCAGTAGCCATTAAAATAATCGAAAATACAAAACCACCGAAAAAGTGAGACCATTTAAAAAAAAAAATGCAGGACTTGGCCTCATTTTGTACACAGAGGTGTTAACAGAGACAGGCATATGGCAGAAACGGGAGTTATGCACCAAGATGTAGAAGAAAACACCCTTCAAGCTTTAAGGGGAAAAAAGTCACTAGAACCTTTTCAGGAAAAACCACCACCTATTTGTTCTGAGAATGAATATTCCACTCAACAGTGAAATTATTTTTAGATGTTACTGCTAATAAATGCTAAGTGCATTTCATGACTAGTGATGGGGTTGTGCTGCACTTAAAATGGATTTGTGCATATTTGCTTCTCCGTAATTCAGGAAAACTCTTGAGAAGAATCATTATCAGTGCTGTTCACTGGTAAACAAAAGCAAGTTACGCCTCTAGGGCTCAGAAAAGGAAGGTAAACAAAAACCAGCTATCCAGATAAAATGCAAACAAATGCTTTGGAGAGAGAACATTCCTATAAACAGTCATTATAACGTAACTCACAGAATGCAAAATTCGGGAGCAGCTATAGATTTAGCTTAGCGTATAGTTTGAAATAGCAACTGCACAAAACATATGTTTGCCTGCAATCATCAGTGATTCACTCACTGCCTATTTCCCGTGCTCCGTTAGCACACAGAATGGCCGTGGCATTAAAAATAGTACTCCATACATAAAGATGTTTATTGAGCTTAGCAATTTAGAGGTACCTTGAGTTTTTCTGTTCCTCCTGAAGCTTGGCTTCACTCATGTCTTTATACTGGTTGGAAATTTTGCATCTATCTACATAAAGAAGAGAGATATTTTGCATCTCTCTATGTATTAATAAATGACAGATTTGTGGCCAGCTCTACCTTTTCCTGATTTAGTTACATGAGTACGAATAAGTGTGTATTCAAGTCATCCATCTTTTGCATAAGAGACTAAGGGCTTAAAGCACTCCAGGTGAAGATTTGAGTTCAGTTCTCTCCTTTTACAGACTTCTCTTATTCACCTTTCACCAGAAAATGCAGTAATGATTCAACTCCCCCAGGCAATATTTTTATTTTGCTGAAACAGAATGGAGTAGTACTGATCCAGAGCTCTAAAGGATGTAGATCAGACTTCCCCACCACCACCTCCAAATGAGATTATGCCCACTGCTCTTACCTTTCATAATACTCAAGCTGACTTTAGTCATGACATAGAAGAACTCCTGTTAAAGATCATTTAAAATCTACTCTCAAGGATGTGGGCTAAAAACAAATACTGTCAACGGTCCCCAAAAGCTATGTTATCATAAATTCAGCAAAGGCGTATCTGTTTCAAGGCATAGATTTGATCAAGGAGGGTTCATTTTACAGATCATAATCACATTAACAGCACAGTCATCTCTGTGAATGTCCAGCTGAGTGGCAAACACATGCTTTATAATTCAGGACACGGATGAGGGGGAAAAAAAAGTTCTTCCTTGTGCAACTAAAGCTAAATATGGTGACTCAAGCCAGAATCTGGCCACAAAATCCTTTCTGCAGTCCTTAAAATTCACAGTATTTGCCAGGTTTAATGGTTCTGAGGGCTTCAAGCCCAGTAAGTACTTTCTGGCAACATGGTCCCACGTATATCATGCTGGTTTAGCACCAGGTCAGACAAAGGGCAGTGGTCTGTAACAGGCTGACAAGAGCTGCAGAATGTGTATTTTTCCCATCAGCATGCTGATTTGTGTTGTTCATGCAGTTACAGCTTGGGACATTAGAAATATACTGATCTCACTGTTTTTTACAAGAAAAAGAGCTTCTTTATGCTTGTTCACAGGTCAGCTTAATGTAATGACAGACTAGTTACTTTGGGAAACAAGAACATGAGTAATACAGAGCTTTGCAGCCCTGTGCTAAGAACCTTTGGAAGTGCTAAAATTCTAAATGCAAAACTTGGTTATTGCATTTTCCCTTTTATCTCATTAAAGACACCGGAAAATGTTCCAGAGGGTCTCTAATGTACTCATAGCCATCTGGCTAGGGAAATACAGTTAAGATACTTTTAAACATAATTAGCTGAGAAAGAACCATTTTGAATGTGGCACAAATGATGTTTAGAGACAATATGCAGCTATTGAATTATAATCTTCATTATAGCACAGACCAGGTGTGTAGGTGACCATTGTTGTCACCTCTGGATTCCCACTGCCTTACCTATGGCAACCTGACACTGAAGCCAAACAAGTGAGGAAAATGCTATTTAGTGACCTGACCATTTTACATGGATGTTAAAAAAAAAAAGGCTCAGTGTACTAGGATAGGAAAAATGAGCCTCTGATTTTGTAATGAAAAATACTAGGTGTAACCTGATGAGAATGTTGTCTTTTCAAATGGAATCCATCCTATCCAGAGAGCATGTGATGCACTCCAGGCACTGTTGAAGGGAGATGTGCCCAAAAGAAGGCCAGAAGAGGCTCAAATGCTTAGAAGGCATTTGGGGGCCTCTGCCCCAAAATCTGTCTTCATCTCAGAAAGTTTCAGCAGCATCCTCCAGACAAATATTAACACTACAAGAGAAAGAAAAGGACTAGTTGTCTTGGATGCCTTTGGAATGTAAAAGTTTAATCTTCTTTGTTTGTAAGAACACCATTCTCTCTTCTATGGCTTCCTTGGTTGTTCTCCATGCCAGTCACAGTATTCCAACATGGCTTCCCTGAAAGCAGAATAAAGCAGGGGCTTCCTCACAGGGTTCAGAAAAAAAACACAAGGCAACTTCAGATGGTGAGAGAAGTCCTTTGTTGAACCCAGGGAGATGGGATCCCTTACTCATTTGCAGTTTGCACCATCCTTTACAGCTGTATTGAGTGCACGAGGGAGGCTTCTTATCTGTGGATTCAATCAAGCTTCTTGAATGCTCCACACAGGTGATACAACAAGACATGGAAAATTCGTTCCTAGGGCTGTCTCCTGCACTGCAGCTCCATGGCATCTTTCACCACATCTGTTCTCCAGATACATTCCAAACCTTGATTACTGAACCCGCACATCCCCTTGCAACATAGGCTAGGGATCACTTCCATTTTCTGACTGGGAAAAGTAGAAAGGAGAGAAGTTTGGTGATTTTCCCCACAACTGTACAGCAGGTCAGAGGGGGCAGCAGAGACAGAACCAGTCCTTAATTCAGGCGCTAGACAATATTGCTTCCATCTAGAATACAGACATATTCTGAAAGGTCGTATTGGTAAGTACATTAAAGGAAAATCATCTCCTTGTTAGTGACTCTTAATCCAGATAAGCATGATTCTGAATTAGGCTGTGTGTTTTAAAGGGAAACACTGAACCTGTGTTATCTCCATGCTTCCTGCACCGCAATAAACAGCCATTCCTACTTATACCGAATTAGGCGAATAATCTTATTATTCATGAAATCTGAAGTATGTGGATGAGAAGAATCTATGCAGAAACCATCACTCATGGCTATTTTCAGCACTTCTTCCACAAACACCTGGAAGCTATTGATTTGCTTATTATCTGGCACCACCCAGAGTCTCTTCAAGTTCTGCCTGGTGTACTCCTCTTCAGGAAGGCCTTCCACACTTGCCACCCAGTCTAAGGTCAAGTGGTTGGGGTCCTGCAGGTAGCTGGATATTGAAGAAAGGTTTCCATTGAAGCAATAGTAAAGTTTGGAACCCAGAAGCTTCAGGAACAGGCATGATGTAGAGAAGATATGAGCACTAAACACTTCCATGTTGGAGGAAGACAGGCTGTAAATCTGGGGTGCTTCTCGGACAGTGAAGTGAACAGTTTGGGTCTTCTGATCAAGGGTGATGTTGAGCATGGCATTTTTCTCTGCTTTAGAAAGCTCTACTTCCTTTTCCTGCAAGGCCTCAATCAGCGGCTGAATTTGATAAAAATCCACCTCCCGTCGAAGTAAGCCCATTTCCTGAAAGTCTTCGGGAAGGTCCAAGTGAGAAGTTCGTAGGAAGTTCAAGATATAGCGGAAGATTTTGCCATCTCTGTCAATAAAGCAGTTGCCTTGGCTGTCCTTCTTGGTTGGTATCTTCCCACTAAACATGGCCCCCAGCATGGAGTCTGGAAAGCTAGTCAGAGTGGACAGAGAGGTGGTATAGAGTTTTCCTCCAACATTGAGCGTGATAGGTTCTGACATGATGGAAAAGTCACGATGCTGGGACTAACTCTAAAAAAAAAAAAATTAAAAAAAAAATCCAACACAACACATTTAGTTGCACTGACCTTTTTGAAAGGTTAAACTACAGAGATAAGGAGTCCTAAATATATGAAGGTAACCACATGGCAAGAATTCATCACAGAAATTAGAAATAGGGAATTACTTTTGGAGGTTGTATCTTGAGAACAAGCATAAGGATGTTTTTTCTCCTAACAGATTTGAACAGGACTTCGTTAGTTCAGTTTAGTGCCAGGAACATATGCCTTCCAAAACTTTATAATCATGCTAAAAGTGAAATCTCTCCCATCAATGCCTACAGTGGTGGCTGACTTCAAAGCAAGAGTTGTGTCCTAGGCTCATATGATCCCATTTCCCTCAGGAATACAGAATTTAGAGGGGACAAAAAAGGACAGGACAAGAACTGGACACATCCCAACATCATCCATAGTGTCTGAGGATATGATTAAAGCAGAATTCCCTGACACAGCGAGCAGTTGCTGCCATAAGTGCACGACAGTAAAATAACCCACCAGGCTTCCTCCTTCCAATGCGTTTTACCCTAGAAAACATTTTCTGATTAATTTGGGCCATATCCCAGTTGATGTTGTTTCCACATGGCTCCTCTGCAATCAGCTGAGACAAACTGATGATGCGATTTTAAGGTGCAGTTAAGCATCACTGCCTTAGGAAGGGACATGACCTCCCTCGGCCCTCCACCATACAGTCCTCCTCCCTTATGCCATCTCTGGCACTTGTCTGACCCCACAGTGAGCCAGTTTAAGGAGAAAACCCAACATTTCCTATTCAGCATATGTTTCAGCTATATCTTGGAACCAGACCAATGCCAGGGCTGGGGCAAGGAAAGAGAAAGGAGTTATGTAGCCCTCTCCATTGCAGATTAGCTCAGCTGTCTTGCACAGGTGGGCCATAATTCCTACCATGTGAGGAACTGCAAATCTTTTTTCCCTTGTTTTCTGAATCCAAATCAATCAACAGTTCAGCAAGAAACTCACCAGTGTTTGCTTGCAGAGGGAGGAAGTAGCTCTCGCTATAGCAACTACAGTTATTCAACAGAAAGCTGCCAAGCAGCTCCCTTAAAATTAAACTGAAGTGCAGGCATTTTCCTTACTAGTCATGGAATAATCATAGACACTGCACATTATTATCAGCTCTGGAATCACAGCAGAATACAGATAGGAAGAAGGTCATCTTGTGCTGAAATATCAATTTTTATGGCTGCTAAAATCGAAATAGTAGTGTTAATGGCATCCTAAAACAAATACGTCTCTAGACAGCAGCATATTTTGCTAAGAAAAACTGATCCAACCAGCTAATTAAAGGTCAAATGAGAACCTGTGTTGCACTTCTAGTTTAAGACTAACATTCCACTTTGTTCTTTAGCCCTTGGCACACAGCCTATATCCCAGTGCACAGTAATGGAAAGATGCAGATCTCTAAATCCAGAGTGCTTTGCCTGTGTATCCCTTAGTCCCATGTATCCAACAAATTGGCAAATAAAGATGCATGCATAGACCAACACAACACCCTGTGTACGCCCATGACCAAAGACCCTCCTTGTGACTAACCTCAGCCAAATATACTCCAGAAAAAACTACTTGTTCCAGTGCTAAGCTCTCCTTAGCACTGTAGTCTCATCATTCTTCCCACTCTTGAAGACTTCTAGCCAATTTAGAGTCAAGAGCTGTTTAAACCTGATCACGTGGAGGCTTTAACTGATCTAATTCTATAGCACAAGTGGCTGCCATGTATTTTTTCCCCTAAGGGCTTGCAATATGTCTGTAAAAGCATTGCTACAAGCACAATCAGGCATTTCCAAAAAATGAAATGGGTTTTACTTTTTATCACGTTTCATCAAACAGAAGCTTCCCTACACCTCCCTGCAAATCACACAGCCTGTAGAAGCAGGACTGACAGTGACTCCATAGACCACATTCATTGCTTCTAATCTTTGCTGCTCCTCAGGCTGCTTTAGATTAAACAACCTCAGTTTTTCTGTTCTTTCTTCATAGGTGAAGCTTTCAGATTTTTGAGCCCAAGCCTGTTTATCTACACCATGAGAGTTGGTTTCTCATGCTCTTGGCCAGCCTTAGCCAGATGTGGAGTGAGATGTTTTCTTTGATGTGTCTCTGACAAGGCTTCACTTGGCAAAGCCCATGGTCAAGAGCCACAACCTAAAGACCACCGTATGGTCCAAAGATGCAGATTTTCATTTCAAACTCATCATCCACCCTAGGTTTACTCTGATCCAAAGCCTCACTGGCTAACAGCCTGAATGAGAAGCAGACAGCTCAGTCGAATCTGAACAGATAATATTAAAATCTCTTGTAACTGTTTTCTTTATCAGCAGTCCAAAAGGGAGGCTGCCAACAAAATATGGCAGTAACATGAGCTCTTCAAAGCTGAAGACCATATCTATGCTGCCAGCAACAGCATCAGAAATCTGCCCAAGCTTTAAGCTCCGGTGTTGGAAAAGTTCTGGGTGTAGTAGCACAGAACTAGGCAGACATGGTGTTACTCCCTCAGCATGGGGGCTCTGCTCCTCTCCCACCTCTGGGCACTGCTCAGACACATGCCCTGGCCAGCCTATTCTGCTTATGGCTGTTTTACAGTCTGCAGACAGGCTGGATTTAAGTCTCCTAGGACACCAGCCTGCTTTTATTTTGAACCTCCCCACTGCCCCTGCACTAGATTAAATTTCAAACATTTATGACGCAAACATCTGGCCCATGGATAAGGCTGCAGGATAACTATTCCCCAGCTGTCATTCCTAATCATCTGCTTTTGCCTAATTCATCCCATTACTTAGAGGTTTGTATCTTCACAGAACGAAGATGAATCTGATAGTCTGGGAACCTTAGAAGACCCAAAACTTCAGCACAGATGAGCACCCCTGTGTCTACTGGATTTATCATCAACCTGGACTTAGTGCATTGAGCAACCAACATACTTGACAGTAGCTGGGGAAATAAAGTCAGTCCTTGCTGCTTTTCTTCATACAAACTTTTTTATGAAAAAATGTTTTTCATAAACTTCTAAAAATTAAAATGAAATGAGTTGTCAGTTTTCTCTCTTTGCTCATCCAACCAGCATTTGCAGTCCCTACCCTGGTTTATCAAGCCTAGGTACTTTGCTAATACAATATAAGGATTTCCAAGAACGCAGCATGAAAATCACATCTGCTTGGTGGCATTTCCACAAAGAGGAGGTACCAAGAGCATCTGATCTTGGATGTGGGAGGCTAACTGGTCTAATGGAAGGTGTCCCTGCCTTCTGGGCACTGCAGGCAGGTGATCTTTAAGGTCCCATCCAACCCAAACCATTCTGTAACAGTATGATTCTATAACCTGCAGTCACTAAGGACAAGTACAAATTGGGTTATGGTTCTTGGAAGCAGAGATTTATAGTAAAGTCTTTTGTGTAGCCCCTCCTCAAGCAGCACTTAAAATTCATTCAAATTAGATCAGCTAGAGATGTAATTTGAGAGCTGAATGTGAATTTGTCCAAAGAACAAAAGATTTATTTTGTGCTTAACTAGCAGTGGTTAACTTTATGAAAAAATCAAACTGCTGAACAGATGCTGTCTGTGATCATCTGAGCATTTCAACAGACCAGGGCTTGTAAATTTTAACTTGGGTTTTACTCACAGGAGCATCCTCAACACCTGCATAGAGAACATTTCTGTAACAACTGTCTACCCCACGAGTTTAGTTCAGCAAATAACTGGTTTGAACCAGGGAGAGTAATGGGGTTGACACAGAGGGAAGGTATGAAAGTATGTCAAATGACAAAATCTACATGATTTCACTTACTGATGCCTTCATGTATTTAGAACCATCATTATCACACCACTTCGTTTGCCTAACCATTTTGAATGTAGAACAGCTTTGGATAAGCTTATTTTCCCTCTCCTGTATTCATCACATTTAAGAGTGCTTTAATTAGCTAATAAATAAAATTCTGTATACATAATTTAACTGAGTGCCTGTTTCACCCAACTTGGCAAAAACCCACAAGTGTACAAGTAATCATCCAAAAAAGAAGCCTCAGTCATGATTTGCCAACATAAGTAAAATGTAAACAAATGGCACAAATATTACGTATTTAACCACTCTGAAAAATGTATACAGCTGTAGCCTATCCTTTTTAGCCAAAAAATGCAGTTTACTGTAAAGTCTAAAGTTATAGATATGTTTATATGGTTACCAAAAGATATATGTATCTATATCTATATCTATCTATCTGAAGACAATTTATAACAGGATTTTTATTGGGAAAAGAAATTGACTGCAGACACAGATTTCACTTTACAAATGTTGGGGAAGAAGAATTAATTAATCCTTTCAGATTCCAGAGGTAATGCCCAAGATGCAGTTAACAGGCATCCTACTGTCATTCAGAAGATTTAATTAATGAGATTAAATAAACACAGAGCAACAAAGCAAGAACAATCTGTAATTCGGTAGGAGGTGATCATGATGAGTTGTTAAGGTTTCCAAAGTCCATCCCACAGGCTACTTATGGCCTCTGAAGCCCTTACGCATGGCATTAAAGGCATTAGAAGTTGTAGCATCCCCTGAAATACAAGCTAACATCTGCTGTGACACCAATAGGGTCTTTTGCTGCCAGATGTAGTGATACATGACTGTTTACACAGTCATTATTTCTAATGGTTTTAATTTCATAGAATCGCAGAATCACAGAATGGCCTGGCTTGCAAGGGACCTTAAAGATCATCTCATTCCAACGCCCCTGCCACGGTCGTGAACGCTTTCCACCAGACCAGGTTGCTCAGAGCCCCATCCAACCTGGCTTTGAACACTTCCAGGGATAGGGCAGCAACAGGTCCTCTGTCCAGTGTACCAGTGCCTCAGAAGTTTATGTATATTTTATATATTGCACTGCTGGTTAATTTTATAGTGTAGGCTTCAATAGCTCACCTGTAAAATATCCCTCCACAACCAAAACTTTGAAAACCTGTATTTAAGACAGTGAAATATGTGCAGCTTCCGTATAAATAGTTGAGGAGTAAAAATGAACCACAAAAAACATACACAGCAAAAAGGAAAAAAAAAGATATTAATTATTTAGGCTGGCACAATGAAGAATGCCTAAGTGGCAATAAAATTAAAGCAAACCAGGGACCATTTCTTCTAAGCATCAGGAAGAGTAGCCAGACTAAAAACCTCTCTGGCTTTTTGAGTATTGCCCAAGAGAGCTGGTGAAAGCCACATCAAGTAGATAAATGTTACAAGAGACAGATTAGGTAATGCTTTATAGGAAGTAATTCTGCCTTAGAAGGAGCAGGATTGATTTCAGCTCAAAAGGAGGTATGAGAAAAGAAACAGCTGGGCACCTGTAATGGCTGCTGGAAACTCTAAATGGGATTCAGCAAAAGATGGTTGTTGCAGGATGGGGCTCCAGTCTGCTCCATTAGAGCATATTAATGGTGAACACATAATCAGGCAAGGATGGCTCCTCTTGCACAATGCTTGTTCTGCTCTAGGTCATGCCCCATTTTCCCTACACTCAGCATGTATCCCTTTGCTCCACTGTGTTTTACTGAAACACATGTTTTGGTTTGAGGTAAGAATTCCAGTTTCTACAAAACATTCAAGCCTTGAGCAAAAAAAACCCAAATAGTAATGAAGTTGAGAACTCCACATCTGGGCACAGCCAGCCCCATGGCACTTGCTGTGACTCTATCTGCAGAGCAGTTTTGTGCCTTGTCCCTTCTCAAGGGGACGATTTTGTGGAGAAAATCCAGATCCTCAGCTATGAGCTCATGCCCAACTGTGTTATGGGGCTGCACACCAGGCAGTTTGAAGTCTAGAAGAAACTCCATGAAAGACAAGATAAAAATAATAATCAAAGAACTAAAGGGGGGGGGGAGAAACAAACAAACAAAAATATTTAGGAGATAAAAAAATAAACACTTCGATTGACCACTTACTAGCTTTCAGCAGACAGTAGGTGTCAATGAGAGCTGAACTTTAGGAATAATTTTGGACAAAATCCATTGCAAGCACAGACTCACCCTCCCTTCACGTATGCCTGATGCACATATACTTAGCTCATCCTCAGCTACAGAAGGTTAAACATTTGCAATAGTTTCTGTAGCCTATATGCTTATTTACAGTAATCTTACAGAGGAAACCCCACGTTTTCCCATTGCTGCAGGACGGACCCACCTGATTTTGGACACTTACTTAATATCAACCCTTCCAATAATGCAGCATTTAGAAGCTTAAAATTCGGTCGGTGAAGCAGAGCATGGCGTGTCTGCCAGGAGCAATAGATCCCAAAATGCAGCGCCTGCGGGGAGGCACAGCAGCTTTTTGTTTCGGGACTGCTGTGATGTCTCTGGAAATTTCCAGCAGGCGTTTGGGGAAAGGCCGCTCACCCCGAAGCTGGCACGGGGGACGTTGTGACCAGCTCTGGGAGGGGACTCAAATTCCCAGCAGGCGTGAGGCAGGAAACGACGGGTCACCCTTCCTTTCTCCCTGTACGATAGGATTGGTATCCATCTGCCGGCGGCTGCAATACCTGGCCATAGACACGCTGACAATCCACCTTCGGAGCGCAGCCAGTTATTTGTATTTATTTACATTTAATTTTCTGGCCGTGCTTCTTTAGACACAGAAACTCTGCTCTGGCAATGAGACGCATGGAGAATGGGAAAGCGTGACCGGGAGTTCCACAACAACTCTGGTTTGCTGTGGGTGTGATGATGCCGTGTGTTCACCCCTTCCCAGACCTGCACCTCGATGCCCTTGCGCATCTCCTGGGCTGCCTGCTTAGGGATGCAGCCGAATGCAGAAAGCTGTCTGTAGGGTCTCTGCAGCTGCTGAATTTAAGCAAAAAGAGGAGGGGGTAGGGAGGCAGGGGTAGGAAAATAGAGCTGGTGACCAGTTAGTAAGAGCAAGGAGCGATATAAAACAAAGGTCAGGTTCCTCCTGAGAGAAGAGGAACAAAATCAGCAGTAAACAGCGGGGACGAAGAGAACGAAATGAAGGTTAAGTGCTGCTGAAGGAGAACCGGCTGACAACAAGATGGAGGGGGAGAGGGAGTGCAGAGCCAGAGAGATGCGGCTGCAGCGAGGTGTGGAGAATAAAAGTCAAATTGCTGCAGTGCTCGGCAGTCTCCTGGTGTGACCTTCGACACCGGTAGGCTCAGGGGCTGCTGGGTGGGCAGTGCAGACTGTCAGGAGGGCACTGCCACCGGCAGCCAGGAGGGAGCCTGTCTGGGGTCTCATGGCAGCGGGGAGCATCACTTTTCCTTCCAAGATGATACCCTTTGTACAGTCCAATATACCAATTTCATGCCAGTTCTGGAAAAGGTTTTCAATGTTTTTCAATGTCCTGTCCAGGCATCCACATAAGTATCACTTGGCACCCCTGGAGTATCATCCAGATACTCTTTATTTCCTTCCTGGACCACTTTATTCCCTTCCTGGACCACTTCATCTGCACACGTGGTAGCCCACCACCTGCATACTGCTTGATTCACACACAGGGTGGTTCAGCAATCCAGTTTCCACCCCATCTCCCACTGACACCATCACTTCCAGAGCACCCCTGCAGTGTAAGGGCAGCTAATTCCCAGCACGGATGCAGCTGCACGATAACAAATCCCACTCAGAAATCACAGTAACAAGGTAGGTACCATCCAGAATTAGACCCTCTGCAGGGTACAGCTCACGGCCATCAACCAGCCGGAGCCAGCTGGCAGCATGTCCCGGGTATGGGCATACAAGACGTGCTGTGAATCCTTAAATTTCGGAGATCTTTCATTGGAAGGGGGTGGGGGAATGTAAAGTTTGCAGAGTGGCGCTGAGCCCGACCCTGTTAAGGGCAACCTTAGGTACGGCTCTCCTAACACAGCTAGGCGCTCACGCTATTAAATTAGCTTACAGTACTACAAAAATACCCCGTACCTCCCCCTGCTCAGAGGGGGCTCACCCATCCTTCCCGCATCCCACAGCGGACCAGCAGCGCGGCTCCCGGCCGCCGGTACCCGCTTGTTCCCCGTGCCTCAGTCTCTCCACCTGGGGGAGTTCCGCTGGGGGTGCCCCCGGCCCTCCCCACGCCCCCCCCAGCCCGGCCGGGGACCCACCTGCGCCCCCTCCAGCCGCCGAGCTCCGCCACTCGCCGGGAGGCGCAGGGAGGCGGAGGAAGTGGGGGCGCGGCGCTCCCGGCACGGCTCGGCACGGCCCGGCCCGGCCCGCTGGGAGATGTAGTTCGCCGCCTCTCCGGCCCTGCCCAGCGCTGCTCCGGGACTGCGGCTCGCAGCCGGCCACGCCGCATCCCGGTCCCGGCCGGAGGTAACGCGGGGAGGGGGGGAAAGGAAAGGGGTGCAGAAGGGGGGCGGTCGGGGGTTGGGGTGGTCGGAAGGAGGGGGACAGGGGGAAAGGGCTTTGGGCAAGTGGTGCAGGAGGGGTGATCTGGGCTCAGGATGCAGGAGGGATGCTCAGGGGAAGGGATGCTGGAGGGATAGTCGGGGAAAGAAGTGCAGGAGGGATGCTTGGGGTGAGGGATGCAGGAGGGATACTCAGGGTGAGTGGTGTAGAAAGGGTGCTCAGGGGAAGGGGTGTAGGAGGGGTAGTCAGGAAAAGGGGTGCTGGAGGGATGCTCAGGATGAGAGGTATGTGAAGGGTGAGGGATGCTCGGGGTGAGGGATTCAGTAGTGATACTCAGGGTGAAGGGTATAGGAAGGGTGCTCAGGGGAAGGAATGCAGGAGGAATGCTTGGAATGAGGGGTGCAGGAAGGATGCTTGAAGTGAGAGATGCAGACGGGCTGCTCAGGGGAAGGGGTGCAGTAAGGGTACTTGGGGAAAAGAGGTGCAGGAGGAATGCTTGGGGGTCGAGATGCTTGGGGGTCGGGATGATCAGGAGTTGGGATGCTTGAGTGTTGGGATGCTGGAGGGGTGCTTGGAGGAAAGAGTTGAGGATGGATGCTTAGAGGCAGGAATGCTTGGGCAGTCAGGATGCAGGAGCTTGTTTAAGGGATGCAGGAAGACGCTGTGATTGAAGGGTGCTTGGGGGTCAGAATGGAGTTCTTTGGAACTGGAATGCTCCGAGGGAGGGATACTCAGAGGAAGGGGAGCAGTAGAGATGCTTGGGAGGGATAGTCAGAGTGATGCTTCGGGTTTGGGATGTAGAAGAGAGCTTGAAGGGAGGTATACCAGAGAGATGGTTGGAATAAGAGCTGCTCAGAAGGTTGAGGTGCAGGAAGGATGCTCAAGAGAGGGATGCTTGTAGGGAGGGGTTCAGGAGAGAGGCCCAGGTTTCAGGATTCCCAGACAGATGCTCAGAGAGAGGGATGCTCTGTGATCAGGATGCAGAAGGGAATGGTGGAGGAGGAATGCTTGAGGATTTGGCTTTTTAAGACTCAGGCTGCTCTGTTGGAGGGAGAAGTAGAGGAGCAACACTGGGAAGTGGGTGTATGTGCATTCCTCTGGTGCCTGCAGGGCTTTGCAGACCTGTTTACAAGTCAGCATCTTGTTATAAGAAACTGGCCAAGATGGGTTCAGGTTTTCTCCAGACAAACTGACCTGGAGAGAGACACCCAGGGGTGTTCCCATCCCATAGGGAGCCAAAAGACTCTAAAAGTGGTCAAATTCAGATTAGTTGAGATCCAACCCTGTTTCGGGTTAAATCTGCCCTGGCTTAGACTTTGCAGGTGTTACTGAAGGATAAAAGCAGATGTTGGAATATTTGCCACTGCTTTGAGGTTTTCAGAATGCTTTGGGAACTCAACTATACCCTGCTGTATCTGGTGGCAGAGAAATTTCAACTGCATGCCTTACCTCAGGCTGAAAGAATGTAGCTGAGCTTTCCCCTGGGGAGGAGGCTCAAAATGCCTTGGGCATCCTTGTGATGGAGTCTGCAAAGTTTACAGTGGTCTCACTTTGCATTCCTGGTTTCTGAACTTGGCTGATGCAAAGCCAAAGATGTTGGGACCTGGAGGGAAACTGAGGTCTTAAGTGGGCATCATATCCCAGTTTTCCTGAAGGCACCACCAAAAAAGTGGAGATCTCTGTATCTGCAAGCAGTGAGGCAGTGTCTGATGAACCTCAGCCAGCGTCAGCAGTATCCACCCTCAGTCCAGTATGCTTTGGTGAACAGGACGTGGTTTTTCCTTGGGTTGTATCCAGGATTTTAATTTCTATATAGAGACAAAAGCAAACAGAAACCTGAAGAAAGAAGAGTGCTATTAATGCTATAAATACCTTCAAGAAAATAAACAGCTTTCCAGAGTAGATACATATAGAGTCTCCAGGGATGATGATAGAAGGGACATTGGCCTGAAGGTCAGTGCAGGATCTGGGCACTCTTAGTATAAAGCCCTATGGAAGTAGGGTAGCACAGCCCTGGCTGAGAGCTCTGACCAAGGAGAAGAGCAGAAATCATTCGGGGGTAAAAAAGGAAGATACCTTCATCTGGGGAGTGTGTGGAAGAGAAACTGGGAAAAACTTATCTAGTGTGGACAGGACAAAGCTTTTGAGCTTCCAGTGCCAAATATATTCAGAGAATTAAAAAGCAAGTGGGGTGGGTTATTTTTATTGGGAGTTGTTGCTGGGCTTAGCCATAGAGCCAGCAGTTTGTCACTGCTAGGATGGTGGTTAGAGCAAGCCCTGCCTTATGTGCCTTTCTCTGCTGCTGGTTTTGAAGACAACGGGAGAGAGCATTTTAATTCCTTGTGTCTTACTTTCTGTATCCATACCAGGATGGCTGATAATACACTAGTGATGGTTTTGAGATGCTTTATTAGAAAAGGATACTAGTTGGTACTAGAGGTGTGTGTATGTGGCTGTTGACTGGAGGGGAGGAATGGAGCTGGAAGGAGGAGTCTGGAGAAAGAGAGGATGAAATGTTAGAGCCTTAGGCTTTATTTGGTATAGCACTGATCACTTTGACATCCAGCCAAAGAGTTTTTTCAATTTGATGACTGAGTGCCTAACAGCAAAAAACACAGACCAAGAGAAGAGTGGGGGGGGGTCTATCTGCATCAAAGGGATCAAAGAAGAAGCACGGGAGGAATAAGAGAGCAGGGTAGGGTGGGTAAGATAGATGGGTTGAGACAGAGCAGCCTGCCCAGCACTGTTGTCACTTGGAGATGGCTGATGGAATTGTATGATGTGGCAAAACATCTTTATAATGTTTCAGAGGAAAAAAGAACAATGAAATATGTAGTACTGCAGAAAAAAGGAAAAGAGTCCACAGTGGTCTGTGGATCTAGAGCATCAAAAAATTTCAATGAAGGGAGGGACTACTGTATGGTAAATTTAGGCTGATTGCAAATAGATATCTCCTGGTTAATGACTGTTTTGAAACTCCTTAGGAAAGTGTGTGGCCACAGGAGAGAAACTCGTTGTTCCCAAGGTGGAGCTCCTGATGTACCACAAAGCCATGCAAAATGCCAACAGTGCACTCTCTGGAGAGAACAGAAGGCTGCTGTGCAGGGTGGAAGGTTCTGCAGAGCATAGGGACAACCTCCTGCTCCAAATCTGCTATCGCCTGTGGCGAAGGGGAGTCTCTGTTGGTGCTGTACTAAAGGGTGGTTCAGATTCCGGGGGCAGGAAAGCATGAAGAGCCTCGTCAACCAAAAATAATTAACTCCAGTGAGTAGGAGACGCACAACACAAGTGCAATCTGTCACTGGAAAGCAGTTTGGGACAGGAAGCAAAGAATATATGATCTCCTTGAAAAGAGAAGGTGAATTTAGAAGGGCAGATTATAATTACATGCAAAAAATTCAGCTAGGCTTCTGTGCTTACAATTTTTCCCTGTTATGACTGCAGATGGGTAGAATCTCATTCTCTTTCTAAAAGGGTATTTAACGGGATTTCTCTGCAGTTATTAGTTCTGAATTTCTGCCCACATCTCATTAAAATTAACCCAGTGCTCTGCTCTGCCACAGCACTTTATTGGGTGTGACTCAGATAGCAGCTGAGAGCAAAGTACAGTGCAGCATCAGCATTAATATATTTTCAGATCTGAAGAAGTTTGGCTGCTGGCTCTGCCACAACTTTGAGCAAATGGTTTGATCTAGATAATTTTTGAGGTTCCTTCCAACCCAAACCATTCTATGAGTCTCTGGTCTGGATGTGCCTCAATATTTCACATTACTAAAACAGCATGAGTATCTGTTAGATGTGGTAATGATGTGCAGGCTGTGGTTTACCCTTCTTGGCTCGATGAACAGGCATGTACTTAGAACCAAAAAAAATCCTCTTTGCCTATGAATTCATTGGACATTTGTTCCCTGCAAAAAAATCATGAGGATATAATTACTTTGATGTTCCTGGAAAACAGACCTAGAGGGGTGACAACAGGAGTGGTCCTTGTAAGAAGTTGTATGCCAAGTCATGGCAAATCTTGTACAAATTTTAGAGAACACAGTATTTTTTGTGAGGTATTTTGTGCCCTAGCAAAGCACTGTGTGAGCTCCCTTTCATCCTATAGCAGCTCAGCATGCTGCAGGATTGAGCCCTAATTGCCTGGCTGCCTGGAGGATGCTGCAGAAATAGCAGTAATGTCTTGGCTGACATAAAAGAAACCATTTCAGCAGAAGTTGAGGACAATAAAAGGTGAGTCTCATTTCTGTCCTTCCAGACCTCCAGGGAATTCAGGGAAGTAGTTCTTCTTCTTCTTCTTCTTCTTCTTCTTCTTCTTTGTAAGTAAGAGGCAAATCACTTTACATATCAATCTGTGTTCAGATGGTGAGAATTTTTTCCTCCTTTAGTGATATTTGTCAAACTCTCTATGACACCATTGTAGGAAATGTGCTGAATTTATTACTAAGATTTCCTAAAGGCAAGGTACATCTCAAATCTGTGTTTTCAGAGCTTTGTAAGATCTGGTGTGTGGCAACTGATACTGCATTCTGCAAAAAATACCAAGGAGCCTTTACTGGAAAACTGCTGCTGGCAGGGATAAGGGAGTGAATTGATTTAGAAGTAATTGGATAGATTTCAATTGAAATGAATCCTAATTAAAGAAAAAAACAGGCAGAAGAGAGCTATAAGAACACTCTGAACAGTACAGATTATGACGACTAAACCCAAGCAAAGCCCAAGGTGATTTTTCATCCTGAGATTGGGTTTTGGTTTCTTTTGCAGTTTACTCACTCTGGAGAATGAAGCTAAGCTAGTCAATGCTGTTCTTTGCTTAAATTCCTTTTCCCTCTCTGATTTCTAGAGTGTAGTTGGGTGTCTGTCCCTGCAGGGACCCAACTTGTGGTCAGCAACACCTATTGCAAATGTTGCTGAAATACTTCATTGAATTTGTGGGTCTAGGTGGAATTTAAGTTTGAAGCCAGGGTTGGTCTCTTTTATGGCATCCTTTATATTTTGAGGGGACATGGGAGAAAGCATTGTGGGCCTTAGTGTGTATTTGTGGGTGCAGTGTGTAGTACCTAGTACCATGAACACTTAATGATCTGCCAGGTGGAACAGAGTGTCTTCAGGACAGTTTTATAGGTCTGAGCAATTGCCTGACAAGGATGAGGTAGGAATACATCCCTATTCCAAAATACATCTAGCACATCTTCAAAAAATCAAGAAACATTATCTGAGAACCTAATTTAGTCATCACTCCTTTGGTTCTTGGGATGATCACATATAGTACATCCTCTTGGAAGCTGTGTTGGGGCACATGAAGAAGGAGGTGTCTGGTAAAGACCAGTGTTCATTTACCAAGGGTAAATCATTCTTGATCTATGTAATGGCCTCCAAGGATGGATGGGTAGATCTATGGGTGATGAGAGGGTAGTGGATGTTGTCTGATGTCAGTAAGGCTTTTGAGATGATCCCTCACAGCATCCTTCTATCAAAGACACAAGAGAAACCACAATCTAGATGTGCAGACTGCTAATTGGGTAGGAAACAAGCTGGAACTATCCTAGGACCTTTCCTTTTTAATATTTTTATCAACAATGTGGAGGAGGAGATGAAATTCACTTCGTCAAATTAGTGAGTGACACCAGACTTGGGAAATAGTCAATATGCTTGACGACAGGGCTGCCATACAGAAGGGCCAGGACAGGCTGTGGCTGACATGAACCTCATGGAATTCAACAAGGACAAATGCAGTGTTTTGGGATGGACTCACCTGGGATGGGTTAACCCCTTGAACAGTTGAAGGCTGGGGACTGACTGATAGCAGCCACTGAGTGACCACAAAGAGGTTATTCAGGAGATGGATCCGGGCTTTTTACAGGAGTGCAAATTAGGAGAATGCAAAAAAACTAGACATAAATTGAAACAAGAGTTTCCAACTGGAAATAGAAAAAAACTTCCTATTATGAGCTAATTAGTGCTGGGGCAGGTTGACCAGGCTGGTTGTGTCACCTCCATTTGGGGATATTTTCATGAACTTAATGGATAAGTCCTGGGCAGCTTGGGTTGATTTCAGCTTTGTGCAGGGATTGGGCTAGAGACCTCCCAGGAGTATTTTCCTCCTGATTCTGTGACTTTGCCTGTGTTGTTCCTACCAGTCATTCACTGGGGGAGCAGAACAGTTTTGCCATCTCATGGGATTTTTTTCTTTTTCCCTGTAAAGCTCACATTGTGTACTTTCTGTTTTATGTGAGCTACATAACAGATGAGAACCTCAATGTGGCTCTTCAGTTTAATAATTAACACTCTGACCTTCTACTTCATCCTTGTGTGCTCTAGGTACTTCATTCTCTTCGCAAGCAGGAATGAGCCATCCTCCCAACCTCTTCTGTGAGTTTTTAATGCTGATGAGGAAGAAGTGCAGAAAGGTTATTCTACTTCAGGAGCACTCATTATAGAAGCCTGAATATTTAGTCTCTTTTTTTCAGTATTAAACAGAGGAGAATGAGGGACCAGATCTCCAAGACAGCATTAGGCTGCCTGACAGTGAACTGTCCTTCCCTCTCCTGCAGTTCCCTGGATTATTTATGACACACTTCCAATTTCTACAACAAATGAGACAGTGATCTTACAGACAACACTCCAAATCACTTAACTCCTCCACTATAAACCCTGATTCACTCTCCATGCAGGTCCTGAGGGGAAAAAAAAAAGTTAATATTAGATACCTAAACTCATATATCTCTGAAAGCATCTGGAGCTGTGCTTGACTTGAATTAGCATCTTAATTCCTAGCCTTTGTCATGTGAATGATCTTTTAGTGTAAAATGCTCTTTTAGTGTAGTTTTAAGACTATAATATTTATTATTGCATATTACAAAGCAACTTGAATGTTGCTTTAATGTCATTCTAAGATTGTAATATATGCCCTGGCTAGCATCCTCCATCCTGTCTTTATCTGACCCACACCCAGAGAGCAGCTTGATCTACCCTAATCCACAAAAGAAACATGGGCTTATTTGTCCTGCTTTGCTGACATGAGAGTGGTTAGAGAGGTGCAGGTGGGGCTGTAGTACCCAAAGCCCAACTTTGTACTGTAAAGCCCTTCATTAGTGAGGAGAACATATACCCTTCACCACAGGTGGTTCTCCCTGAGAAGGACTCTTCAAGGTCCTAATGTCAATATGAGATATTATGAAGTTTCCTGATGAGGAAGGTGCTCCTTTGGGACTTGTTTGTCTGTCGACTATGGAGGGAGTTTGTTTCAGCCTTGTCCTCACTGCACTATGTCAGATGAGCCTTAGTTGCACTCTATGCAGCAGTGCTGAGGTAACCCATCCTCATGTCCCTTTCTGTGGTCATCCTGAGGAGGCTGCAAATTTATCTTAAAATTCAGATGGAATTAGACTCTTTTCATTGAAAATTTGGGTGAAGTTTGGCAATGCTAAAGTAGCCAAAATTGTAGTCATTCGAGGGACAGTGATGGGCAGCCATCACCCCTGAGAGGGGTAGCAAGACCACCCAACATATACCAGTGAACTGTGGTGATGGATGGGTCTAGGTCTAAAAGAACTGTAGCCATTTTTAACCTTCTTACCTGGGTAGTGTTTCCAAATCGCTGTGCTGGGCTCAGCATGGATTGCTCCAGGGAAGTGACCACATAACAGAGAGACACAACCAGTGAGCACTGTAGATCCTCCTGTCTCCTCCTCATCCCTTATCCATCTGCTAGATATCCAGGGTGTCAGGGCTTAGGCTGGAAAGCTGCAGAGAGGAGGTCAGGGGGGTGCCAGCTTCACTGCAGGTTTGTGCCAGTCTCTGTATGGCCAAGGTGACCACTGAGCAAAAATGAGGACAAATGCTCCTGATTTCAAACTGTCTGCAAGCCTCACCTGCTCTCCAGGTGGACTTTTAGCCTTTGCTGTCACTGTGGTACTTTCTGTTTGAGATGAAAAGACATTACCTGTGGGATTTTTTCTTCTCTTCTTACCTTGTCCTCGTTTGCTACTGGTTTAATGTAGGCCGATTCCTCAGGAGTCCTGCTTATGTCTTCTATCCTGGGAAAACAATATGATGGAGAGTATTAGCTCTGCCATAGTTTGTTGTAGGGAAGGCAGCAGTGATGCTTGGTGGGGAAAAATAAATCCAGCACATGAACAAAGGACTGTATGAGTCAGCAGACAGGACAAAAAGGCCAAAGTAGTTCCTGAAGAGCCATTGCAATGTAGGCTGCTGTCATTGCTGGACTGGGAGGTGGCTATATATATCTCTCTCTCAATAACAGGACTTTTTCACCCTGTGAGATTGTGGGGGAAGCAGTAATGGGAAGAGGTGATGTTTAGTCAAGTGGGAAGGCTTCCCGACCAAGGAGCTGTGTGTCTGGCATGGGTTTTACTTCTCCACTCACAAGTAGCTGTCTACCAGGAGAGAAGATACTCTCTGGCTCAGATACAGGCTTACTCCAGGAATGGTATGGTCCTTGGATGGTATCTGCTGAGGTCCCTTCTGGACGTCATCTGTGAAACTTAGGGTACATGTCATCTGCATGTGTATTCTTCATTAATATAACCCTGACCACTTGAAAACCTTCAAATTTTTTCTGAGTGCTAACAAAGGACCTTTCAACTAACCTTGCTAGGAATTGCTGTGTATTGTCCTCATTTAACAGATTAGGAAGCTGAGGAACAGAAAGGTGATGATTATTATTCTGGTCAGATAAACGAGTGTGGATTGTTTCAGGCTATAGGCAGGAAGGGACTTTCTCCAAATGTTATTTGTGCAGTTCGTTGCACTAGCAGGACCTGCTGCGGGTGAGCCTTTATATAGCCCCTTTATACAGCCTTATACATTTTAAGAAATCCTGACTGTCTAATTTTATCATTCTGTAATGGTTTGGGGTTTGGTTTTTTTGTTGCTGGTGAATTTAGGCCACGACGAATGTGAAACTTTGCCTGACTCTGCAGTTTCTCTCGCTTTGGTCCCACATACAAATGCGGCGGGTCCCTGGGGAGCAGCCAAGGCTGCACCGCTCGGAGCAGCTGGCAGCGCAGTGTAAATGTCAAACATACACCCTTACCATCACACAGAGAGGCTGCAATCCCACCTCTGCTTCCCAGGGCTTTTCTCTCCTTCCCTGAATGTGAAGACAATAATTGGGAGCTTTTCTGCCTCTTGAGAACACATGAGCTAGCAGACAACATTATAAGACCTTGGCTCCCTTAATTCCCCACTCATGCCCTCTGTGGGTCTGTAGTTGGTTGTTTACAAGACAAAAATTCTCAAACGTTATGATTAGTTTGAAGAAGTTCTGCATTTTTGTGTATTCATGCAGTTTAGGGACTTTAATCTCTGTCAAACGTGACCAGGGTGGAAACTTTTCTGAATGCCACCAGGAAAGGGCTCAAGAATTATCTTTACAGTGGTCCCAGACTGCTCTCAAGCTCTGTTTCTTTGACCTTTCTTACCATCCTGGGCTTGAAAGCTCAGCAGACCCTCCTTGAACTAACCTGCTGCTCTGTTCCTCTCTTTTAGGAGCAGGGAGCAGAGATGGATAAGATACTGGAAGCTGTGGTGATGTCCTCATACCCCAACAATGTAAAGCAAGGGCTAGTGAGGCGTGTCATTGAGGCATCGAAACAGCCCATGGACAGTGAGCAGTGCTGGTCCATGCTGGAGCTGTCCACCAAGCTTTATCTCACCGGGGACACCAAATATAAAAGAGAGATTGGGAAGGAGGTTTTGGAGGTCTACGGCCACTATCACCCGGAGGAATTTGAGGAGTTCTTCAATGTCCGCTTCCTGCTGAGTCTCCTGCAGGAAGGCTATGGACCTCTGGGGAAGAGAAGCCATTATGTACTTGATTATATCCAGTTAGGATTGCAGTTTGTCCTGGAAAGCCCGTCAGCAAACAGCATCTTCAGCTTATTGAGGATTGAGGTGCTCCGGAAAATCTGTGAGAGGCCCAGCCCCAAGCATTGTGCGAAGATCAGCAAACTCTTAACCCAGCATCCTCAATGCATTCCCACGGGAAAACACCAGCTCTTGTTCTGTCAGCAGCTGATCAGATGCATTGGGCATTTCCAGTGTGTCTCCGAGGAGGAAGAGCAGATTATGGAATTTTTGGAGCAGGTGAACAAAGTGAGTGGTCTGCTACAGAGGATCTGGAGGACTCAGACCTCAACCATCCTGCCCTCTTTGAAGGAACTGTTCACTATCATTTCTTCAACAGGTAATTTAAAAATAGTAATTAAAAAGGCTGGGAATGTAAATGTTGTCTCTGATGAAGTCAAATTCAATTAGTTTGACATCTCGCAGTGTTCTCATCCACTACAGAAATGCAGCCACAGAGAAGTATAATAAACAAGCATCTCAAAAAGTTACCCAGGACTTTGAGCTGGGAAAATAATATCCCCTGAACACACACAGGGTCTGCACATAGGAGCTGTTAATGGGATTTAAACATTTGCAACATGAGTTTGTGTATTCAGCACTTCCCAGCATCACTTGGGCTTATCTACAGCTGGTTAGAATGGAACTTTAAAGCTTTTAGAAAAGTCACTCTCTTATGACTGACTTGGTGGTACCCAATGGCCTGCTCCCTACCAGAGACTAGGGTTAAAGCTAAGGAGTTATTTCTCACTTATCTATAGGTACGAAGCTCTACTGTCTGTTTGTAGGGTGGTTGCATAGTAAGGTGAGACAGAAGATATTTGTTCAGTTTCTGGGGTCTTTAGGTTATTGTGGAAGATTTCAGAAGGTTTTTGGAGGTACCAGTGCCGTGAAAGGCTGGGGATCTCCTGCTCCAGCTATTCCTAAACCCACAGGAGATTACTTTTCCAGTGCCCTCTGTATGAAAATCTCATCCTTTGGAAGGTACTCCAGACTGGCAAATTTGCAGTTGCATCCCTTTGCAATTATTTGCAATACTTAGTAGAAATAGAGCATGCAGAGGAAATTTGGTACCTAGAGTTGGCCCAAGGATGTTCTTGTGCCTGTGATCTCTTTCTCCCTTTGGGCTGTGTATAGCTTCATGCAACAGCCCATCTGCTAAGACCCAACTTCATCATGTGCTGCACCGGGATTTGGGGAATTGTCCTCCTAGCACACTCCAGCTGTAGATTCTACATTGCTCATTGGCACCAGCTGACAATCTGCTCCGTAACGTGTGGATGTGGCCCTTGGGGACATGGTTTAGTGTTGGACTTTGCAAGTGCTGGGTTAGTGTTTGGACTCTATCTTAGCTTTTACAACCTAAACAATTCTATGATTCTATTTACATGGGCAGAAGTGATTTGATTTTTAGAGATGAGAAATGACCTCATGTGCCTGTTTTTCCTGGCAACTAACATCTTCATTGCTGGCACTCATCCATGTCTTACAGAGGAGCAGGAAGTGCCATCCAATGCCTTGGCCAGCGTGGTTCAGTTTGTCCCTCTGGAGCTCATGGATGGCGTCATAAGAAACCTAACCAACGATGACAGCATCACTGATGTGCAAATGATGATGGCCATCAGCAGGTAGGAGAGGCTGCATTAGTGAATGTCATTCTCAGTTCGGAGAAAAACTTGCCCCAGAGCTGTACTCAGTTTCTCTGTGTGGTTTTATCTCCAACAGTTAGGCTGGTGCTGTCTGGTGAGGAGTGTGTGGGGAAAAAGGAAACTTCTGTATCACTCCTTCCAGCTCTGAGGTCCTAAAGAACTAGAATAAGGACTGGTGGTTGTTGTTATTATTATTATAACAATGACTATTACTATATTTGTTTGGTTTAATTTGGTTTCTTTTCTTAGAAATAAATAGTAGTGTGGGATGCCCAACATAAGATATCTTGAAGAGTTTTGTTTTTGTTTTTGTTTTTTTTTTAAGAAGCTGTTGAGGTCTTTTTCTTCCCAAAAATCTCCTTTACAGAATTTCATGTTGATCTCCATCTTCCTTCCGAAGGACATAGTCCAAAATAAATCAGTCACAGCTAAAAATCTTGGGGAGGCTCTTGCTTTGACCTTTATCAGATGAATGTGGTGCTGCTGGACATACAGAGTCAATAACATGATGAAGAGTAGTGGGTGAAACACTGCCTGACATGCTAGACCTGGTCTTTGCAGCACCAGTGCCCTCTCTGGCATCACCAGATCTTCTTTGCACACTTATGCTTATGTCCAAATCCTGCTGCTCCTCTGTGCTCCAGTGCCTTGTTCCGCATTTGCTTAGGAGTATCTTCAATGATCTTAAGGGTTCTTTTCCAACCGAAATTATTCCATGATTCTATCTTTAACCCATGCTTTCCTTAGAGGTCTTCATTTAAGGAGATGGTATTTACACAGTGTGAACTTAACACATGGGAGCTGCTGTGACTTGATCTTACTGGAAACATCATTTTTCCTCTTCTTATTACAGGGTTTGTGTGTCCCTCCCAGTAAGGTTACATGACATAATGTTATGGGAACTTTATGTATGCAGAAAGGGATTACTTCTCTTTGGCTTGCTGGGGAAGGCCATGGGTTTCCTAGAGTACAGAGCAACCCAAGACGAAAGATTAGGTTATCATTTCAGTTCCTAACCCTCTTCTCCATCTTTTTTCTCCTTCTGGACACTTGCTGCTGTGAGCTCCAGGTGATGAATCCTCTAAGAGCACCAGTTTCTAAAGATAGAGGTTGCCAAATAAGTTGCATCATTCCTTAAAACATTCTTTGTCATGTGGAAGAATGAGTAAATGATGAATCAGAGTTAGTCAAACATTAAGCAGAGCCTGTAAAATGTAATTAAGATCACTTAGGAGAAATGGGGAAGTTTTGTCAGCTTGTTTATGGCAGATGGGTGCCCCAAATGCCAGCATGACCATCAGCCTTTCTATGAGTGTGTGCTCCATGCCTAGAAAATCAAAGAAAAATGTACAGGATATTTCAGCTTAGTGAAAAATGAAACAATCTTTCAGCTTAATATTCCTGAAAAAGTGGTCTCGTACAGAAGTGTATTCTTCCAAAGTTTGGGTTTGGGAGTTAGTAGCAGGGGAATAAACTGGACATAGAATGGAGCTTCTGGTCAAGTGTGTAAAGAACAAATAATGGTAAAAAACAGCAAGGCTGGCACCTGCTGGTATAAGTGTACACCACAATCTCTTTTAGAGAGTTTCTTACAAAGTTTGTATCTTTTAAAATAAATTCTATTAATATGCACCCATGACGTCAGAAGTACTCACTGATTAGTTTTTTAATTTTTTTTTCCTGGGGGTGTGTCTATTTCAAAGAGCCCAGGTCCAGATGCAGAAGGCATCTGCTGTCACACAGCAATGCTATCTCTAGGCACTTGCTACCTCTAGAAATCAGGCTCTGAGCTTTTAAAAGTTCAGCATACCAAATCAGTGGTTCCTTTGGAAAATTAGGGTCATCACAACTAAAATATTTGTGGATCTTACAATGTGGAAAGTGCAATGTGAATTTAAAATGTAATTTCTTCCTACTGTAGCAACATCGGCAGCACTGTAACTTAGCCACCAGTGCTGGCAAAAAGCAAACAAGGTTATTTTATGCCTGTTTAAAAGAAAATGGGGTGAAAAGGAACCTTTGGATCTCTGGATCCATCTCTCTGCTTTATAGGCACTGACATTACAGACCCCTTTCATGAATGTTCAGCTACACTCCTCAAAGCAGGACAGGCTTGTGCTCCCACTGCTCTTCTTTCATAGCTGTTCCACCATGGGGTTGCTTTAGTGGATTGAATCTCTCTTCTAACAGCTAGGCTTTGTGTATTTCTGGCCATCTTATAGTTCATTTGATCTTATGCCAACAGAAATAGCTGAAATACCTTTTGCCTCCCTGGTGTTTATTCCTTCATTATGTGCAGGCAGAGCAGTCCCTTCCCATCTCTGCTTTCCCATGGCTGTGCTAAACAAGCCAAGTTATTTTAAGGTTTTCTTGCAGGAAATGTTCTTGGACACAAATGGTGTTTGTACACCATGTTCCAGGTGCAGTTCATCATGACAGCCTGACCTGAGGTGTCATTGTTTGGCTAGAGAAAACACCTTTTCTTCTGCACCACAGCATGGTGCTGGTCTTTTCCACGGCTGCTGTTACACTGGGAACTCATAGTCACGTGGTATCTGCCTGGTTGTCTTCAAGAAGATGAGTTACCATCATGTACCACTCATTTCTTGTGCCTTGCATGCATTTTGAATCCATACATTTCCTTCCAGTTCAGCATTTCTGATTCTCAGGGTCTTCCTTGTGATACCTTTATCCTCCTCTTGTGTTGATGATGCCTGACAGCTGTGCATCATCTCAAATTTCCCAAATCTGTTCAGGATATCTGTGCTAAAATAATTAGATCTTCAAGAATGTTGCTTGTAACCCCCTTTCACACAGTCAGCTGGATATGATCTACTTCTGTCCTTTGACTAGAAATTCGTATGTCCAGACAAATCTGACTTTGGCACCTGTGGTGAGCCTCTGTGGCACTCTATCTCTTCTTCCCACTCATTGCCTGTTTTCATTATAGGAACCACCTTCCTATTCTCCCCACATAAAGCACCATGGAATAGTTAATAGAGGCATTAAAACTCACCAGAGTTGAATTTTACATGATGGAAATCACCAACTCCTCTTGTTTGGAGTTCATGAACTTTTCATATTTCACTTTTGTATCAGCTGTTTCTGTTCTCAGATCTTTTACCTACCTCCTCTTTGTCAGCCCGATCAATTCCTTCCTCTTGCTTAAAATAGAGTCAGTGGGTGTGTTTAGTTTCGAAATCACATCTAGAGGCCATATCATATCTTTAATCTCCACCACATTCACTGTATACGGAGATTGCATGGCTTTCCTTGTTCTCCTCTGATGCAAATGTCTGTGGAAGCTTCTCTGGCCTTCGCTTTATTATCCAGCTTGCCTTGACTTTTGCTATTTCTCAACATCCCAACATATTCTGCTGGTTTCTTTACTGGCTAGACATTAATTTTTCCGGTTCCCTGTAGAATTCATTTATTCCTGCTCTTTGTGTTGTGGTGGTTAGTTATCTGTCTTGCCTTCATATATTTTGCATGAGTTACAGACTGATAAGCAAAAGGAACTGACTGGTAGGATAGCTGGACTGAGGTGGAGCCTGAAGGTCTGGGATATCTTCAAATCAAAGGTACTGAAATGGTCAATAAAGTTTGACACTTGGAGATCCCAAGTCTTAATTACTTCCCAGTTGTTTAACATTGAATTTTAACAGAAAAATGTGTCATCTCTTAGTCTGAGGTTATTGTTTTATGAGAGACTTCTGTAAAGTATGTATTTCTTCCAGAAACATTACATGTTGGTTGAGTGGTTACAGATGAAATCTGTTAGCTGTGACATTCAGGAATAACTGGCTTCTGTTAGGGTTACCAGGTTGGGGTTTCTTAATGTATTTTTGGAAATCAATGTTTCCCACACAGAGAATGAAAAGATCTGAACCTGAGTGTTTTTTCCTTCCCAGTAACAATGCAGAGATCATACCAATATCACTTGTTTTCTAATGGTGACAATGCAGAGACCTTGATCAAACCCTCACGTGGGTGGTCTACAGAGCACTATACCAGTGTTCAAAACTTGAACTCAAGCTGACTGAAGTTAGTGGGAAAAAATCCCCATTTTATTCTATGGACCTGGATCTGAGCCTCTGATGAACCACAGCACGATGATGGCATTGGGGTGTTTCCAATTCAGGCTCTGTTGTGCTTTGAATAACACATGAAGTGCCTTATGAAGAGCCTGTCTCTTACTTGGTCATCCCACTGACTAGACACCAGTTTGGAGAAGATTTGACCCGGAGTGGAGCTTGGGTTTCACAATATATGTATCAAATTTATTTAAGAGTTTGTATTTCATTTCAGGATGATTGATTGGGTGTCCTGGCCCCTGGGAAAGAACATAGACAAGTGGATCATTGCTCTGTTGAAGGGTTTGGCTGCAGTGAAAAAGTTCAGCATCTTGATTGAAGTCACTCTTTCAAAAATAGAAAAGGTCAGTTGGCTCTTTTAAATGTGATGTGAACCACAGAAATATCAGCTTGTACCTGAAATATCATCTTGCCTTTCAACTGAATTGAGGATGAGATGTGACTTGAGATGTATAGAGAAGAGTTTGCTGTCCCAAGGGATACTGTTGTTGCAGCTAGGAATGATATTCCTCTGAACAACCTGGGGTTCTTCAGGTTTCGGTCTGCAGAGGTACTGATATCTTAAACGTTATGAAATAAAGTAGCCAAGAATTTTCAAGCCAACCAATCACTTTCCTTCCCAAACTATAGAGCTCTTGTGAAACTTGACTTTGGGAAGGTAACATGCTCTCCTTTGACTGTACCTGGATCAGTGCTGGCTGGCACAAGCAAAATACGTAATAGTGAACATATCAACGGTCCACACAGTCAGAGGTCAGTTTTAAAGCCTGTGTCCTGGTTTAATTAATTTATTAGTGCAAATAATGCCTGCACTGCCATTGCCATCACCTGTTTCAACAGTGAGTACTTCCTCTCTCTGAAAACTCTGTGACCAAGTGCCGAAATTGGTTGTCACTACTTCAAAAACTTTTTCCATGCTGTGGTCCTGCTGTTCCCTGCTTTGAATAATGGGGATAACACCTGGCTGAGCTGCCAGTGGAAGTCACCATAGAAGTTACTATGACTATGTTCTTAGGGATATGGTGGGCTTGGCAATGATGGATTAATGGTTGGGCTCAATGATCTTAGAGGTATTTTCCAACCTAAACGGTTCTGTGATTGTATAATTATCAGTACTGGAACACTATTAATAACTGCATTTGTTCTTGTGATACCCCAAGTGCATTGAGCAGTGGGAGAGTAGCCAAGCACCTCTGGCTTTTCTTTATCTTTTCTTTCATTGTTTATGCATAGGGAAGGGACACAGCCCTTAAAATAATGTGATTTTTAGAAACCTTCAAGACGTGTGATCTGAAAGGGGTAGAAGCTATATAGGTATTTCTTGTAAAGTAGAATAAATATCATTATTTCATCTTTGAAAAAGGTATTTGCTTTTTATCTCTTTACCTGAAAGGTTAGTGATAAAGTTCCAAATATCTTAATAAAATAGAAGAGGCACATTTTAGAAAATCTAGCATCCTGCTGTGCTTGCATGGCCTTGTTCATGAGGAGGTATGAAAATGCAGTGCTGTTACAGAGGCCTGCACCTTGTTGTGCCAGGCATTGCACAAGCCCAAAAGAGTGAGAATAACCCACATAGTGTTTTTAGGATGCCCTGAGGCAATGGTCTGGACAGGAGATGACTCTAGAGGCCTGATTGCAGGCTGTGTGCTTCAATATCCAACATGGATTAGGAAGAGACCAGCAGCTGTGGTAGATGCCCAGTGCCTTTCTTTCCTACCATTCCCTTCTTCTTCACTTTGCAATGCTATTCTGCCTTCTCATTTGCCTTTTTCTCTCCTTGTAGGTCTTCTCCAAGTTGCTGTACCCCATTGTGAGAGAGGGGGCTTTGTCTGTCCTGCAGTACATGCTGCTGAGCTTCCAGCACTCCCACGAGGCATTTCACTTGGTAAGGCTGTGTCTGACACTTGGATGAGGGCATTGCCCTGGGTGTAAAACTATGCTGTGGGGCAGCACAGGTAGGGGGAGACCTAAGGTGCTGAGATATTGGGCCATCTTTCAAAGCATTGTACGGCGTCAGTGCAATAGGACTAGAGGAGTGGATCAGAACACTTCCACTACACAGATTCTCTGCTGTTAAAAGCAAAACCAACTTTTGACAGCATTTAAATCTCCACTTTTCGTTTGCACAGTGATATTTTATATTTTGTTTTGCTGTTGACACGAAGGCACAGCTCTGCATCCCGCTGGTGTTACCTCTGGAATGCTGAATTTAAAAAGTGAGGCTGAAGGCAAAAGCATGCTTGCAGTGATTGACTTGATAAAAGTAGTAATGGAAAATTACTTGTATTAATGTTTGAGTTCATACTTTCTTGTTAAAGCCCTTACCTTTGGCTTTTTACCTAAAGTTCGCAGAATAAACAGATAAGGCTGGAAAAAAGCAAACCTAGACAATATTTTCATTTTTCATTCCTCAGCTGGAGACACTTTAAATGAGCCTGAATTTCTTGAGAATCTCTTTAGTTTCTAAAAATAGGGTCATTCCAATGTATTGTCTTCGGCTGGGTGTCCAAATTTTGAAACACTTCAGAAGCTGTCAGTTGCTCTTGGCTTGAAGTTTCCATCTGCAGCCCAACGAGTTTAAATTTCCTCCTTTATTTAAAAAAAAAAAATCAGGACAGAAACCTCTCCTGCTTCTAATATTTTGTGTTTGCCCTGGCACTTGGGAAGAATTCTTCCCACCACAGCTTGGCAAAATTTTGATGTATAAAATGGTGATGGAATTGATTTGTTTCCCCAACAAATCTTTCCTGTTGGAACAGAAATAGTTAAAATCCTCAACATTTTGAAGAGAAAGAAAAAGAACAGGAGAGGAAGACCGAGGGAGGAAGAGAGGACCAGGAAATGGCTGGACTGGGATCCTGATACTTTACCAGGGATTATTCTGAGCTAAAAATGACATAAAATATAAATATGAAAAAGGTTGTGTAACTGCCCAGGGTCATTGTAGCACATCTGCAGGGTTGGAAATAGGTTATTATTTTTTTGTGCAGCTGTGGGGTCAGCAGAGGGTGCCCATGAGCAATGGATTGTTTGCATTTGCATCTGCTCGTGCAAAATAACAAACCTGCTGTTTATATGCCTGTTGCCACCCATCCGACCACACCAATTCCAGTTCAGTTTATTCAGTATAAAATAGAGCACAGCAGACAACACTTATTTTAGGCTAATTCCATCTATCTTGCAAGTTTGAATCCTTGTACTTGGCAGTTGGCATATAATGCTCCTTTCCGCTGTGGATGTGGGATTTAGGAGACACTGAAGCATGGCAACTGCAGTTCAGCAAAGCAGCAATACAAACCTGCAGGTGTCATGCAGCATGAAACCCTCTAAGGTTGACTAAAGTCAGTGGAAGAGTTGCTGTTGAGTTCATAGGGTGAAGTATGAAGTCCAGAATGGGACTGAAGTCAACTCCTGTATATTGTCTTTTCTGCCTGTGGGTGAATATCATTCCACCAATTGTATGTTAAAGCTCTGTGAGTAATTTGGAGTAATTTTTGTAGTGAATTTTCCTTTTTCAGCTACTCCCTCACATCCCCAGGCTGGTGGCCTCTTTGAAGAAGGAGGATTCCAATTCAGCAACCAGCTCCCTGGAGCAGCTGGCCGAGCTCATCCACTGCATGTTCTTCCGCTTCTCAGGATTTCCAGACCTCTATGAACCTGTCCTGGAAGCAGTTAAAGTAAGATATACACTTTTCAGTGATTTTTCTGCTTTCCATATGGAAATGGCATCTTAATTGGTAGCCTAGTACAGAGGGACTGACCTACTGGTAGGGATGTAATAAACCTCAACAACACCTGAAATTGTAGTAGAAGAAAGGGTTTAAAATTCTGAGTCTGAGCTCTGCCTAAGCAGGTTGAGGGAAGATACTTCACTAATGGTGGGCCTGCAGAAGTCCTGATGTTACCTGTAGATTTTAGTCATAACTTTATTCTGGAATGCCTCTAAAGGACTAATATGGTCAGGTAAACACCTCCTTGCATGGAGGCATGTTCATGTGAAGAGCAGGGAAAATGAGTTTTGTGAGAACACCTCTAGCAGAGGAAGTTTTGCAGTTGCCCATTACTAATTCTTCACAGGCAAAGATCAGTCCTAGTCACAGGATCATAGAATCTCCTGAGTTGGAAGAGATCCACAAGGATCATCAACTTCAACTCCTCACCTTGTAAAGGAGAACCTCAAGAATCACACCATATGCCTGAGAGTGTTGTCCAAATGCTTCTTGGCTTGGTGCAGTGACCACTTCCCTGGGAAACCTGTTGCAGTGTCTAGCCACCCTGTGGTGGACACTTTTCCTAATATCCAACCTAAACGTCCCCTGACTGTGCTTCATGCTGTTTCCTTGTGTCCTATCACTAATCACCAGAGAGAAGAAATCAGTGCCTGCCCCTCTGCTTCCCCTTGTGAGGACAGATAATGACTCGTAACACAGATCTCTTTTTCCAAGGCTCTTCCTATTCCAAATGAAGACCGGATTAAACACCTCTTGGGACAAAATGCTTGGACTTCCCAGAAGAATGAACTGGCCTGCTTCTACCCACGCCTGGCATCTAAATCAGAGACAGGAAAGATCGGGTTAATTAACTTGGGAAACACCTGCTACATGAACAGCATCATACAGTCTCTTTTCATGGCTTCGGAGTGAGTTTTTCCTCACTTGCTCCCATTCAAGGCTGCTCCAGGGCTTACTTGTCACACCAGCCTTGCATGCCCCACACTGATTTTCCATCTTACATGTTGCACCTCTGCTTTTCTTTCGCAGCTTTCGGCATTCAGTGTTGAATTTAACTGAGGGCAACTCCCAGCCCCTGATGACAAAGCTCCAGTGGCTCTTTGCATTTTTGGAGCACAGTCAGGTAATTATTTCATGTTCTAGTTATTTGTTTGGACTGTCGGCTGCGGAAAGGCTCGTCTCCAAGTTGCTTCCTGCCGGCTCCAGTGTGCTGATAAGGAGCTCTGGATCTTGGTGGGTTTTTATAATGGGACAAATTTTGTTTATATGAAGGAGGCTTATTTTTGGAGGTGGAGGAGGGAAGCTCCTGTCACCCATGAAAGTGAGCTATGTTCATCCAGGCTGTCTATCTTCAGCTTGTGGTCTTCTTGGGTTGGGCTGATGTAATGTTGACAATGAAGTCCCTTTGGTAATAGTTTACATCTGTGGGCTTGTTAGTGTAAAGCAGAGGTTTTGTTTCTTGCTATGCAGCAAGGAAAAAGACTGGAGCAGCTCACTTGTCCCATTACTCCACAGCAAAGCACAACCAATCAATGAAAATTGCCTTAAAAGTTGTTTTGTTAAAGAATAATAATAAAAAACCCCTTAGACTCCAATACTTTGAATCCTCTGTGTGTGAGGGAAAGTAAAATAAAAATAACACCCTTAAACTAATTATGAATGTTTCCATGACATTTAATAAGCATGAAATTTAATAGAAGTGACTCCTGGAGATACAGCTAAGTCATATCTAACTCCTCTCTTGAAAATGTATCTTTCTGTCCCTAGAAAGATGGGATTTTGAAAATCCAGTGAATTTTCCTTTGCTGGGTAACGAGTCATCTGGGCTTCTCCATTTTCCAAGCCTTGACTGACAGAGCTGGGTTGTGGCATTGTGGTATTATGTCACTACAGATGACTTAGGGGGAAAATGTAGATATCCTGTTAAATTTAATATTTGGTCATAGAAGAGTCTAGTATTTGATAGCAGGTTAGGGCATCTGTGTTCTGTGATGAGCAAGTACAGAAGCATATTTGCTTGTTGTGTAGTTGATGGTTAATAGTTTCCTGATAATTTCCTTTTAGTTATTTTTCTTCTTTGGGCTGTTCTTAAAGTCATTTTTTTACTAAAGATGGGTCTTTTTCCATGTTAATTAGACAGCTGCTTCCTAATGGCATCAATTACATTATCTGTTAATGCAGATTACCTGCCTGCAGTGATCAGAATGTTGGGTGGAAGTTTAGCGCATTTTTTGCCTTTTTTTTTTTTTTTTTATGAAAGGATTTGGTGAGAGAGATCCTGATCAAATTAAATGGAGCAGCAAATTAAATTCAGACTGAATTAAGCAGAATTATCTGGTTCAGGCCAATAAACCATTTTAAAACTGAAGGATAGACACTTGGATATTTTATAGAAGTATATGTAAAATAATGTCTGAAATTCATCCTTACTGTCCTGGCTTGTAGCAAACCAAGAAAGTCTTCCTGTGCACTGGGATTAGTCTTTGTAGGGAGAAAAAAGGGATCTTATCAAGCACAGAACACTGTGCTTGCAGTGAAACAGGCAGAAAGGCATTCCTCTCCCCTCTCCCAGTGTGAACTGAGAAAAAAATCCCTAGGATTAATTGCATTTCTTCTGTGTTGCTGGCAGCGACCTGCCATCTCACCTGAGAGCTTCCTCTCTGCCTCCTGGCCACCCTGGTTCACCCCTGGAGCTCAGCAGGACTGCTCAGAGTATCTCAAGTACTTGCTGGACCGGTACGTGACAGGCTCCATGATTTCGGAGCCTGGTGTCAATGGCATCCCTGGACCAAAAGTAATGTTTAATGCTGACCCACATGCACATGAGAGTGGAGGCTTGGGGCGAGACATGGTGAAACTAATCAGAGGCTCCTTGATAAAACCCTGATTGGGCAGTCCTAGGGGTAAGGTCAGAACTTAGTTTGGCTTGAAAATTTCTGCCTTTGCTCTGAAGGCAAGAGAATTCATAGAATCATAGGATCATTAAGGTTGGAAAAGACCTCATGATCCAATCATTAACCTGACACTGCCAAGCCCACCACTAAACCATATCCCTAAATGCCACATCTACACATATTTTGAACACTTCAAATGTTGGATGCAGGAATGGTGATTTCACTACTTCCTTGGACAGTCTGTTCCAATGCTTGACTACCCTTCCAGTGAAGAAATTTTATCCAGTCTAAAATTGTACCAACTTTAGAGATTTACCTGACAAGCCACTCAGCCTCCTCTGTAAAATGGTGGGGTTTGCCTTTCTCTTACCTAGAAATACCAAATCTCTGGTGTGCCACTGATCCCTCTGGAAGTAGGGAATCAATTTCACACAGAGCCTTCAGGTTCCCCAATCCTGCTCAACTCCTTCCTGCCTTCCTCCTGCAGCATCAGACGTCTGGGTACAGACAGGTTAACTGGGATTAACTGCTTGGAGTGAAGAACAGGAACCCTACTTTAGAAACTACCTCTTGGTGTTGTATTGATTCAGCCTTTTTCTCCCCTGCTAAAGGTTGCACGAAGAAGAAAAAACTGGGAAAAGGATCTACCAGAAACTCAAGGAATCCAGCTTGATGTCTCAGGCAGTAGAGCATCATTACTTAAACAAGACATTGATTGAGAAGATGTTTGGGGGTAAAATGATGACAAAGATCCGCTGCTTGAAGTGCCTGAATGTCTCTTCCCGAGAAGAAGCCTTCACAGACCTGTCCCTGGCTTTTCCTCCATCAGACAGGAACATGCATGGTAGCACACCTATTCTACCAGTGGAAGAAATTGGCCCACAGTTCATTGAGCCTCCTGTAAATGCAGGCCAGCTTGCAGGGTCTCCATGGATCCGGAGGAAGGCCCCCATGGCGGGGGATCCTGCAACCCTGCCAATGTTGGTGGAAACATTGGGCTTCCAGGAGCCGGGAAAAGCAGCAAATCCCTTAAGTGGCAATGATGTTAGTGTGGATACAGCCAAAGACCCTTTCCCCGCTTTTGGGGAGCAGGCATGTGCTCCCAAGGACTCCAGATCTGTCCCAGATCTAATCAACTATTTTCTTTCACCAGAGAGACTGACAGCAGAGAATAAATACCACTGTGAGAAATGTGCATCCCTGCAGGACGCAGAGAAGGTGGCAGAGCTGACAGAGGGTCCACACTACCTCATCCTCACGCTGCTGCGCTTCTCCTTCGACCCACGGACTATGAAGAGGAAGAAGATCTTGGACAACATCTCCATCCCTGTGGTGCTCAAACTACCCATCCTTGTTACTCCAGAGGAAACTGAGGAGGTTTGCCGGTGTGGGAAGGATAGTGCTGCCCCAGGAAGTGGCTTCATGTCTGTATTGTATGATCTCTGCAGTGTAGTGGTGCATTCAGGCATCTCCTCTGAGAGCGGCCACTACTACTGCTACTCCAGGGAGTGCACTGACACTGTCCCCCACGAGCAGCCCCGGGATGGGGTGCCAAAACCAGCCTCTGACAAACAGTTGGACTTGGAAATCCAGTGGTACCTCTTCAATGACACCAGAGTTTCCTTTTCCTCCTTCGAATCAGTCAGCAATGTCACCTCGTTCTTCCCCAAAGACACTGCCTATGTCCTCTTCTACAGGCAGCGGCCGGGCAGGCAGAGCTGCCTGCTGCATGAGGCCCTGGCTGAGGCTGGCCACCTGCACGGAGAACCTTCCCTCCATAAGGACCTGATGGAAGCAATTTCCAAAGATAACATCCTCTACTTGCAGGTAACTCCCACTGCTGTGCACAACAGGGTGCGATCTTGCAGCTGTCCGGCTCATGGGCCATGTTCCCACCCATCCGAGCAGCAGTGGGATCATGTCCCGTGGTTAAAATCCTGCAGATACCCACCCACTCCCTGAAGCCAAATCCCTTTTCCTTTTTGCACCCAGATATAAACAGGTTACAGTTTCCTGTTGAAACTGGGCACTGAGATTGGTACAAGACACCTTGTGCCTGTGCTCAGGGTAGACTTGCTGTTATCTGCCCTTGGGAGTTCAGCCTGAAATTTTCTTCTGAGTGCCTGGAAAAGACAGAATGATGGAATAGTTTGGGTCAGAAGGGACCTTTAAAGGCCATCTAGTCCAAGCCCCTACAGGATGAGCAGGGACATCTTCAACTAGATCAGGTTGCTCAAAGCCCTGTCCAACTTGACCTTGAATGTTTCCAGGGATGGATCATCTACAACCTCTCTAGGAAATCTGTCCCAGTGCCTCACTACCCTCATTGTAAAAAACTTGTTCCTTACATTCTACCCTTTCCTCTTCTTCCCACCTTTGCTCACGGGTAACCAGCTGTTCCTTCCTACCACCTCTGACATTCATCTGAGCCATTGCAAGCCAGGTAGATTTTTTTTCTCCTTCTTATCATAGAATCACAGGATGGTTTAGGTTAAAAGGGACTTAAAGGCCATCTAGCTCCCTTGGACAGGGGCACTTTCCACTAGACCAAGTTGCTCAAAGCCCCATCCAGCCTGACCTTGAACACTTCCAGGGATGGGGTATCCACAGCTGCCCTGGGCAAACAGATGAGCTGGGAATACAAACTAGAACAGATTTCATTCAGCTGGTGGAGTTCAACGCTTTCCAAACAGTAGTATCCCATTTGACAATAACAGCATGTGGGAGAATTTGAGCGGTCCCTCCTCTCCCAGAGGGGGTATGGAAGGGCTGGTTTTTGATCGCTGGAGCGATGCAATGCTTTGCTGCATCCTTCTCACTGAACTCTAGAGATGAGCATGTGGCCTTCACACCCCAGTTTAATTTGGAGGAGGCTCCCAAGGGTAAGCAAACAGGCTCCTGGCTCCTCTGGGATGGTGGGAGCGTCCTCCCACCTGGGTCCTTCAGTTGCTGATATCCTTGTGGCTTTTTCCCTCTTCTTTCTCTCAGGAACAGGAAAAAGAAGCGAGGAACAGAGCCGCCTATATTTCTGCCTTGCCAAAATCCCCGCTGTGGTGGAGAGACTTGGACAAGGACAAGGATGATGACAGCTCATCAGGGGGCTGCAGCCCAGCAGCAGGTGGGGGCGGATCCAGCTCCTTTCATGGACTCGTCTTCTAGCCAATGGGCTAAACCAGATAGGTAGTGTCCGTGGAGCCAACCTGAAGCCAGAGGCTCCTCTTCCTCACCCTGATGACAGGGAGCATCTCAGAAGAGGATCTGAGAAACATTTCAATGAAAAAGGACTCAGGGGCTGATTTGGAGGCATCTGGAGGGTCTTGCTGCTTCCTATGCACTTGGTCTTCATGCCTTAACGTACCTAAGCTAATGCGATGAGCAGCTGCTGACAGCTCGGAGAAGTGCCCTTTTGCTTCAGTATAGCCATGCCTTGCTTGCTGTGAGCCATGCCACTAGCCTGGGGAGGGGACAGGGACAGGCTTGGGGAGGAAGACAGACCCAGAGGGGCCCCAGGGATGGAGATGTCCTATGCACATCCCATCTGCAGACCTTCCCATGGCGCTGTTTGTTTTGGGGCGACCTCTGCTCAGTTGTTTTATTTCTTTTTAATGTGGTTTTGAGAACCCACCTTGACACATCTTTAAAGGTAGAAAAGTCTGAAAACTGCCAAGTATCTAATGTAGCAATGCTGATCTGTGAGGCAGTGAGCTTGCAAGCCTGCTTGGTCACAGCGAGTGGTGGCAGGCTGACCAGAGGGGCTTTATGCTGCATTGCAAGGCATCCAAAAGAGACTGAAGGGCACAAACCCCTCCAGCCAAGAGAGACTGATCTGAACCAGTTGGGGGTTCTGGGCTCCAGTGAAGACCTGCTGTGTTACTAGTGACCTCTGGATACTGTTAGTGTGCACATCAGGCCCAGACACACAGCAGTTTTTCCAGATGTGTCTTTAGGACTTAGTTAGCCTCTTTCTGCTGCTGTCATTTGATGGCTTTCTGGGCTGTATCTGCCCTTCAAAATTTGGGCTTTTCTTTGGGACACCCTGCACTGAGCAGCAAATGACAGAGCTCCCCTAAACTCACTAGCTATTTTTAAAAAAAAAATGCTGATTTGCAAGGAGAGGATAGATATATCAACCCAATATAAATACATACTATGTAAACCAATGTATTGTATAAATCAGTAATGGGACAGGGGCTGATTTTGGTGACAGGTGGCCAGCTCAAGCCCCAGGCAGCACATCTACCAGGACCACAGCTCCCTCCCATCTCCCTCCCCAACTGTTGTCCCCAGCCTGCTCCTCCCTCACGCCTGTAGTAGAGGTATCTCCAGCTCAAGTGGCAGAGACTTGTGCCTTAGGTCCTAAGTGCAGGACCTAATCCTGACCATGGGGTATTGGGTTGGGAATATTGTTTTGCTGTGGAGGAAAAGGCAAAGCATAGACATTGCTATGGATAATGTGGGCAGAAAGTCTGCTAGAGAGGACACTTGGGATCAAATCTGTAATGTATACTATTGTATTCTTTTATTGCCTTTCCTATATATAAATAAAGGAAATTAAGTAATTCAACATAGAGACTTAGTGTCTTATTGCAGTACTCACAGCTATTGGGCTGATGGGTCAAAAAAGAGATGGGAAAGCTGATGCGAGATGAGCATCCAGCCTCACAGATGTGGACAATCCTGCAGAGAGGTGACTTGGAAGAGGAGAGCAGGCAGAGTTGGAATGGGGATCCCAGGCCACAGCTGGGTGCCTTCCAACAGAAGATCACAATTCTAATAGTGGGGTCTTGCAGATGAGCAGTGGAACGTGTTTGTTGCCTTTAAGTCAGCTAGACTCAAGGCAGTGCTAAGAGGCAATAAATGTGGACCCAAAGCTTAAATTTCACAGAAAGTACAGTGTTTCCTGGTTTCATTAATAGACTGCTATTTACCTCCTGTTCAAAGAAGTTGCCAAAAGTTTTCCTGTTGCTGTTGTCCTAACTCCTTTCTTTCTGCCAGAGTGTCACCTGGAGGCATTTTCTGGCGCTTTTGTAGGAAACTGTCTTTCCTTGATGAGATCCTAATCTAAATGACGAAGTCAGATAGTCAAACCAACATGGAAAATAGAGAGGCTGTATCATAGTCATGCTCTTTGCCGAACATGTCTTTTTATCCCCCAAGGTATTCTGAGAGAAGCAGAGGCAAACAGCATGCAATGCTCAGCACGGAGAGCAACCTGGAGAGTTTCAATGGTGTAATGAGGTTGTTTGGTTTAGTCTCTGTTCATTTCCTGTAGTTATTAGCACTGGGCTTAGCTTTTGGACTCAGCCAATCCCACTATGTCATTGATGAAGATACTAAATAGTATTGGCCCCCGTATGGATCCTTGAGGGACACCACTCATTGCTGATTTCCATTTGGACACTGAGTCATTGACTGTAACTCTTCTGATGCAGCCATCCAGCCAATTCCTTATCCATCTAACGGTCCAGCCATTCATCAAACCATCTCTTTCCAATTCATGGGTAAGAATGTTATAGGGGACCATATTAAAGGCCTTATAGAACTCCAGTATAGCATGAGTATGGTATATTACTATATGCTACAACAAGTATAGTATATACTGTATTACTAGTGTTAGTAATGCCAGTGATATTTGCATATTGTATATTGATAAAGTATATGCTATAGTATATGTGGTAGTATGGCCTGTAGTGTCTGTCACACATGCCTCTGGTCAAGGAGAACCCAGAGGGGAGTCCTCAGCTCTTGGTTTGGGATCCCAGATGTGCTGCAGATGTGAGGTGATGCTACTCGTCTAAAAAGGGTGTTACAGGGGCTGTGCTTATGGACATATCTTTCCACAGTTGTCCTTTTTTTTTTTAGAAAAAGTATATATAAGTGCCTTGAAGGAGAAGGTTGAACTTTTAACTCTGGGGAAAGAATTTGTCCTTGTGCTTATGTTCTATGGGTGATTTGGGGCTCACAGATGTCGAGCTGCTGATGGGTGCAGAAGGCAGCACTTGTCCTTACTCTGCACATGGTTTGGGTCCTGGTATCAGAAAACCCCCTAGCTGCATCCTAAAGGTCCTCATTACCCAGATAGGACAACTTGAAGCTGTAAGAGACTCTTAGTGACATGCTGAGAAGATGCTCTGAAAGCTTTAAAGGTGCTACATAATTGAACTTGATCTGCTCTTCTCATGAATTCCCCCCTTCTCTCCCCACTCTGAATCCATGCTGGGAATCACCAGTGAGAGATGTCTTTTTATTATCATTCTTTTATTTTCCCATTGCTTTCCCGTTGCATATACAGTACTTAAAAATGAGATCACCTTCACGTCAGGCATGTACCATGTTTATTAACAGCAAAAAAAGTATTATCTATGTTTCACTCAAGACCGATTTACAGGATAAATAATTGTTTCAAATTACCTTTAAAAAACCAAACGACAAACCCCTGAAGAATAAATTAATAACTTAAGTGATTAGCTGTCCACAGTGATTTGAAAACTTAATAACCATTCAAACAGTGACACCACAAGAAGACACATACTGTACAGTTTGCCACAAATTACTCTTTTCCTTCCTTCTACAAATGGAAATCAAAAAATTAAAAATACTCCTCTTTAAGAACAGTCATAGGCTTTGAAACACACAAAACGTCCCTGCGAATTGGCTGCCAATGCAACAGCTTCACAGCTGGGGCTCCGACCCCTCCTCGCAGCAGGTTAAGAGACACATGGAGAAAACTACCCTAATTTGGCTGCATTGTGTGGCATGTTCCCACGCAATGATGCCCAAAGTCAGTGGGGATATGCTGACTTTGCCAAGGGCTAGATTGAGTGGGATATAACTACTCTAAAAGGTTTGATCCTAACCCTACGGAACTCATCAACAGGCTCCCTGCTCCCTTCCTCTCTCTGTGATGTGCTTCAACCACTACGTCCAAAAGGACCAGCTGGCCATGGGTTGGAAGGGGGATAGCTGTTTAGTGGCACCTTGCTACATATCAACTACTGAATTAACAACCCAATCAACAGTACAACACTAGGAGTTGTGAACAAGGAGATAAAATTGTGACTACAATGATGGGACACCAAGAAGAAATCATGACCAAAAGGTGCACATCTCTACCTGCAAGAACCTCATTAACAGCTACAAGATCATCGCATACATGTGGACAGGTTAGGCAGAGAAGAGAGGCACACAGACTCATCAGGGGCCTATTGGTTTATTGGCCCTTGTGAATTGATGCTGGACTGGTCCCTCTGATTTTCTTGACAGTTCTTTGATGTCCATGCATGTTCTCTGACTGGTGTCAGGGGTTAGGCTTTGCTCTTCCCCCTTCCCATTACAAGTAGGGCTTCTCCATAATCACAGCCCCACTGTACCCATCTCATCCAGCCAGCATCCCTTCAATGGGGCACATTGTGTGGGTGAGTGTCAACTTTTACATAGAATGGAACTATTACATCATCAGGTGGGAAAACATCAACACAATGCAAGCATAATTTGAGAAAACCATTCTCTTACCTCCTAGGCCAAAAAGATCAGACAGGACCTGGGAACTATTTTAACATCTTCTTACTAAAGTCTACACCACATAAGAAAGATCTGGGCATAGCTCTACCCCTCCCAAGGAGCCATGATCAATGGGTAGCCAAAACAAGCCAATTCTTCCTGGTATGCTCAAAGGACTGGGATGCCAGGGTGTAGGAGCTGGCATGGAGCTGCTGAGGATTCTAGGTTAGTCTCTAGCATAAAAAATTTATAGGTTCAAGCTGTCTTCCAGTTGCTTGGACTGTGTGTCTGTGTCCTGGATAACTTGGTCTGGGCCAGCCAGCCCTTTCCCAGGTGCAAGGGATGACCCCAGTATGCATTAGTTCCTCTTGCTGGTGCATACGGCCTTAGAGGTTGAGCTGTTTTCTTTGACAGTTGGTTTCATGGCTTCACAGAAGAAGTGGCCCTGTCCCAGTTTTGGATGTTATAGGGCTCTAAGCAACACTTTTGGCCCCTTCCCTCACATGGAGGAGTCTCCACTCAACCCCAGCAGCACAGGATCTCAGGGTGGAAGAGATGTCTCTAGTCTCACCCCTTGCTCCAAGCAGGGTCAGCTATGGGGTTGATCCAGACTGGTCCTGAAAAGCTCCAAGAATGAAGATAGTACTTCGTAGGACAACTCTGAGAAGCCATGGCACTGCTGCCCCATGAACAGCTCATGGGAGCCCCACAGCAAGGTGTCTCTCAGCACATACTGGTCCCCACCACATTTCTTGTAGGGCTTCTCCTGCCCATCTCAGAACTGTGTGAATGGACCAGAGATCCCTGAAAGCCAGAGCACTGAGGCATCACATTGTCACGCACTCACCCACTGAGAGTGAAATGCCCTGGGTAAGTCCCGAGAGTGGTGGGAGCTCCCCTCCCACCAGTGCATGGTTTTTACTGAGTAAAAGCCCCCAAATCTCTATATACCTGACTCGAGACTCATGCCAAAGGAGCACATGGTGAGGACTAAGACTTAGGCCATGCTGGCAAACTCCCCTGCCTTCTCTCCTTCCAACCACATGTTTCCCCATACATCAGCCTTGTCAGTGGCTGGTGGCCCAGTGTCCAAATCTATCCTAGTTAGCCCCCATCAACCCAAGCCTTAGCTACCTTTGGTTCTGGCTCTGTATTTAGCCTTATCTGCCAGACTCTCAGCTTTGCCCTGGCAAAGTCTGCATTCACACGTATTTTCTTTTTCCAACTTGAGACTAAGCCTAAACCTGGCATCCATTTAGAGCTAGAAATGTATTTCACACTAAACACTCAAATGTCAGTTCAGAGCAAATCAACTCCAAGGCAGCTCACAGAACTCACCAGACAGAAGAACTGTGAGCAGCAGTTGCAGACTTACAGCAAGGGATACACACTTTTGGAGACTTTTGCTTTTAAACCCAACAGCTTAGAAATTTTAAAGCTTGGGGAAAGCTTTGAGCCATGGCCCTGGTGCTTCATAAAAAGTAAATAAGTGAGGTCATGATGCTTGTCCTGCCACACACATGCAAACACATCCCTTTTCTGAATGGGACCACAGAGCTGTAGAGCAGGCTCTGACGTGAAGGCTCAAGCCATTTAAATTGCAATTAAAATGAATAATTTGCAATGTTCTCAGCTTCCTAAAATACCTATTTCTAACAAAAGAGTCAGTCATACTTGAGCATCCAAGTATAGAGTGGATGTGATAAACTCAATGCCTTGAGGACAAAGTTCTTGGCAGTCCGTGTAATTAAAGCAGCTGCTTTTCAATATGGTTTAAGACTAAATACTGCACAAACATTAATCATCAGGGACTGCTGTAATCAGCTCAGCAATCGTTACAGATGACTATTTCCACTGAAGCCATTGATTACTTAACAGCTTTCAGGAGGGGTTGATACAGTCACGTCTATAGGGCATAGAGTCTGTGGGCTGCTACTCAGTTTGGAGGTGCTGTTTGCTTGGTGCATAGCAGGGGAAAAAATTGGAGAAATGTATCTGTTTCTGTTCAAACACAGACTTCACTGCAAAGCGGAGAGCGATGAGCAACCAGCAGTTTCAAAATAGCTACTTTTGGGCTGTTTTGGTCCTTGGTCTGCCAAATGCAATGGGCCAGTTACCGGTGATGCTCATGAGAGCAAATCATTAAAACAGGGGATCTGAGCTTGGGAAAAGTGCTATCCCATGCCAGTGCTTGCCCCATGAACAAATACAGACACTTGTGAAACATGGAGAAAAAAAAGGCCTAGTCTCTCCAGTATCGCAAAAGGCCTTTTCTGTCTTAATTAACACTTTGGATTATATGTGAGAGCAGGCACTGGATGCATCTAGTCCCAGTGCAGAAGCACAGGGCACCCACTCAGCAAACTGCATCCAAACCCATCGTGTTTCAATCAAACCTACTGTGTTTCAAGCCCCTGCACCATCAGAAATGACTACTGCTGCTGCCTCCACCTTGCCTACCCACTTCCATGGTACCGAGATGCAGTGATGACAGGGGTGATAGAAATACAGAGCACTGTACTCTAGTCTTCATTTCCTCATCTCACCAGGCAAGTGTGCAAGCCCCCAACAGGAGGCAATGGCCGTTAAAGGCGGTAACATACTCCCTGACCTTCAGAAAGCATCTGACTGTGCTAAATCTTCCCCTTTGGGTTTTTTTTCCTTCTAGTGATTATTATTTTACCACGAGCATTAGGATATTTGCTTCATTATTTCAATGCCCTAAATGGGTTGTCAGACCTTTTCCATTAACATCCTTCCCTTTCACGGAATGCAAGAAGAAAATATAAAATGGTGTTGGAAGTTCAAAAGTTATTTTACCAGCATACCCTTAAGTGGCTGGTATCCCATCCCTCTGTGGGTCACGTCCGGCCCTTTCCAAACTCAAACCAAAATTAAACAAATGTGTTAACGCTTAAGCATTAATAATCAATATAACTTGGTGGTGTTGGTGGAACACAGAGCTCATGGTACTGGGAGAGGTTCAGCTTGCAGAAAGAACAGCTCTAGCTATTTAATAAATATTATTACCTCATCTTTCTAATGTTTCCTTCATTTGGCTCTCGGTTTGCAGTCAACCTGTTTATTCGTGTCAGCGCTTGCTGTCTGGCAATCAGGCTGCTCCATGGTAATCATAAGTTCTTCCTGTTTTCATGAGATCATGAATTATTATCTCTGCATTAAACTGTCTCATCCTTCTTGTCTCTCTGTGTCCAGCAGCTGCCTGGAGAGTGATCTCAAAGCCTGGATGTGTTAAGGATGCTGGCAAGGGGCAACAGCAGATTCCCACCCATAATTAGAGCATAGGGTTGTTAATGTCAGCAAGCCCCATTTCTGTGTTGAACATTGCTGAAGACGAGGAGAAAACAGTCCAGCCTTTCGGACCCTCCACAAACCAAACAAAATGCTATGTAAAAGCTAATATTGAAACACCTTGCTCTGACTGTCCTGACCAGCCTCTTCCCAAGCCTGTGACCTCACTATCAACCAACATTTCAATTAATCTTCTTTCTTCCGAGAAACATTCCACCAGACTTCCTCACTCAAGACCAACCTCTGCATCTGCCTTCTCCCAGTCCTTGCAGCAGCCTTCCACTCCCTTCTTGTCACTCATCCTTACACCAGTCTAGATACACAGGGTCTCCAGAGCCTCCCTGCACCCCTCAGAGCTTCTCACAATGGCCACAGATGTAAGACTCTCACTATATGGGCTTCTTTTGGTGCCACAAAGGGCAAATTTTGGTTCTTGGGATCAGATTCACAGGAATTGATTTCAGACAGGCAGTGGGTCAGGGCTTAAATTCTAGCTTCCAAAGCCAATCTCTCCAGCCCATTGACTTTGAGAGATGCTGGAAAATATCAACAGAAGACACCCCAACAAACTTGTGTGAGCATGTGCCAGCATGTTTTGTGTGTATGATGGGGTAAGTCCTGGACTTCTAAGTTAGCTCAATGGGACAGAGTGGATACTCCTCAAGCTCCTGAAAGTTAACAACCCCAACCAAAACCACAGGGGCTGTCTGACCAGGAGGAGAACAGCCTTCAGAGGTTTTGAGCATATTATTTACAAGAGATCAGACAACAAAAGTGATTTCAAAAGGAATGGTTCTTGCTAAGTTTTGGGATTGGGAGGAGGCAGAGAAGAGAACAACCATAAGTAGTGGAAATCAGAGCTGGTGAATGATGTCACATGGGAGATGCTACAAACCTGCATGGCATGGTTTGGGGTATGGTATGGAAGAAGACAGAGAGTGTTAGCACATACAAGGTGGCTTTGATAGCTGTAAGCAAAAGATGTTGTAGGGTGAAGCCTGGTATTGCTAAATCGAAATTCCTGGATAGTGCATCCAGCAGCTAAAGCACAAAACCAGCCACCGAACATAGTTGGTCTTTATCACTGGCAAACAGTATCCGCCAAGTCTTCCCCTGAAATTAAGTTTTGTTTTGTTTTAAGAGAAAAAAAATTAATGAGACCCCCTTCCCTCCACAGACAAGTCTTAGAAATCCAGCCCAAGTGGAGCTGGGGAAAACCGACAGGACATTGGCCTGTTTTGATGCCTGCTGCAGGCACTACTGCTTCACGCTTTTGGCAGGCTCCGAGGACTGCCGCACATCAGTCCACTCTTGCATGGTGCTCTGCAGCGCCTGTGTCTTCTCCTTGTCCACTTGCACATAATCAACCTTCTCATCTGAGGCGACCGATGAGGTGGAGGGCTGTGGGGAGGAGAAACAGGGTCACTTGTCAGCTCCCTGCTTGTCCCCCTTGATCCTTCCTGCAGCAGCACTGAGGGTGCCACAAGTCCACCAGCACCATTCCTGCTTTCTTGCAGACTCCATAGCTCATCACCCTCCCTCTAACCTCCCAAAGAGACTTGGATAAAAGATTTCAGTCTGCTCTGCCTCTTGCTGGCATGAGACTGGTGCAATGGAAGGGCAGAAACAGCACCTGGGTCTTTACCTTCCCACAAACTCTGGGACATAGATGTTTGGTTGCAATTTTGTTCTCTAACTGCTGATATTGCAAATTCAGCCTTACATTTTGCTCATTTCTCAAGAACTCTTACAGATACACATAAAAATCCCAGCTCCATCCCTTTTAGCGCTGCTGATTCTACCCACCGATGGCGCTAACGCATTTTCACTCTCAAAACAACAGATATGTTTGCAGGTTCACCCAGGAGACATGTTAAGGAAGAAGGAGATACTTTTTACCATAGTTTCTGAGGTCCTGGAGCTTTTTCTGCCTCTACAAGCATTTGAGAGGACCTCCATCAGCTTGCAACTGGACCAGATAATGTCTATAAGTGGTCTGAAATCACTTCTACGGGATGGGATATAATTTAAATGGGTAGTACTTGCAAAAATATTGCTGGGCAGACAGACGCCATCAAGGGACAACTGTCAAATAATAAAAAGATTTAATGGGATGCTTTCCCTAGGAAACAAGGTGGTGTTTGAGAAAGTGAGGCCAACTCACAAGTGGTTGCCACAAAGGTTTATACAATCCCTGTCCTCCACTGTCCCCTCACTCAGGTGCTGCTTTGTTTGAGTCAGTCTCTCCTTCCCCCTTCAAGTTTGCTCAGGATAGCATACAGCAGGACCTGTCTTTGTTCCCTGCCCAGCCCGCTCTGTCACCTCTGGGTGTCCTCTTCATCTTGGTATATGGCCTTGCATGTGAAACCTTCACGAGACTTTAAGGTCTCGTTTATCACCTCAGGAGACATAGCTTCCTTTGGATATGTGGATGTTCTGAGATACTTCATTGCCCTGTTTTCCTATGATTTGCTTTAAGATGGTGTTTGTTTCCCCTGTGTATGAACCTGGAGAAAAGTCACCAACATCTGTGTCTTTAGGAGCTTCCCTTTCCACATTTCCATATGACACTTGACAGAAGTATCCCATTCCTGACCCATCTTCTCCCCACAGCTCTTCCTCACCAGGTAATGGCTTGATCAGCTCAACATTATTTAACTTTTAAAGGTCAGGGGGTTTTTTTGAAAGCAGTTTTTTACTTTTCCTGCCCAAATGACACCCTTTGAAAGCACCTGACTGGCAACAGACAGGTTCCCTGCATTTTCTGAATAAGGTTCTGAAAGTATTTCAGATACTTTCAGGTAGAAAACCCAAGTCTAGTTTTGGAGGATGTGTTGCTCTGAAGGAGGAAAAAAAAACTTATGGTACTTCTTGGGGATACCTCCTGACAGCTTTTGAATACAATCTCCAGCTGAATTTCTGGTCTCATCAGCATCCCTGAACCCCTGCACATCCATGCTTATGGTGACACTTCCAGCAGGGCTACAGACATGCAAGAGACACTGAGTCTGACCTAGAGTAAATACAGCAGTGGATTATAGAATGGTTTGGGTTGTAAGGGACCTTAAAGATCATCTAGTTTCAACCACACCATGGGCAGGGGCACCTTCCACTAGACCAGGTTGCTCAAAGCCCCATCCAACCTGGCCTTGCACACTTTGAGGGATGGGCCATCCACAGCTTCTCAGGGCATCTTGTGCCAGTGCCTCACCACAGTAAAAAATTTCTGCCTAATATCTAATCTAAATCTACCCTCTATCAGTTTGGAGCCAGTCTATTACTACATGCCTTTGTCAAAAGTCCCTCTCCAGCTCTCCTGCAGCCCCTTTAGGTACTGGAATGAGCTCTAAGGTCTCCCTGGAGCTTTTTTTTTACCCATGCTGAACAATTCCACCTCTCTCAGCCTGTCTCCACAGCAGAGGTGCTCCAGCTCTCTGATCATGAGAGAGTCTCGAGACCACGGTCCAGGACTTTGGACCATGCTACTGTCAGTATGCATAGAACTCCTTAAAAATGCATCACTTTTAATCAGAAGTTTATAAAATCCCCCATACCTTTCTGTGTGGCCCTGGTGAGCTTGGCTGGAAGTCCAGGGCCAAGTAATCCACACTCCCCGAACTCTTTTTAGGCGCTGGGCTGTTGGTACCACTAGGAACAGGAGAAGCAGAAATGGGATTTTGCTAATGCAGGGAAGAGACAGGAGAGATAATGAGGATTAAAATGGGAATAAAGAAAAAAGGGAATTAAGACAAATCTGGCAGCAAAGCGCCTTGGTGGCACTTTATTAATAAAGAGCCTGGATATTAGGTCACTAGTCTCTGGGACCAGGGTGTGTAGAACTGCTGGGGGACTACATATGTTGTATGTTGTGCTAACAAATATTTCAAGCTCATGTTCTTGATTTCATGTATTGGAGCAGTTCTTCTGCCTTTGTGCTGATTTTATTCATATGCCTGATAACAGATGTGGGCTTTAGCATGTCCCAGGAACCACACCTCAGTGAGGCCAGGCCAGCTCTGAGATCTTCGCTAATCACAACCATGCTACACAGAGCACTGATTTCCTCTACCTCATGAGTTACATAACCTCCAAAATATGCTTAAATCAGCAGCTCCACCAAGAGAGACAAAATCCCCTCCCTGTAAGCAGTGCTGCTCCCTGTTGCTGCTCTGATAGCCCCTGCCCTCCACACAAATACTATGTCAGTAGATATTAGGGGGAAAAAAAAATTGAAAAATATCAACTTCAATTAGGAAAATACACCCTGACAGTTCTTATACATTTTTATCCCCTCTTAATTCCTGGCAAAGTAGATGATATATGTTTCTGCTCTCATATACATTTAAAACCCTAACGGGACATGTCATTTTCAGAAGGAAGCACACTGTTTTGTGCATGCAGGGATGTATGTCAGGATGGACATCTGAGCACTTCCATGTCATGAGCTAGGAATGTGTTTGCAGAGCTGTGGAATGTGTATGTCCTGCCAGGACCATCTATCTTAGCTGTGGGGCCCTTACCATCGCCACATAGTTCTCCTCGCTGTCTCCCGAGTCAGTGCTGGTGATGCTCTGGGAGGAGACAGGGCGGCAGTACTGCAGAGAGCCCGCGTTGAACGTCTGGCTGTAAGGACAAGGGTCGATGTGTTATCCATGGTGGCAGGGGCTGCTTGTTTATTGCCAAGGAGGGCAGCTTTTGATGCCTACAAACATTACCATACTCCAGTCTGGGGACTGGGCATGAAGAAGAGCTGGTGGAATTGAGGTTCTCCAACCCATCCTTTCCATGAGATGGAAATCACTGGGTTTGGTCTTCTCATTTCTTTTCTTTCTAAAATTTTTTGCTTGCTATGTACCTGTAATTCTCCTGCTATCACCTACACAAACCAGGCTCCATGAACTCTTTTATCTCACAGGAAACATTTAGTTGTGGAAGATACAGAGCCAGCCTTGGTGAAGCCTCTCACCTCCAGCCTTACCACAGCTACAGGATTTGTTTACTGTACAGGGCCCTATCCAAATTTTTTGCTGGAAAACAAATCCTCCAAGGAATTGTCTTGCTTTCAATTGGCCAAATCTAATTATACCAAACAAAATAATGAAATCAGTGTCTGGCATTAAAGCGCGTGTCTTAAAAAGCTATTCGTTGCCTATCAGTAAAGCAGGGTCATATGATTAGCTGATAAGGGAAAAATCCATTAGCTTCTCCAGGGTCGGACGTCTTGTCAATCAAACCCTGCTCGCCGCTTCCCAGTGCAGTGATTTCAGCACACAGCGCTCATGCCCTGCAGTCAGTCTCCACACAATCCAATTTATTAGAGAAGTCATAGCAGCCAAGCTTTGCTTCTGCCTTTCACTGGACAACATCAGACCGTGAATTAGCAGCAGAGCTGAAATTGTGCAAATCCTGTTATTTTTGGCTGGCAGACACAGCTCTGAGGAGCTTTGGTTTAATTTTGCAGACTTCCTTTGGGCTAGGCTTTGCTTTCAAGGCAATCAAAGCACGTCTTGGTCAGACCCCAAGAGTGTCACCTGGTGTTTTTAGACTACAGTGGGGCTTTTGGGGGGATAGCTGGATGTGAAATCATGCCTCACACCCCCAGTGTGGCTGAGTTGGTCTGGCTCAGCTGGGTCATGAGTCGTGGTGGACCACAGGTCCAATGTGAGATCCATAGCTCTCCAGAAGTTGTCAGATCCCAGAAACAGGAAATGTCTTCAAGGGATCTTAATTAGCTGCTCAGCCACATGCTGGGCTCAGCCACATGCTGGGCTTTCATGTGAAATCCCAACTTCAATAATTTTATCTTTCTGCCACCAGCTGTGATGTGGGGAACCTATGACAGAGGTGACAGATTGGCTACAAGTGGACACCAGTCAGAGCAAGACCAGACAGCTGCTGTTGAATCAGAGCACGAATTCATCCCCCAACCATTACTCACGTTGGCCTGGACCAAGATTTTGTGACTGGCGATTTGAAGGGAAGCTCATCGATGACAGTGTTGTTTCTCAGGTCCAATGGTGATGGCTTTGCTGGGGGAGAGAAAAGACTTTATTCAGAGGCAGCATGTTCCTAGAATTCAGAATCCATGACTGGCATGAGAGGGTCCCCAAAAAAATGGTTGATTACTTCCCATTCTGCTAATCAGCCAACCAGCCCTCTTGCTGACGACAAATATCTCCAGCCAAAATCCCTGCACTCATTTACGCCAGGAGAGAAAACAGTGAATTTCTCCCTCTGACCTGCAGCCCTAAAATGGATGGGTGGTCCCAAAAGGGGAGTATGCCTCCCAGGAAATGAGGATCTGCTAAAAATGCCCAAACACCAGAGTATAAACCCATTCATCAGGGATCTATGAAAATCTGTGAGATGGGGAAAAGACTAGACGCTGCCGACCCTGAGCTACCTTTGTCTGGAGTGTTTTCCCATAGGGAATGGGAAAGGGCATCTGCAGGGGAACATGAAAGCTCTTCTCATCACGGATGGTTCATTAGGTGGAAGAGAAGAGTGCTATGCTCCAGCCTCAGCTCTTGATCAAAGTGTTGATGGGGTTAGGTGTGGACACCCTAACAGTGAAAGCCCTCCTCCTTAGGATCTCCTTGGTGACCTGTCAGGCAAGGGACTGGCAGGGAATTGGAGGATACTGGGAAAGCCCTGAAGGAAGAACTGCCTAGAACCAACCAGTAGGAAACAGCAGGAAAAATCTGAGTCATCTGAACATAACACTGAGATTTTGGGGTGAAGCATAGGGAGGGGTGCAGGCAAAGGGGGTGAGATCCTGTCTGTGACATATATCTCCTGTAAAGGCTAGAAGGTCTTGAGATGGGCTGTTCAAGCACCACGAAAGTTGCATTTGTACTATAAGGCTCCCGAAAGATGAAGGGGATAGGGGAGATCTGAAGGTCTGACTGTGCTGGCAGTAGCAAAATGCACCCCATCCAGAACTGTGCACAAGATGACAGATGTGGTCTGAGGTATGAGAAGAACAAAAGGATTCCTGTAAAGATTTTCCCACAACCATTCCTACCTTTCCGGTCGGGTTTGAGGTTGCGGTTGACTGGTGGGGGCTGGATTTCACTCAGTCGTCTGTGACACTGCACCATAGTTCCTCCTTTATGCACAGGAAGGGTGGTTGAGGACAACCCCACCAGGTCAAAGTGATGCGGCCCAGGGCTCATGGGGATGTAGAGGTTTTGGGCATTGTCGTTGGCTTTCTCAGCATGGATTAGGGGTGAGGAACCAGGGTTCATGGGGACGTAGTTGTCCTCGGAGTCGGTACTGTGGGAGCGGGCCACTGCTGCCTTGGCTTGCTGGGGGACAAGTGGGAGGATGTGCTGTAAGTATCAGACTCTGCTCAACCCCACACCACTATAAACCCTTCATCTTGTCATAAATGAATACACATCTGAGGGGGGAACTGCTCTAAAACCTAAGCACAGAGGGAAGGGATGGTCTGTCCCCGCCTTGGCCATCAGTTTGCACTGAGAGGGTCTACCTTCTCTGTTTCCAAGACATTGTAACATCCTAAGTTTGGAGAAAGGTCTTCATCGCCCAGACTTGAGCATCTTCTCATGATCAGAGTGAGCCGCAGAAACATGCTTAACCTGGAAAGCCTTTCTTGCCTGGGCTCTGATCATGACTAAAATGCAACATGAAGGGCTGCTTTAATGTAATTTCCAGCTCAGGAAATCTTAGAAAGTGCACAAAAGAGGCTGTTCTGGCAATGTGTCAAAATTTAACTCAGAAGCATCCAAGGCTTTAAGGAAGAAGTCAAACTCCTAGGCATTTTTTTTTGGGTCAAAGCTCCAGGAAGATACACTGTGTGGAAGCAAAGCTCTGCCTGTGGTGCTGGGTTAGGTCCATCTGTCACTCCATCTGTTCCCTGCAGGTCACCATGATTTTAACTGAAATCATTAATAAAACCCTTCTTGACTTAGCTCTGCAGGCCTGCACTGCGAGGTCCATCCTGGAACCAACTTGTTTCTGAATCTATAAGATGCAAGTAGGTGCCTACAGTGTGGTGGCCAACACCAAGTTCCACTCACCAGGTAGGAGTTGTACCCATCGTTCATGGACTCGATAGACTGCATGGCACTGCCTCCCCCGTGCTGGGGGTACTCGTACGTCTCGCAAGAAGAAGCTGCAATGCAACCACAAATGCACATGTCCCACCACAACTGCCAATAAAAAGGGGTCCCTGAAAACAAGGCACTGTGAGGACAATATCTGTTTTGTTGATTCAGATGCTGATGAGAAGACATGGTCTTTAGTCTGTCACAGACTCTCTGCTATGCTCCTTCCCAATTAGCATCTCTCTGATGCATCACCACAACTGCACATGCTGTGTGGACCTAACCCGGTTCTGTCAAAGTACTGCAAAATCCCAGGGGTAAAGATGTCAGATAAGGTACATCATGGTGACAAAACTGGTTTAAGGGAGAGCTCTGTTAGAGCTTGCTCAGCAGATGTAGGGGCTGGGAGCCTCCAGTAAGGGAAGGGTGGGGTGAGGATGAGTGCTAAGCTCTTAGTTAAGTCTGCCTACTGCTGAGCATGGGTCTGATCTCAGCCTAAATGTTGGCAATTAGGTAGGAGGAGATGGAAGAGGCATTTCATAGAGCTCTGTGTAAAATTTACACCTTTTCTAAGTTTGCAATTTTGTCATTCTAGGTACAAGTGGGCATATTCATCCATGGCCCACTCATGGCCAATGGGAACAGCATCTCTACTGCGCTGGGGACATCGGGTCTTGGAGATGTGCAAAACCAAGGTGATGTGCAAAACCAAGATAATGTGCAACCTGTGCAAACCCAAGGTTTTGCTCACCCACTTTGGTGAGCAAAACCAAGGCAGCACCAGGCTGAAGTATGTTTTGATAAACCTGGTTATGAACTGAAGGCAAACTAAAAATAGCTGAAATCACAAAAATCTGGTGAAGGGCTTCATAAGCAAGCGGGTTTGGGGTTTTGGTTCAAGGTACAACATAGCCAATAGTCATCTGGGCAGCTCTGGTGGGCAGAACTCTGTGGATGCCTCTCCATGCCTGCTGAATACAAAAAACAGGGCCAGATCCTGACTGGGGAGAGCTTCTTTGTGTCCACCCCCTGGTTGATGCCAACAGCACTCCAGCCCTACCACATGGGACTGATCTGCCCAAGGCTGGTAGATAGGACAAAGCCACCCTCAGCTCCCCGCCCCCAAAATTCACCTCGGTGCAATCTGCTGTTCTCCACTGCAGGCAGCGTGTTTCTCCGTGGAATGGTGGCTGCCATGGGGGCCAGACCTAGATTTTCACTGGGCTGGAGCCGCTGGGGGGGGCTGCCCCACCGTGGCTCCGTCTGCCCAGGTTTCGGGGGCCGCGGGGGTGGTGCAGAGGGTGAGTCGCTGGCGGCCACAGCCAGAGCATTGTGGTTCTTGTCTAATGTAAATGTCCTGGGGATCTGGTAGATGGAGAGTGGGGTGGCAGGGATGTCATAGGAGTCCGTGGAGAGCTCCCCAAACTCCTTGCATAGGGTGTTGTTGGGAGTCTTGTAGGTGTAGACCTCCTCATTATCCGTTTCAGAGCTGGTGAGGCTTGACTTGGGGTGGGTGTAGGAGCCAAAGGCACGTGGGAGATCGTGCGCACTGTCCCTGAACTCCGAGTTGTGCCGGCTGGGTTTTGGCAGGCTGTAAAAGCCATGGAGCTGTCCACCAACCCCGTTCACGCAGTGCCCATTGCCCTGAGAGAGCTTCTGGACCGCTGTGTCGCTCCGCATGAAGAAGGCAGACCGTGTGGCTTGTGAGAAGCTGGCACTCCTGCAGAGGAAGGGGACAAAGGGGTTGAGATGGCGGGAGAGCTGGTCCTGGGGTGCAGCAAACTCTGCTTCTCCTCTTTGTCACCTTACTGACTTACATGAAGACCTAATGCATATACACTGCAAGGGTATGAAAGGTAACCTTGATTGGGTCCTTTTGCCTGCAAAGGTATAACCATGCATGGGCTGGGCTTTTAGGGGCCACATGCTCCCACCCAGAAAGGGCTCAGCCAGCCCCACATAAACATTCCCCCATGGAAGAGGTTCCTGCCCTGTATCAATCATTGTGGTTAGAAAACCTGAAAGGGTTATGGGAGAGTTTCCAGTTGTGGCAAATCACTGGGAAAGTGCCGGACCTATGGGAAAACCTGGGAGATACTGGTTGCAATCCCTGCTTCGACAGGGTTCGTGCTCTGCAGGGACAATAGGGACTCTTTCACGGAGCCAGCACGAGAGGGCGCTCAGAAATAGGGCTTATTTGGGGAAAAAACAAGTGATGTTGTGATAAGACAAATACTGAGCTCCCGCCACCTTTGGAGCTCAGTACACCCAGAAGAGGTCTCGGTTCTGGCAGGGTCCTTTCGGTCAAGGACTTGAAACATCATGTGTTAATTATTCAGCATTGCCTGCCAATTAGCTACTATTACCCTCATTTTATGGATGAGTAAAGTAAGAGCTCCAGAGCTGAGAGGGGAGGGATTCCCAGCAGTTCTGCAGCCTGGCCCCATGCACTGGGCATTGATCAGATGATTATTTCTGGCCCAGTTGCAGAAGATGCCACCGGCCAGTTTGTTTCTGCTCACCAAAGCATTGGTGCTTGCTCCCTTCTCCTCTGGGTCCCAGCCACATTTGGGTTCTCAGAGGGTGGCTTTTAGGTATCCTCACAGCTGGAGCATCAGAGGGCCGTTTTTTTAAACACTGTTCCATTAACTCCATCTGAAGTTAATTTTTCTGAGCCTTTTTCTCTTGTTGTTTTTCAAGTAGGGAAAGTCAGCTGCAGCAGGAAAGCCCAGTGGAGGCTGCAGCCCGGACTCTGCTCTCAGTCCACACCAGCTGGGTTCTGACTGTCTCTCCCCTCCCTCCCTCCTCGCTGCTCCTGCGAGCCAAAACTCGTCACGTCAAAAAAACTCCTCGCTATTTAAGGCAACCGGCTGGGTCTGGAGGCGGAGAACTGTCGCTCGCTCAGAAATACCACACCGTGCACCGCCAAGCTGCCATGAAGCCCAGTGAGCTCTGGAAGGGGTGACTGGCAAAGTGCTGGAAATCCTGCCCATCCCTTTGTTTGTTGTTTTTCTGATTAAAGGCAGGAATTAGGGCCCTGCCTGCAGGATCACAAAGTGGTTGAGGTTGGAAGGGATCTGTAGAAATCATCTGGTCTAACCCCCTGCTCAAGCAGGGTGACCTAGAGCTGGTTGTCCAGGACTGCGCCCAGACAGCTCTGGAATATCTCCAAGAATGGAGACTGCTAAACCTCACTTGGACAACCTGTGCTACTGTTTGGTCGCTTACAGTGAAAGTGTTTCCTGATGTTCAGAGGAGCCCTCCTGTGCTTAAGTTTGTGCCCATGGCCTCTGGTCCTGGCACAGAGCATCACTAACAAGAACCTGGCTCCATCCTCTTTGCACCTTGTCTGCAGGGGAGATCCCCCTGAGCCTTCTCTTCTACTAGCTGGACAGTTGCAGCTCTCTCAGCCTTTCCTCTTAGGAGAGATGCTACAGTTGTTTCAGCAACTCCATGGCCCTTTGAACTGGACCCAGTATTGACCCCTTGAGTACACTTCTAGTGACTGGCCTCCACCTAGACTTCATGCCACTGATCACCATCCTCTGGGTCCAGCCATCCAGATAGTTTTTAACACAACCCAGAAAGCCAGGAAAGCTGGGAGCTTGTGACCTCCTCCTCCCAACCACAATGAGATGAGACCATTGCTCAGGGCTTTCTCCAGCTGGGTTTTGCAGACCTCCAAGAATACAGGTAAGTTGAGCCACTGATACCCAGCCCTCCCTCAGCTGTCCCTGAGGTTTGCTCCCAGGTGGGCTAAAATACCTTGCATTTTCTGACTTTCTGCTCATGCACTGGTGGAGGAAAAGGTAGTCCTGGGGGGCACTGGCAGACAGGGTACTCTGGAGGTGGCTGGCAGGTGAGTCGAAGGTGAACAGGGTGGGCTGGCTGGAGTGGGACGGTGCTGAGGACTTGCGCTCTCGTAGCAGGTGGTGGCTGGCACTGCTGAGCTCTGCCGGGGAGGACCGTGGTGCATGGTTCATGGAGGCAATGCTCCTCAGGGTGTCTGTGCAGGGAAAAAACACACATGTGAGTGGCAGATGGAGCTACCCCGCAACCTGTGTTTCCAGGATTTTCCTTACTTAAATGTTCTGTCATTTATGGAGGTCAGTGGGGTTTGCTTATGACTCCAAGTGATGCTCTCACCTCTTCTACTTGGAGCACATGCAACTATAGGTACCATGTATGGAAATACATATTTATAATATTTTATCATAGAATCATATTTCATCATTTTATCCTATTTCATCACATGCTTAGTGGTTTGCAGGGATGTCTGCAGGATGTCAGCCTATTTCATGGGGAGATCAGTAGGTTGTTAAAACCTGATTTAAAAAAAAGGAGAGGAGCTTTCACACTGCAGTGAGATGTGATTTAAGTCACCCCCATCCCTCTATGTAAGGGTATCACTGCCATCCCTTTAGAGTTGGGTAAACTGGGGTACAGGGTGGGAATCTGAATGGACATAATGGCAGTGGAGATCAAAAAACATTCTCATGTTTCCCAGTTCTCTACTAATTTTGTGGCCTCAAGAGATGTCCTGCTGTTTTATGCTAATAAAATTGGATGTGCACCCAATGCATGACTCCTAGTGCCTGCTCCTCCTGCTTAAGGAGAAACAGACTTTAAAATATTACATTCTTTTCAATGGAGAATATCCCAGAGGTCAGGAATAATCACCTGGCTACTCTAGTCCTCTTATAACTATGCTTCATGAGTTTCGAACCACAGATGAATTCTTACAGCCAAGTTGTAAATTCCCATTACAAAAAAAACCCCAACACAAACAAACCAAAACCAAAACCCAAAATCCCAGAAAAACCACAAGCTGCAGAATATTTTGGGAAAGCTGATCCATCTCTGGCTGCAGAAGACCACACAGAAGACCATGCATGCGCTCCCGGCACGTGAAAAGCACTCACTGTGGTTCACTGAAGGCACACTTTACAATAGTTGTGATTTACATTTATTTGGTGCTGAAACACAGAAAAAACCCAACTCCTAACAAAAAGTGGAAATCCACCCAATCTCTGGCCACCACTGATTTTCGATTGCTCCCCAGCATGATCACCTGTTCTTCAAATTTGACTTCAGACACCCATGCTCCAACGCAGGGATGAAGGGGATTTTACAGGGTTCCAATCTCTTTCTTTCCATTTCTTCCCTCAAATTACAGATCACACCAGAAATTCTGAGCCTGATTCTCTTACGCTGCAGAAAAACGGCTGTCATGGCTCAGACAACGAGATGCTCCACACAGAGTGATTTTTTGAGTCACACTTCTGAGTCGTGTCAAGATACAAAATCAATCTATCTGCTGCTCATTGGCTGCTGCTACATTTTTTCCCTGGTGTTACTTCAAACTTCACCCGATGCAGAAAAAGTACATTAATAGAAGCCAAAGAGCTTGACTCTGTTGTTTGGTTTGTGCTAAACACAGAAAGGATCAATATTTAACACTGACAATAATGGTGGGGGTGACAGCTTAAAACTCTGATTCCTGTCTTCTTCGCATGGGCATTAAAGATCCCTTGGTGCTTTTCAAGGGAGTAAATGGCCATCCCAGTGTCCTTGGACAAAACAGTGCCTTGACCCTCATTCTTATTAAATATTTATCCAATAGCAGTGCAGAATGATTCCCATTGGAAAAGGTGTCTTGAGAGCTATGAAAATCCCAAATCAAAGTTCCAAATCAAGTGCTTTGTGGTCAACCAGAACAAGAGAGCCCAAACCCACAATGCCATCAAAAACAGGGGGCTGCACCTAAAGTGCCTCTCAGGAACCCTTCATCTTACTACCTCCCAAATCACAGCCAGGAATTGCCTGTGACACTGTGCTTTGGCCAAGACTGCTTGAGGATGGTTTGAGGATGACAGATTAGTGTTATGTCTCCAATCCAGTGTGAAGTTCACCTCTGGGGACAATATGAACTGCACTAGGTCGGGGTCCCTCCAACATCCTGAGCTGTCCTCCCACACTATCCCTGCAGGCTTTGCATTTGCCATTGCATCAAGATGTCATGGCAGGGCAAAATACATCCAAGAATTAGAAATTACACTGATTTATTTATGCTAACACAGCCTAAGGGGAGAAATGGGGTTGCACAAAGGAGATGATCTCCAGCATCACCCCAGGGAACAGCAACTTCAAATCACAACACTTTGGGGAGCTCTGTGAATCCTGCACTACCAGGAGATCCTAATCTTTTCCCAAAAATCAGTCTGATTTGGGGAAACTGGAGAGTGCAGTGCAGAAGATGCACTCATTGAAATCAGGATGAATTACTCCATGGTTACTCCGACCACATAAATGAAAATGGGGAATGAAGGGGGGGCAGGAGGCAATGCCTAGTAAAAGCATGTAGCTTCCCTGGGGAGAGCGGCTCTATTGGCATCTGTATTGATTTTCAAAATGAATTCCCAGCTCGCTTCCCGCAGCGACCTGGCCACTGAGAGCATTAGCAGGAGCCAATTCAGGACTCATGTACTCCATTAGATTTGTGAGATGAACTCTGTAATAGTAGGTGAGAGATGGATTGCTTTGCGGGGCTGGGAGGGTATTGCGAGGGCTGAGAAGATAAATCCTATGGAAGGAGACTGCCAAGATTGCTCTGGATTTTTTATGTTGTGGGGATTTTTTGCACTAGAATAAACGACAGGTCATGTGCCCAGGTCACACGCTGACAACGGGTCCTGCTAGGGGACAGAAAAGGAGGCAAGAAAGGAAATGGAGGCAGAAAAATAGTATTTGAAGACTAGTACATGCTAAGGGAAAGGTTAAGACATCACATTGGCTTGAAACGCAGAAAGGTCCCCATGAAGGTAAGGCATGCAGACTGAATACGAACCAGAGATCCCAAAGCCATTTCAGCTTGCCATGCTGCAGTGCCCAGCTCCCAAGAGATGAGGACCAACACTCCTTTCCCACATCCATGCAGGGCACTTAGTGAATAAGTTCCATGTGGATGCCTCCAGGCATCCGTCCCACCTGCATCATGACCAAAGATACTCAACTCTATCTGTTGAAAAGCCAAAAAGAAAGATGCTTCTCCATCCTTCATGGCCATCCATCTCAGGACCATGGATAAACTCATGAATCTCCTTCATTTAACAGTGTAGACAAGCCTTCTAATCCCTTGGCTTTATGTTGATATCTTGAGTTTATGTTGAAGGAATGTATCAAGTACAGCCAAAGAGGGATAAGATCCTGTGCAGTTCCTACTGCCATTCCCTGGGGGCCAGAGTTAAAATTATGTAGTGGGGCCATGTGGGAAGTGTCATCTTAACCCCAAGTTTCCTGGCCAGTTCTCCTCTGAGTTTGGGGAATTCGACTCCCATGGTCTGGAAAATGCAGTGTTGGACGCCCACAAGTTAAAATTCAATGTCAGCAGCACGATTTCTACATGTACATCTTGCTGGGCTCAGGCTACAGCTGTTGCACTGGTCCTTGCAAGAAAGTGAGCCAGAGGCTTGGTAGGGACAAGTGAGCACAGCCCTGCAAACCTCCATGGTGCCAGGTGGGTTTCGACCGGCTGAAGGCTCAGCACTCACTAGTCAAGGTTAAGATGCACCTTTTTGTCTGTTTATTGCAGCAAAGTGGTAAACCTCTCTTTGAAATACATCCCCAAAGCAAAATTCCATAACTGAGAGCACGGCCAGCAATGGGATGGACTAGGCTGGGAGCCAGGAATTTTTTATGAATGTTCTCAATCCCTCAAAGTGGTATTTCCCTCCTTGTTGACAAGTCTGAATTCCCTTGCTCAGAGCACTTGACTGTTGGTGTGTGTGCATAGCTTCACACAGTGTTCCTGGGCTTATCTGAGTGCAATAATAACTCAGGATCCTTTGGAACTTATTGCTCAGAATATCCTTGTTCACCAGAGCAATGTCAGCTTTCCCCACCTGAAGGCAGAGGCTGGGACTACAACTCCCTGTATCTTGAAATGATACCCCTGGGAAGGTGCTGATTTTTGGGTGCAGTTAAATTCCTGTCAGTGTTCACAAAAAATGTGACAGGCTTGCTTGGCATTTCTGAGTGGCACAAAATTCCCTATGATGCCAACACCAAGCTAGCAAGGACTGGTCCAAGGGCTCCACAGATAAGGGCTCCTCAGATCTGCCCTGGCAAACAAGGCCACGGAATGCCTTGGATCGCGTAGCTGACTTTGTGCCAGTTTAAACTTGTGGCCAGTGGGACTTTCTTTCAGGAGGGAATAGTAGAAATCTACTAGAAATAATCCTTAGGATGCCGCAGGGTAGACTGTGCTCATGCACCATCATCTTCCTTACTCTTTGAAGCACCTCCACCATTTATTAGCAAAAAAAAAGGGGAAACTTTCTCCAGGGGAATCTGCCTGCACATCTGCTTTTGCTGCCAGCTCACTCCTTGAGCACAAATACGAAAGAAATAATTAAAACAAGACAAACGACCCTACCAAAACAAGCCTTCCACATGCTTCTCCTGGTAGAGAGAGAACAAACAACATGTCTAATGCATGAGTCAATGTGCCACAGTGCTGCCAAGAGGCCTTGGGATGCCATAAGGATGAGCATGGCACCAGAGGAAGGTTTATTTACTAAGCTTTCCCTATCACCTCCAAGTTGGATGGCATCTGGAAAAGATGCTGTCAGTCTGAGGATGTCCTTGCAGGTCACTAAGTTTTTCTCCAGCAGGTTAGTGGGATACAACATCTGATTACGATAATTTCCCCTCTCCAGTTTCCATCAGGATGGGGAGCTGTGTGCAAGGACATAGGCGTCCTAATATTTATCACTGCCTGAATTTTGGGTGCCAAGCAGTGGAGTGGAGCTCCCCAAAAGAGATGACTCTGCATCCTCCACTGCACAGGAGCTGAAGGGTAGGGACAACAGTGACATAGGGCTTTTGAGCTTTTCCCTACCAGTTTCTGATGCTAATTTCCATTTGAGATCAGTTTGAGAAACTGATCAGGAGAGAGTGGCCAAGAGAAAGGAGAAGCATTTCCACTTTACAGACAAGATCTGCTGCACAGAGGGCTAAGGGGATGGCTTCTCTTACCCAGTTTCAGTCATCTACATGATACTTAGCTGCACTGGTTCCTTTACGTTTTCTCTATGGAGAACAGTGTGATCCCCCAATTATTTAAGCATTTGACACAGAACAGGGAGAATTACCCAAGAAAGAGTTATGGGAGAGACACTGAGACAAAGATGACAATAAATAGCATCGTCTTTCTCCATTAGTGTCAGTGCTGTGCTTGTGTTTGTATGAAACAACTGAAAAATAGCGGCGAAGTAGGAGCATTTGCCTTGGAGAAGCACGGGAACCAAGGGAAAAAAATCACAGTGCTGGAGAGTGAGAAGAGGAAAAGGAACCAAGTCCTGACCTCAAAGCATTATATACATCGGTTATTTTAACAGTAATCAATTCTTTGAAGGACAAAGGGGCAGAAGGGAGAGAGACTGCAATACAAACAATGCAATGCTTCTCCTTGGAGAACACAGGCTTGCTTCAGTGAGATGAGGCTGAGCCCAAATTTCCACCCCTGCCCTGGGAAATATCCCCTGGTGTCAGTGACCCATCTTTGTTTCATATCAACATGCCCTGGACATGGTGGTTAACCTTTGAAGAGCAAATCTGCCACTCGATTGTGGAGCTCAAGATTCGTGTCAATATTTGGAAGTCTACCATTTGGTCAGATGGGGATACCTGGTGTGCACCTATTTATTTTTGTTATAAGGGCTTCAGTGCTGGAGATAAAAGCAGACGAACATGATGCTTGCAAACCTGGCTTACACATGCCCTTGAGCACCCTACCTGGACACCCTTATCAAAGAGTCCAGGAGTGGGACAACGACCTACAGCTGAGGATGAAGGACAATCCCTGGGTGGCAGTGTGGGCTGGGCTGGCCTTCATTTGCTGCACAGAACTAACCTCATCTCCAACTCTCTGCTTCATGAATCATCATTTCTGATATTGCAAAACCAATTTGTTGAGGGATTAAATGGGAAAAAAAAGGGCTGGAACAAAGGGAAAGGGCAAAGATGATATTGTGTAACTGTATAAAACACAAAGTGGTCTCAAGGCAGGTATTCTTGCCTTTATTGGGTTAAGCATAAGGTGGCAAAAAACAAGGCAATGGGGATGTGTAGAAATAGCTGCTTTCTGCCTGTGGGTGGCATATATGATTCCAGCAGATGCCAGGGGAATCCTTAGCAAATCTGTCTGGAGGTACAAGCAGTCTGTGGAGCCCAGTGCTGCAGGACAGGGCTGAAGCTGTTGAAAGTTAAGAGCTATAGAAAGAGATGACACATTTATCATATAATATATGATATATATGGTGTTTTTCATATATAGATAGATTAAAAAAAAGGTTTTTTTTCCCATAGGAAAAAGTCAGATAGACTCATGATGTCCCAGGATCAAAACAGCTTTCTTACTGTGTGATATGAAGCTCTGGCATCCTGTTTTAAAGGACCTATTGGATATTATTATTGGTTATTACAATTGGTTACTACTATTTATCATGATGATGATGATAACTAATGATTTTGGCATCTCCTAACATGGTTTTCCCTTGGACATCAAGACAAAACAGTCTCATCCAAGTGCCACGGTCCAACATGCCATCAAAAAGCGGGGGCAAAGCCCAGAAGCTGGTGCACCACTGACTTCTCCTAGCCCAGGAAAAACATGCTTTTAGGTCCTGAACAAATTTCCCCTCATCCTCTTATCATTCTCTGTGAGCAGTATGTGGGCACCTTCCCTTGCCTGAGCAAACATGTGTGCACGCCTCACTTAGCAGGGATGGAGAAGGAGAAATAATGAACCCCAGCCTAATCCCAGCCAGGGCTTCTTAACGGCTCACTTTAAATTTTATAGCCCTTTTTATGACAACAGGAGTGTAGGTCTTTAGTGTTCCAGGAGAGCAGAGGAAAACTTTCACTAGGAGAAAATGTGAACCTATTTTACTTATGCATGATTTAGTACCATTTCTATTCAGAGGAGCGCACAAGAGGCACAAATATTTGCACTTTGTATTATAGAAGAACTGCCATTCCCAGCTCTTTACAGAAGTAATTTATTTCGATCTTACCTTACCTTGGGGGAAGAAACATTACAAGTCCCAGTTTGTCGGGGAGTCAATAAAACAGCAGCATTGTTACAGGTCTGCTTCACCATCGCTCAGCAAGGTAGCAATGGGGAAAGAAAGAGGATCCCCAAATTTCTTCTCTCAGAGTCTCCTTCTTCATGGGTGCATCTGCACTAATGCGTGGGACCTAACTGCAGGAGTTTGGCCCTGTTTTTCTCTCCTCTATACAGGATTAATGTTATTTTTTGCTCCATGGGTGGTATTTTAGCTGATGAGTTAAAAGAAAAGGGAGGTGGGTGCGAAGATGGGGACACTGGGTTGCAGTAGAACTCCAAATTTCTCACATGGCTTCAGGGGGACCCATCATGCTCAGACAGGGCAGTATCAGCCACATCGACTGCAAAAGTCCAAAGAGGAGACAAAAGAAGTCATTAACCCTCTTGGCTGCAATACTGTGTCCCTGAACCCGCGACAAAGTGACCCAGGAGTCAGTGTGAGCAAGGGTCAGTTCAACCCCACAAAACGTGCCCTTAGGGATGGTGACAGAAAAAATTAAATAGTTTGGCTTTTTTTTTCTTCCTGTTGAAACTTCAGCTCTCCCTTTTCCATCTCTGCAGCATCTTCTCTCAAAAGAAGTCTCCCTGCAATGGGTTTTCCATGTGTGTTTTTTGGTTTTTTTGGGTTTTTTTTCCATTCAGGGGTATGGGCATATTCTGTCCACATACTGGAATCATCTGAAGAAATACTGAAGGTGATGCCCTCCTTGAGATGTTAGAGGGCAAAATGCAAGAAGCAAAAACCTCTGCCTTGCACAGCTGCTCTTTTGCTGGGCTCTTCCATACCAACACTCCAGCAAAGACGTAAACAGCTCAAAAAGCCATCCTGGATCTCTCTGGCCATCATTAAAAACTCAAGTCCTGCTTATTAGACAGTCTATTAACAGTGCTCACTGGAAGCAGAGAAAGAAAAGGTCCTTCCAGCAAACTATTCTCATTGCCATGAGGTTAAAAATGCCTGTGACCCCCAAAGCTTATGCATTCAGAAATCAGGAGTTCACATGCAGTAAAGGTCTTCATTATCAGCTAAAGCCCAGAGGTTTTTCTCTTCCTCTTCTTTTAAGATGCAATGATGGCAAAAGGACTTGGAATTTATTCCCTACACATTGCCATAATCAAATAATATGCTAATGCTATTAGCATGGGACCTTGCATCGCAAATGACTTAGACTCATATTCTCTTTCAAAATACTAGAGTTTCATTTAAATTGGTCTCCACAGCAACCAGAAACGAACTGGAATAATGTTGGATGGAAATTTTCATGGCTGGGCATGGCGGACGAGGAATTTTGCAGCAGGAATTGAGGGAAGAGCCATGAAGACAGCTTGAGCCCACCAGCTTGTGCCCGTCAGTTTCTACCCAAGCAGTTAACACCTGTGATAACAACTGCAGGGACAAAATGAACCTGCATGTCCAGAAGGACCTCAAAGCATCCTCATGGAAAAGAGATGAGGACGTGGTTCACGTAGAGCGAAGCTTGAGGGGGCTTTCTTGGTCCTCCTCCCCACAGATGCTTTGTAAGTGCCCCCAGGGGAGATGCATATGACAACTGGTTTCATTCATGCTGAATCAGTTCTCATCTGTTAAGTTCAAACCTGGCTGTTTGCAACTGGCCTGAGGGAACAGAGCTCCTGATCACAGGCCACACTCCTATATCTTAGGGTTGTACAAGAACAGATCAGGAAGGAAGTGTTTGCTGCTGGCTTCCCTCTTTTAAAGCAGGAAATACTGCTCCTTCCTTCATCTCAGATGCTCTGCTCACAAGCTCTCCACGATGGGCCCTGTCTCCCATGAGGATCTACAGTAAGAAGGACCTGCAGCATTCTCTGACCTGAGCCTACCAGCTGATCACATGGTTCTGTCTCATTCAAAACACTCCCCAAACCCATTTGAAAACAAGCTGAGCTTTGCAATGCCATGGCTGGAAAGCTACTGGTTAGAAACTAGCTCTAATTTCCCATGAAAATCCTCCCTGCACTCATTTCACTCTGTGGTCAGCAGGTATGATGTGATCCTCATCCTGGTTGGGGCTTCTTGGCATTCCCCTAATAATAAAACTAGTATTAGTAATGTGTCCCACAAAAATGTCTTTCAAAGCAATGTCAGAAAGTGGGAGGCATCTTGCTTGAGAATGGCTGAGAGTTCAGGCAATGAAAAGAAAACAACTCCGACCAGTCTTTCAATTCTGTTTGTAATTATCTGAGCTCCGGTGGGTGTTAAAACATCTGTACTGGTTTGGCAGGGACTAGGGAGCGTGGCTTGTGCCAAAGGCAAGAACTGGCGTGGGTTGAAAGCAGTGCAATACTTTAGGGTGGTATTTGCATTCAGAAACGTGGGGCTGGCAGCTTCTCCCACAAGTGCTTTTGGGTTAGGGTCAGCTCCAGTCCTGTCCCTGCCCCCACATTCCCCATCCATCATGGTTTGTACCCCATTGGGTCCATCCCAAGGGTGGTCAAAGGAAATGCAGACTGGGATGGACTCCTGAATCCTACTGGATTTAACATCCTCATAGACCTTGGTCACCACCAGTTGAGCTCCATTTTATGCTCTTGTTTTTCTTTTCTCTGTGCATGAGTGTTTCCACCTGGACACCCTCCATCTCCCTGCCACATCTGGTCATGCACAAGCAAGTCTCTCCCTGCTGGATATTTCTGCACTGAGAAGTGGAGCAAACTCCCTGTATGGATGTTGCTGTTTGAACCTTGTGCACTAAAGCATGGGCTGGTTTTGTGGTTATTTTTAACATACAGCAGCAGCAGAGCTGGGTTTAGTGGAGCAGTGGAGCGTAATGTAGAGCTTGGTCCTCAGGAGACATAAGTAAGGCAGATTTATCACAATTTCCTTCAGGGTAATACTTTTGGATTTTGGCAGTCATCCCCTGACTCAGGAGCAAAATATCCTCTGGCATCTGAAGACCAGAGCAAACCATCTCTGCCCTGATGCTTGCTCATGGGTTGGGAACCATCCCATGGGCTTATTCAGCATTTCCTCACCCTTCTCTTCCTTTCTCAAACCAGCTCACAAAGTGCAGTGAGCCCATCCTTAAACCCCAGAAGCATCAGATTACATCACCACCCTTGCAGCTGCGCCCATCTTTGCACACACCACAGATGGTACCAGCACCCAGACCAAAATCTGTATCTTCTTGCCCAGTGCATTGCCCATGCTCTGTGCTTGGCTTAGGGCCAGCTGAAAACGTTCTGACATCCTCCAGCTGGAAAATGCAATTTAATCAAAATAGGAGCTTGCCAAGGGATTGCTTGAAGCCAGAAATTACAAGAAACCTTTAGAGGGTAAAAGTGAATTTTAAGTAAAAGGGGAGAAGGTCAAGGTATTTCAATTCATTCTCATCAGAGTAGATCGTTTTATGGGGGTGGATTGCCCCTCTTCGACTGAAGATTGTAATCATGTGCTTTTTAGATCTGAAAGTGCAATTCTTGATCTTTTCTGAAATTCATTCAAATTCAGAATGAAAAGGTGTGAATCAAAATTGACGCTGAAAGTGTATGAAAATGAATTACAGAGAGAGTGAAAACGAAGAAGCTGAATTTTCACTGCCTCTGAAATGGAGTTTGTTTTGGGCTCGTCACCTGCTCCGCTTGCTGCAAGGGCAGCATTTCCCCAGATTGCTCAGACTCCATACAAGTCCCTTCTTAGCACTCTTACTTCCTCACAGGAATGGGATGTATTTTTTATTTTAATTACCTAGATGACTCATGTCTGAACTTAGTGTATTTGGCTGCTGGGACAGATCTGGGCGAGACCCAATACTTGGTGCCCATCTCATCACCATCATCATCATCCTTCATCTGTGGGATGAAAAGTGGTTCGGTGACCAATACACAGTACATTAGACCCATTTCTCTCCACAGACGCTGGGAGGAATAAGCCAGGATATAATGGATTTTGGCTACAACCACAGGAATGCAGGGATTACTGGGACCAGACCAGACCAGAAGCCAGTCTCCTCCAGCTTTCCAACACCAACTGCTCTGGAGACAGCTGAGAACTTCACAGGGATCACTCATGCAGCAATGCACCCACAGGGAAAACTCATTTGTGCGTCACTTCATCATTTACAAACCTTATTAAAGCAAATATTTTAACTTATCTAATATAACTGAGGGCATTCTTGCAGTCCTGGCAGTTTTAATTCTTTAAGCCACTTTATCTGTAAAACAATCCACTCTGTGTCATACAGCTCTGTGAACACACGTTGGCCTTCCCTTCAAACGGCACCAGGAGACAGCAGACATTAGCATGTGTTCTTATTACTGACATATGTCAGCATACAAGAAGCATTGTTTGTCCAGGACTAGGACAACATGGATTTATCTCCATAAAAATATTAGTGGCAGGCAGAGGACAGGGTGGTCCTTCCAGCACCATGCCAAAGAAACTCAAAGCATTTGCAAGTCTGTACTCTGAGTTTTTCTTAAAGGTAGCAGAAATTATGGAAGTGAGTTTCTGGAGCATCACAGAACAGCCAGCAGGATCTCAGATGCTCGGAAGGCATTATGTTGATGCCAAAGAAGGGATATGATGTTATTTAAAACCATAAAACACGGATGAGCTTCAAGTGAAAATCACAAATCCAGCCCTTTTCTTAGCGTCATGGGGATGAGAAAAATCCATGGAAGTCAAGAAACTGGGATTGAGGCACTGAAACAAAATAAAAATGTTAGACTTAAGAGGCACCACAGAGCTCTCCTGGAAAAAGAGTCTTCAGTTCTATCAGGAATTTTTTCCAGACAAATCTCAAGAAAGGAAGGTAGCATTTTCATAACATCATAGAATGGCTTGGGTTGGAAGGGAGCTTAAAAATCACATAGTTCCACCCACTCACCATGGGCATGGACACTACACTAAAGGAAGTTGCTCAAAGCCCCATCCAACCTGGCCTTGAACACTCCCAGGGAAGGGGCATCCACAAACTTCTATGGGCAACCTGTGCCAGTGCCTCATCACCCTCACAGTAAAGAATTTCCTATTAACATCTAATCTAAATCTCTCCTCTCTTAGTTTAAAACTCTTCCCCTTGTCCTCTCACTATCTGCCCACGTAAAAAGTCACTCTCCTTCTTTTTTATAAGTTCCCTTTTTATTTTCACCTGGAAGACCATGTGTTGACCAGGTTTTGACCCTAACACTAATCATCAAAGCAACCATCAAGCAGCAGAAAAGATTCATCACAGAATTTATGGATTTCAAGTGGGTATTTGAAAGACTTCATCATGACTCATTGGAGAGCAATATGAACTGTTATGGCAAGCCAGCAAAAAAAATTACCATCGTAAAGGCTTTATATCAAGGTTTAGTCTGTGCAAAGCATACGCAGGCTTGAGGGAATGGTTTACACAGACAGCAATGTCAAACAAGGTGGTGCTTGGCAGCGCAGGTGATCAGCCATGAGATAAAAGTGAGGATGGTGCCACAGGCAGTGTAACACCCATTCACTACACTTTTACAGGTGATGAAGTATTTGCGAGTGCCTAACACTTCAAAAAGAGGATTCGCTGTCAGCTGTGAAAAAAAAAAAAGCTAATGCAATGAGTCCCTCCACTCCAGTTTACTTTCAAAAGCCACAGCATACAAGAACAGGGGCAGTTTATATATTTGGCAGTGAAATGATGGAAGGTAATCATACCAAAACTGGGCAATGAGCAGCTGTGTTGGCTGGGATGGGATTAGGTCATGTGGAGCTGAAAGAACAGCTGATGAAATTTTTGAGGTGAAATGTTATTTTCCATCCTAATAAACAGATATAAAGGGTGGCAATCAATCAAAGGTGCAAACGAGTCAGACACATTCCTTGGCATGTGACAACAACCCAGTAAGTACGAAAGGAAGCTATATCCCCAGTAAGGGCTGAGATGTGCCAGAGCTTCACCACCCACCACAGAGCAGCTGGAAGACTATGAGGGACATCAGACAGAGCAAAAAGGGTAAGAAAACATGAGGCTGGTCTGACCAAGAGCCAAGGGGTATGCTGTGATATGGACTCAGATGAGGCAATGTCTCATCTTGTGTTCTGCCCTCCCACCTTCCTGGTGATGTTAACAGGGAACAACTCCATTTTTATCTGCTGGGATTGCTGAGGTATCTCAGCTCTCACTATACTCTGAAGCCTGGTATTTCCCTGCAATGCAAGATCATAAAAATCATAGAATCACAGAATATTTGGTTTGGAAAGGACCTCTGGAGATGGTCTAGTCTGATCCTCTGCTCACAGCACAGGCAGCTACAGCAGGTTAGGACTGTGTCCAGTCACGTTTTGAGTATCTCCAAAGATGGAGACTCAAGTTGGTTGCTTTTGTTATTTTTTTGTGGAGGTTGGTCTTTTTTTTCCATGCAGTCCTAAATATTTGCTTCATCCTCTGTGGCTTAAAGTGATCCTACGCATGGACCAACAACAAAGTTGCTTCTGGGATGCCTGGTGGAAACTGTAACTCCCTTCTAAGTCTGAATCACACAGAGAAGCAGCAGACTGAGCAAGGGGGGAACAGGAAAGATAAATAACATCTCATTTTTCATGGACAGTCTCATTTTTAAACAGGTTTTGCAGAAGCTGTGGCCAAGTGTCCCTTTAAGGACCATTCCCATCTTGGAGGGAACAGGTACCAGTACTGAGCTGCCTCTGGTAGCAAATGGCTACAGACAGGAGAAAAGATGCACCAACATATCTATTCTGTGCCTCCGTAATGAATCCCTTCAAGCAGAAGCTGCCTTCATGCTCAGTGCTTGTGCAGCACCTTGCATAGCAGAAGAGAGGGTTCTTGGCTACATCTACACTAGGATGGACCCCAAAAGATGTTCTCAGCCTTCGTGGAGGGAGCTGGGACATGGAAAGGGCACTCATGGGGCATCCACAGACCAGGTGTAACCCCTCGGCCCCAAGTAATTGCCAACATTACAGTTCTGATATTGTACCACAATAAATAACTCAAAAGTATGTTTGAGGAGCAGGCAGTAATTATAACTGAGGCATAGAAACCACCTAGGGAAGGATTGTTATCTTTATAGATAAAATCAGTAATAAATGCTACTGCATTCATAAATAAAAATCAGTCTGGAAACAAACCCTGAGTGGTGTCATGGAAAGTTCACAGTAATCGACAGCTTCATGTCTCCTTCCTGATCCATGTGCCTTCACTTGGAGGCTTTAAAGGCTTTAGAAATCCTTCCCTTTGCTCAAGCTTGGTTTTAATTGGAAATATAAAGCAATACAAACCAGCAAACAAACAGGCATTGGGGTCCGGGAAATGAGAGCCTAAATCTGTCCTGGCTTTTATCAGGTTTTACAAAGCAGTGCGCAGGGTGTATAAAACCATGGTCCCCATCAAAGCTTTGGAGGGAACAATGTGAAATATATGGAGGGAAGAAATGGGGAAATATGTTGACTTGGGGGGGAGAGAAGAGCTATGTTGTGAAAAACCGCCAGAAAATCATCAGTCACAAAGGTCACAGTGATTTTTTCTCTTGTCCTTCAACTTGCTCACACACCCATTTTGGGGTCCTCTGTGCATTGCATTTCCCAACCTGGTTCCTATGTGTTGGTCATCACCCACAGATCCATGTCCTGTCCTGATGCCCAAGCAGCTCTGTGGTCACAGATTCATGGCAGCTCCATGAATCCCAAAGCAGCATGACTGCGGCACACGGGCTACAACAGTCCCAAGACGCCTCTGGGAAATACAAATGTATTCCTCCCAGCTGGCTGACACCCAAAAATGCCTCCCTTAACTCTCCCTCCTTCCCTCAGTTCTGCTCAGACAGCGCCGCTTCGCCGGTCACTTTGCTCCAAGCCCATCAGCTGTTTTTGTTTCCGAGGGCTTTGCATGGTTTTGCTTTTTGATGCGATGCTGATACCATCTGCCATGCTAATTTTTCCACGGTCAGTAAGTCACCCTAAAAATTCCTCCGCGCCCATTAAACTAACAGAGCTGACCTGACACGCACAGGGCTCATAGCGATAAAAGCCAATTATAAAACAAAGAATTATTTTAAATGTGTTTCTGATTCTGGGTACCTGGCCAGAGACAGCCCTGGCCAGGGCTGAGATGTGAATGCAGCTTGTCAATCTCTGCTAGGAAACCTGTGCTGGAAAGGCTGGGCAATGCTTTTAGCTCTAAAAAAACCTCAAACCTCTTGAACTTCACATTTCTTCCTCCTCTTCCAGCTCAAATCCCAGCCCCAGCTCAGCTAACCCAGTGGGACTTTGGCCAGGAAAGGGCAGGATTTTCCCCAAAGGCCCCAGTCCTTCAGCTCCATATTTATTTTCAGAAGAGGCCAGTTGGACACCCTTGTGCTGGAAGCCAGCTGGGAAACAGTCAAAAAGAACTGGCGTATTTGGCTGTTGGTCCTTTTTGAAAGCTGAGCATAAATTTTCCTTTTTGCTGTTTGATGGTTTTATTATTTGCAGTGAGATAAGAGCATTTTTTGCCTATAAACCTGGTGCTCCCATGAACACCCATATTTTCTGCCAGTTCCCATCAATGCCGGGTATGGTCAAAGGAGGCTCAACTAACACTTGTCTCCCAGTGGACTCTCTGGGATGGCAGAGTCATGGGTTTGCAAACACAAGGCTGACATGTCTTCTGGCTTTTTTTCAGTCTCACCTCTTCAAAATGTCCACAGTTACAATAAAAACATCTAAATAAGCAAATCCTAAAAATTCCTAAATTTCCAAAACCCAAACCGTGAAGAAAATCTTGATCCTAGCATTGAAAACCTCTGAGATTTGATTATGTCAGATACCCTGAAACCAGAAGCTTGGCTTTCTAATCATGTAGGTACCTTAAGACCTTTTCCCTTGCTAAAATCTTCTGCACCCTTGCCTCAGTCCTTTTATTGGCACCTATATGGGCAGGAAACCTGATGCTGGCATTTAGAACAATGACCATCAGAGCACTGCAGCATTGACTCTGATCCTGCAATGTTTCTGGTAACACAGTATGATGGAGAGCAGAGTACAGCAAGAAGAATAAGGTATGGCAGAATAGCAGGGGTTGATCCTCATCTGGTGTAAATGAAATGATGACAAATGACATGATTTGAAGATCCAGATATCTCAAAGGTCTTGACAGCAATCCTGAGATAGGCGGGATTTGTCTCAGCAGAGTTTTCGGAGTCTAGAAAGCGGACATGTAAACTCATCAGTCTGAGTTTCCTGGAGAGCGAAAGGAAAGAAACGGGTACTTTCAGGGTGCAAATGATTTGCCTCATTTTAGACATATTTTTCCACCTTCTCCCTAAAAGTGGACAGATTATAACCACCCACACATGTCTCAGTGGCATCAGTTCCCTCTCCAAACTACCAAGGGAATCACAGCAAGGAGACCCTGACCAGCTGGCAGAGCTCAACAAGGATCTCTCCCTGTTTCTGTCTTCTAGGAAGCAAATTCCAGGTTGTTAGTGGTGCTCTGCTCTTCAGCAGACTCATCAGTACCTGAACTAGCTCATCTCCAAAGGGAGTGAGGGAAAAAAAAGAGGGAAAAAGGCAGCAGGCACTTAACTGCTCTCAAGCTGCTCCTTTGTGCCAATACCACTCCATCTCCGGTATTGTTTACACTGAAATAAAAGCTGAACAGTGTCAGATCTTAAAATAACTTGCTGTTTGTGGAGCAGGAAAGCCAGGGTCAGGGAAGTTTGGAACAAATTTAAAGCGGTAGGATGGCTAAGGGATGAACTGGGACTTGGGCAAGAAGGCGTTTGTACGCACCTGAAGTTCAACCATGAGCCCAGTGCAAAGTGAATTGGAGTCACCAGGTCTCCCCCATCCATTCCAGCAAAGATCAGTGAAGCCTAGGGCTGAGATGTGACATCTGCGTTTGTCCTCCTGCAGTGAATCTGCAGCCACAGCTGTTTCCCTTGTTAGGAACACTCAGAACACAGTAGAAAAGGATGAGGGGAAGTTGATCCAAATGCCCTCAGGTGTGCAAGCAGTAGGTCTAGACATGACATAAGGTGTTTTAAAAGAGGAAGTGCCACGACACTGAGTGCAGAAAGTATTGACGGGAACACTGAGGAAAAGGCTACACCTATATGTATGGTGGGACACTGGGTGAGAGTAAAGGGCTCAAGGACTCCACACTTCTGTCCCAACACAGGCTGTCTGCAAGTCCTGAATGAGGCTGGGAACATTAGATCTTTATGTAGGTGAACAAGACATGGGAAGGTGGGATACATGAAGAGAATCCAACCAGATATGACCCATCCATCCCATGAGTCAAGCGCAACTCAACCGTAATCTTGCTCATTGCTTGTTGTGAAATGTTGTACTGTCTTCTGGGGGACAGACTGGTCTAAAAGTGAGCTGATACGAAGTATAACCCCTACCAGAGCTTAAAGATGGAGTCAAGATCAATTGACTTATGTCAACAGAAGAAGCTGAAGAGTCAAGTAAGACAAGGAGGAATGTCTTTAAACTAACAGAGGGCAGGTTTAAGTTAGATATCAGGAAGAAATTCTTTCCCGTGAGGGTGGTGAGACACTGACACAGGTTACCCAGAGAAGCTGTGGTTGCCCCATCCCTGGGAGTGTTCAAGGCCAGGTTGGATGGGGCTTTGAGCAAGCTAGTCTAATGGAAGCCGTCCTTGCCCATGGCAGGTAGGTGGAACAAGATGATCTTTAAGGTCCCCTCCAATACAAACCATTCTATGATTATGTGAAGTCCTGGCCCAGCTTGGCTCCACAAGGGGCTGCCTGCTTAGTTGCCCTTAGGGAGCAGTGCTGCCTGAAGACACCGAAACAAAGTGCATAAGGGCCTGGGTGCTGTCATGGACACAAGGACACCCCCACATATCCCTCCTTGCCCCTATTAATCATCCGACATTCATCAGCCTCTGCACACTCCCTGGCAGGGCGCTGGGCTTGTAACTCCTCCAGAGCACAAGCAGGGAAGGAAGGAGGCGTGTGCTGCACACAATAGCAAGGAAGTACCTGGTCTTGTGGCAGTAAATAGTGTTTCCCCTATGCTTCAGTTCTGCCTGGCCATGGGAGAGGCACGGGTGGCAGGAATGCAGGAGCCATCACCTTGCCTGGGCTTCCTGGTGCCCTGCTTTTGCATGCAGGGATGGGGAACACTGGTGATTCAGGCGTGTTTGGGAGAGGTGGGTGGTATACGATGTTCAAACCTGTTTTTACTTTAGTCTTGCTGCCTGTAGCCTCTTCACTCAGTTCTGAACAGTTCCTGTTCTCCCAACAAGTCTTCAGTGTTGTTTTCTTCTCCAGTCCACCCTGAGCTCCTTTTGCTGGGCAAACACCCAGGCAATCCTGGCTGCACGGAATCGATGGGGCTGGAGGCATCACTGGGCTGATGTTGGGATAAACTTGTTTTTGGGAGAGAAGTGAGAAGGGAGCAAGGGCAGCCAAATGGGCTCATAAGACAGACTTGCAGGCAGCAGGCTGGGGAGAAACCAGCCAGCAACTCATATGGGACCCCCAGCCAAAGCAAGTCAAATGGGTACTAAAGCAATAAATTTGCTCTCATTGGCTGGAAGTGGGCAACTGGTGGAGGGTCTGGGACAGCACCAAGACAAAGAGACCCACAGGGGAGACCATGCATGTGAGGCATAGATCTCATCAATGTGAGCAGAAAGTGACTGATACCCAGAGGTCAATCCATTAAACTCTGCTAGAATGAGCACGTCTGCGTAGAAAGAGGAAGGAGAGACACTCAGATCTCCATTAAACTTTAACGCTCAGCCCTGACTTGCGTTCAGTGAGACAGTAAAAGCCTTAGGATTGCTGGGGATTGATCCCAGTCACAATGCAAAATACCAATGCTGAGCCTTGGAGATGGCACAAGGAGTGAGCCAGAGCCCAGGACAGCCCTGGAGTAGCTCCCTTGCAGAAAGCAAAGACAAATAAAAGAAATTAAGTCCTAGATGAAAAAAAAAAAAAAAAAGAAGACAACATGCCTGCCCTGGGTGGGAGAGGCCACTGCTGCCAGACACAACCCATCAGGGCAGGAGCCCAGTGCCATCCTTTTCCCACGCCTTCCTCACCCTCTCCGAGTGCTTTCAGCTCAGAGCAAGGACACCTACTTACCCAAAAATATTCCCTTCCCTGGTTCCATGCCTGGGTTAAACCTCTAGCACAGGGGCATTAATGCAGTGCATGAATAAACTTTTAAACTCTTGTGGGTGTTTGCTCAGCACCCACGAATCCAAGCCCCTGAAAGAGCCCTTTCTTCATGGAGGAGATGGAAGAGGAGCTCCAGGGAGGTGCTGAGGGTGGCACAGTAAATTGGCATAAAGTTAATAAAGTTATTGACTCCTCAAAATAACTAATCCGTGCACAGAACTTCTGCAAGGACATGCTCACTGCAGAGTCACTTACTGGTTCACAAGAAATGAAATGACAGGCTGCCGTAGCTGTGTCTCTGTCATGCTGGGAATGGGACAAGGAGGAGTTTTGGCTGAAGCATCAGCTCTGGAAAGGGTTAATGGCACATGAGATATGTTTAGTGGGATTTGGTATTTTTTTAACTTCAACAAACAAAGCATATGAGAAAATACAGTTCACAGCTGAGTCCTGGCTGTCTGCCCACTAGGGCAGGGAAAATGCAGATGGTTTGAAATACCCACATGCCTGCCTTTCTCATGTAGCCTGTGGCTCAGGGTCTCTAGCAGGTCTCCCCCACATTGTATTTGAACAATCAAGGTGGCAGCAGCGCAAACTGCAGTGTAAAAGCAGCACTGAGACAGGAGAAACTTTCCCTGAGCACCATCGACTTCCTCAGACACACAGAGGAGCCAGGATCCTGTGAGGCTTCACTTGTTCAAAAATAGTAATTAGCTCTCAAAGTAAATAGGTGTTAACAGCAACAAAGAGCTTTGCCACAGTCTGGGTAAACACTTCAGAAGCAATTTAATTTCCCTTCTCCTGGCAGATGTAATTTGCAATTATTTTCAGGTTGGGGCAGGGAACAAAGCCACTGGGGCTGCTCCTTGGGACAGCCTGCAGGGCCCACCACTTCACTGACATTTAGGCCTCTGAGGCTGAAACGAGCTTCCTTCCGCCAAACCAGATGTGTAACACAGCCGGTGATCAGCAAAGCCAGCAGTGAACCATAGCACGACATTAAACCACCCTAAAGTCCAGTCTATTTCTTAATCCTGAGAGTCCCCCAGTCTAGACAGGATATGAAGGACTAACATGAAAACTAAGCAACAGAATATTTACACTCTCCCATCAAGCTGCAAACAGAAAGAAGCATCAAAGGGTGTTTAGCCTTTTAATCACTTTGCCTTTTGGGAGCATGGGCAGCACCCAAACATGGTCCCACACTGGTGCAGAGGGTTTGCAGCTAGTTTGTATCATTGCATGCAGCTGCATTGAGGTTGTCCATTTGCTTACTAAATTGTGCTAAAAAGCAACTGAAAACCTGTCTTTTCCCTACCATTACAGGGAGCTGGTGAAACATGCTTTTACCCAAACTGCCCCAAAAGCTAATGAGTTTGTCCTCCATCACCACTGCGTTAAAATCAAACTAGTGATCAGTGGCTGGGACTCAGCTGATGCGGGATATCCTTCTGAGGAGGAGGTAATTCCGCATGTGATGGCAGCTGTAGTAAATGCGTTTGCCGGTGATGGAGAATTTATCCAGCTGGGATGTGAATACAATCCAGCTGGGAACAGCCTGGCTGTGTAGCCAGACCCAGCAAGGCTTTTGGGCCAGTATAAAGCAGTCACACGCCCAGGAACAAGTACAACCAGAAAAATGTGCACAGTGACTTCCCCAGCAGTTTCGGATCTCGTTCTGCCATGCTGACTGTCTGCTGGGAGAGGGATGTTTAGTTAATTAATTGCTACAATTAGCATGGAGCTATTCCTGCCCATGATGGTTACCTTTTCCTCCCCTTTTTGGTTCCTCCAATCACCGACTCATTCATTCTCCAAGGCAGAGGCCACAAGGCACAGAGAGGCTTGAGGATGAAGGGATGAAGGTCGAAGAACGAAACGCCAAGTATCCCAAGATCTATTTCTACCCAGGAACTGTCTTAATCTCATGCAAACTTCTGATCCTCTCCTACCCATAAATCCAAGACTTCAAGGACGTGATGAAGAGAGAACACAGCAGTTACAAACATTGCTACAGCTGTTTTATTTCTCTCTCTGGCTGACCCGTCATGAAGGGCGGGTGATGGGCTCATACATGCCAAGATGGACAAGACTCCCAACACCCATCCCACTCCAATGATCCCTCAACTTCTCCAGCCAGCCTTGGGTCATGGGTCCTTCAAATGAACATTATCTACTTTGGGAAATTGATGATTTATTTGCCATTACTTAGCAGGGATGGTGAAGGAAAGGTGAGCATGGGGTCACCCATGCAACAGCCAAAGCGAAGCACAAACTCTGAATAATTCATGATCCCTCTTTGCTGCAGCATCTGGACACATCTGCTGCATTCGCCCCTGTAGGCTTTTTCTTGGCTTACTCAGAAAATCATGCTTTGGCAGCTGGGTACTGTTTCAAGTGGGTACTTTCCCTGAAGCATTAACGAGCTGTGATTTTGTTACAAATAGGGATTTTTGTTCCTCTTTTGCTGATGTCACTTGATGATCCTGTAGGGAATAGTGCTCAGATCTCTGCAGCCTGATGATCCCTGTGTGCCCTTTGGGACAGATGTACTTGCAAGCAGGAGATTGTTTTTCCTTTTGCTGCACAGATTTATATTTCACTGAAGTCCTGTATCGATCCTGCTGCCGCTGGGCTAAAAGCTAGTTTTACTAAATGAGAAGAAAAACAGTCCCCCCAGCTGAACTCACGCAAAATGGAAAATCCTGCAACAAAACAGCTCCTAAAAAGGGGGCTTGAACAATTCTGCTGAACCTTGAGGGCTGTGCTGCTGATATTGGAACGGTATGTAATTTATTTAGCCTGACCTTTCCCTAAAAGACCGGGCTGGCGACGTTATCAAGGATCCTTTCTACCACTTGTACACCCATTGCCAAGGTGACATCCTGTTTCATGCGTCAGCCAGTGAAGATCGCATCCGTGCTGCTGTGATGCTTTGTTTGCTGTCCTGCCTGACAAGCTCTTGGCAGGGTTTCAGCTCCCGCGGATGGCAGCTGCTCCACAAGGGACCAAAACAGATTCAAGCTGGATGTTATTATAGGGAGTTTCATGCAGATAGAGCATGGGACTGGAGTCCCTTTGGATGAGACTGGATCATGGACAAGATGAAGCAAAGATGCCCAGAGGTGCTACCAGGTATAATGAGACTGGTAGGTGACTGCAGTACTGCACACCAGGCTCAACTCCTCATCCCATCTCCCTCAGGATTTATATGTGACCTCATGGAACTGGGAAAGCAGAGGAAGCTCACCATTGCTTAATGCAGCTGCTTGCCAAAGCACAATCGAGTTTGGATGCTGAAGCATAACTGGTAGAACAGGTCCCACAACTGCACAAAACTATGTGGGGTTTTCTTTCCCCCTCCCAGAGGGTGCTTTCCCAGAGGGTCCCAGGAAGAGACAAGGATGTAGGTGTGGGATATGTGTCTGTCCTTCACATGAAGCCTGTCAGCAGTGGAGAAAACTGCAGTGGGGAGGAAAATGGTTACCATAAAGCTTCTCCCTCCACTTCACCAAGGGATTGAAACCTCTGAATGAGGAGTATTTTTCACTGCTGCCCCCCACCACTCTCAATGGCATTTCAGTGACACATGGGGACAAAGGCTGCAGCTAAAAAAGTCTCCAAGCCCTACCAACTTCTTGTAAGAGACTCCATGGTCTGCAGTTATGGGGGGTAAAAATTACTTAGGTAGCTCACAGGAGCAAAGCCAGCTCTGCTTCAGATACCAAAGGTAGGCAAGCTTCATGGAAGTTTCCCACATACCCACCCATTTCCCACTCCAGCCCTGCCAGCCTTGTGGCAGGCTGAACTCCTCTCCCACAGGTCTGATCTGAAAGAGGAGCTGGGCACCATTAGGAGGACAGACCAGAAGACGCTCTTGGCCATGGACATGGCTCTCATGGTACCTGTGTTCTCCTCGGACTGGTTGAAGCCACAGATCTGACAGATGCTGCGAACCCATTTGTTCATGTCGTCCTCAGTCTCAGCCACCAGGTAGAAGGTCCTGTCACTTGTCTTGATGTCAAAGATGTAACTGTCTTGCAGTTCCTTCTTGTTGAAGGTCAGGCCCGCATCCACTTGCTCGCAGAAATTGAGGTTGATCACACGCAAAGGTTTCTTGGAGTGGTCATTTTTGTAGTACTCCAGGACGTCGGGGTCGCCACTCATCCGACCACTGCGCAGGACGAACCAGCGTTTCTTCCATGCCTGAAACCAAGAAAAGAGGAAGCATGAATCCCATCACTGAATCTGAGAGAGTGAAAAACCACTACTAGGCACAGGGTGACACAGAGGGACACGACACTTCTCCATCATGGGATGCTTCGGGATGCTGTTCAGGACATCCCTGAAAGAGGTGCATAGACTCAGCTCAGTTCTTCATTTCAACACTAAAATCCCACTGGTTATCCAGGAGAATTAAATACTGAAATAGTATTGTAGCATAAGATGACCCCATAAAGGTTCAGAGTCTTGAGGCTCAGAGCAACCTTGCTCCTACCCTACAGCCCAGCCATGCTCCCAGGACCCAAACACCCTTCTCTCCTTGATGTAAAATAATCTGTGGAGTGGCATTACCAGCCATGGCAGTGCCAAAATGCCTTTCAGCAGCTTGGAGTTGTTCAAGCACTCTGGACATAGCACCCCTGGTGTTCCGACCTTCAGAGAAACTCCTGAGAGTATCATAACATGTGTCTGCAGATACCAACCATGCCAATCCCATCTCTGTTTAAATGCCAGGATAGAAGGACTAGTAAAACCAATAGGGAACTGGTTTGTTTTTTTAAATATCAGGAATAATGCCAGGGAGGCCCATGGAGCATCCAAGCTTCATTTGTTTTTCAGCATCCTTGCCTCCCTAGCACGTAGGTAACTCCTTAGCAAAGAAAAAGGTTATCATTGATTCTTCTGCTGATGGCAGCCCCTGGCCAAACCACTCATGGAATGGACTCAGGGGGTTACGGAGTTTGAAGCAAATCAGTAAAATAAATATCAGCTATCAGCCCCGGCCCTGAGAGCTGCGGCCCTACTGCTCTCCCTATGCCAAATGCAGCTGGGAGCCCACAGGAGGGGGAATAACCACAATGATAATATGCTAAATGCTAAAACTTAAATTACATGGAAAACTGTGTGGTGTAACTCCCCGTCCTATGGGATGGACAGTGGGTTTTTCTGGGGTGTCCTCCGCATGAGGATCATGGCACCTATGTGAGGGACGCATGGGTTCAGGGACCACCTCGAGCTGCTCTCCACTGCAAGAGGTCTGCTGCCTTGCAGAGGCCTCAGGTCCCAGGGCCTATGGAAGGAAAGGACTACATCTAAGCATAGTCCTAAAAACAGTTTGTTCAGGATGTCTTTGAAGGCAGTGAAGGTTTGAGGGGTGCATGTGGATGAGTGGGGCGATGTGGATTATTACCAGTGCTGCTGCATTTCCTGACACACACTTTGGTTTTTACCAAAGGATGCCAAAGGATGCCAGTGTGATCTCCACCATCCCATCCTGGTTGTGGACCTTTTTTTTTTTGTAATGAGATTTACCTCATTTATATTTTTATATATGTAACCAGTTTTGGAATTCATATGATTATAAGAGGTTGGGTGATGAGGAAGCACATGATGTCCCTAAGAAGGAGAACCAAAAGCCACAAACATCTTTAATACCCAAGAGAGGCAGCAGGGTGAGCGGTGTGCTGGGCCCTCCATGATGCTCCCCGGGTGCTGACCACAGCCCTGTGAGGCTTTGCATATTGGTGAGGGACACGTGCTAGAACTCAGCCAGCTGGTTGCACCAGGATCTCACAGTTTTGGAGAATTTTGAGGCTGTAATAAGGGTAAGAAATTCCTGCAACGTTTTCCCTGAACAGTCTGATTCACACCATCCTTCTCAAAGGCTTAAAAATAGCTTTTGGTGGTGTCTTTTAGATTTGTAACCAAATTAGTTTTGCACTAATTCTCAAACCAGGTCCTGGTGCCAGGAAAGCAACTTCAGTGCAATCTTGTAAAGGCAGCGAAGCAGCAAATTGCTTAGCGGGAGGACGTGCAAGGCTGGCAGATTTTAGTTTAATCTAGGAGACAGTCACCCACTTCTCATCAAAATGTCTGCTTTTAGATGAAAAAATAGACACACAGCGGAGCTGTGTCCATCAGGGAGGGAAAAAAACAATTTCACCAGGCAGCAGCAATAATTTGCTAGTCTATCTCCTCAAAATTGTTCACCCAAATCCTTGGAAAACAAACTCATGAACATTTTTTTTCTAGTTCTAGGTGGAAAATGTCCCATTAGCTTCTTCCTGTTAGCACTGAGTTATTTCTTTGCAGCCACTTAGCAGGGCTAAGACATGGACATACATCAGTGAAAGAAGATGCAGTTGTGCAACCACATGAATCATCACCTGAATGAAGACACATCCAATACCAGTTTCAGCTGCTTAGCTCGCTGCTTTCCAACCATTTGGAATGCAATCTTACAGCATCCCTTCATGGCTGAGACATTGCATTAAAAAATCCACAAAGTACAGAAACCAGACTTCAGAATTTAGAGTTCTCATGGAAAAACAGGAGGAAATGCTGCAAGCAAGGCAAATGGTGCTACCACAGCTTCTCTTTTAATCACTAATGTGAGAGTCACAAGTTCTCCAATTCTCTTTGGTCTGTCTGGTAGCAATGAAAAGCCCCACACAGTCAACATTTGGCAGAGAAAACAGTATAACACACAGTCTGGTGGTATTGAATAAGTTCTAACATAGGCTGGTTGAGAAAGAATGGGTCTTGCCAGCACAAAATTTCTTGGAAAGCTTCAGGAGCTGGAGTATCATTGGAGAATGCGACCAGTACCCCATCAGCCTGGGATGACCACCCAGTCCACCTCTGCAAGGTGCCCTCCTGATGATAAAGAGTCACTGGTGTTCTAAAACAGCTTCTGACCCAGAAACAGCTCATGGCAGCAGCCTCTGGAGTGCCTGTCCTGGACAGGTGGCTGCAGGTAGCACAGCTGGAGGCATCTCCCACCACACTTCCCTGCAGCAAGGCCAGCCGTTCCTGCCTCCTAAGATCAGCTTCTGAGCCAGAGGAATAAGCACTGATCACTAGAAGAGAAGTAAACAATAAAGAAATAGCCAGGAACCTCCTTATTTTTATAGAGATTTTCCCCATTTCTTTGAATTTTTGAACACTGAGTTCAGCAAGCGTATTTCATTTCTTCCCTGTGGATTTGCTATGTCTTCATTAGGAGCAGGGCTCAGCTTGCCTATTTACCTATTAAAAGCTATCAATACCATCCATATCTTCCACATTTAGGCTTCCCTAGCATATCACCTTCCTGCAAGAGGGTGATTTATGGGTCTACTGATCACCACCCATGACAGCAGTAAGGTGTATGTGATCCATATGTGCACAGCAATCTCAGACTGCCAAACCAGAGGAGGATGCAACTCCATGTGAATGCATACGCTCTTTCCAAGATCATCATCTCCTGGCATGGGGCTGTGATGTCCAACATGCACTTCCTCTTCCACTTAAATTTTCCTTCTCTCCTTACTTCTATTTCTTCATAGCTCTTCTGCAGCTCCCGTTGCCATCAGTTCACTCCTGCCAAAGCAGTGTGCCTCACCAACACTGGTGTGAGCCAAGGGCTGTGTTTGTTTAACAGCTTTACAATGCAGAGTGGCCAACAGCTTAAGAGCCATAAAAGAGTTGGTGCCTTTGCAGCACAAACTTCCAGCTGTGTGGTCCTTTGCCTGCATCAGGTTCCTTCACAGTTCAATTACAGCTGCCAAAGGCCCTTAGTATCACGAGAAATATTTTGACACTTGGTAAGTATTTCTTTTTTGTTAAAAAAAATGCCCATACCCATCCATCCTGCTCCTATTGCAATGTGAATCCTCCTTGGGTACTGAGAACTGTAACTGCTGCTTGATTGCTTTCCACCTCAACAGTGCTGTGGCAAGTTAAAGTTTACAAAACTGACTCCTTTCCAACTGGATGTTACTTGGAGCTGGTTGTTTTACGGAGAGTTGGGTTGGCAGAGATGAAGTTGTGCTTCTGGTTCATTGGCTGAGTGTGCTTGGCAGGGATGCTCTGGGGGGCTCAGGCAGTGGTTGGAACCCTTCCTGTCCCTTCTGCTGTGTGAGGAGGTGGCTGCTCTTGAGCAACTGAGATACCACCACACCATACCATACGATAGCATACCATACCATACCACACCACACACCATACCATACCATCTTCCTACTGCCACCATAGTATCTTCCTACCACTCCTTGAATGAGGTCCCTCATGTCCCCTGTGGCTGTCCTGATGACACAATGCTGTGACAAAGCTGGTGGCCTCAGGGCAGAGAATCTGGGGCCTCCAAGTACCCAAATGCAATTCAGGACAGGCCAGACAGAGGCTTTATTAACTATGATTATAGTGAGAGGACATTTGGACAGCATCTTCCCTTCTGCTTCCCAGTTCTCTGGGAAAGTGATTGCAGGTATCCAGCCTACATGTTGTTTCCGAAAAAAAGGACGTGAGGAAAATTGTAATTTCAATGTTAGTAAAGCCAGGTATGCATCCCCGAGGAGCTTGCCAAGTGCCACAATCCTAAGAAGGAATGAAATAGTGACAATATGGAGAGATGGCTCTTGGTGGGGCCTATAGGAGTGGTCCATCCAGTATTATTTTAGCTCTGAAGTGAGGAGTTGGAAACAGTCAGAGACTGTTAGCTTTGAGTTGAAAGGGATGTTCTTACAATTAGGATAAACTCCTATATTTCAGATCTCTCAAATGTGAAATATTAATAATTTTACCAACACACCCTTATAGCGTATGTAAGGAGAAGAGAAATATATATTTCCCAGGAAATTTCTCTGCCCTGTTCCTTTTCTCCCTGACATCAACTTCATGCCCACCAGCACTGCACATTACCAGTGTGAAATAAACCTTCCAAAATCTGATTTGACACAAATCACAGGGTCTAATCCAGGCTGGCAGGCAAGATGAGCGACCTAGCCATGACATCAGGCAAATTTCTCACACCAGGATGAAACCACGGACTGAGCGATTCAAGGAGGAAACCCCACGGCAGGGCGAGCAGGTGCTCATGTCCCAGATTTGCTCAGAGCCAGAGAAGCTCTAGGTGGTGCAGGACAGCTCCTGTGGCCCTGTGGCCACCAGCTGCTGGTGGGGATGCCACCATCTCCACAGAAAGCCAAGAGTCTGTCCCAGCCAACAACCCCCCAGTTTTCACTCTGCAGTGCAGAGTGGTCTTGCACCCCATCGAGCACGTTCACCCTCTGGCTCCTGGCACATCTGGTGTGGCAGAGAGGAGTTTACGCTTCAGGAGCATGTGAGAAGGACTGCAGTGCTTGGAAAGGTCTCATTGTTCTTCCCAGTCGCTGTGTCCCCCTGATGCCCTCTCCAGCCTGCTACCACTTTAGATATCCTGGCAAGATCACCCCTGGGAAAGGGAGACAGAAATAATGGGGGTATGCTGAGAGCATGTTTTGGGGTGGCTTGGGCCATTCAGTGGTGTTAGCGTTTTTGCCATGTGCAACAATTACACTGAGAGTAGTTGTTGGACTGTGTTACCCAGCACCGGAGCTGATCCTGCCCTAGCAAACCCATCCCCACAGTCCTGTAGAAGGAACATGATCCCCTACTGTGGCTGGTGCTACCAGCATCAGCGAGTGAAGCCCCATACAGGAGGATTGTAGAGTAACCCATTGGTGACCTGTATAATAATGTTGTCTTCCTCTGTGTCCCTGGGGGCTTTTTATCTCATCTGATGGACAGAAGGATGTTGGTTTTATTATTCATGCAAGAACACCTCTCCCCTCCCTGTCTTAGTGCTAACTCAAAGGAAATGTGACTTGGAAGTAGATTTGTAAGCAGTAAGGAAGCCTCCTACGTCTGCTCAGGTAACAGTTCTGCTGGCTGATTGCTGTCACATAGCTCCTATGTCCCCAAGCCCAAAAACAAGCAGGAGCTCCCTGAGACCCACTCCTGCCCTTTCTGATCCTCCACATTGTTCTCTAAGCACCTTCTCCTTGCCCACTGCCTGCTCACAGCACCTTTCCACACGGTGCTGGGAACAGAGAGGTCCCAACCCCACTCCTCGCACCGTTCAAAGGAATGGAGACTGTTCCCTGCTAATCACATGCCTGCTGTGGCCACGTTCACAGCGAGTTCATTAGCAGCATCGCTTTGGGGGAGGCTTGATTGGCAGCGTTAATAAGGTCGCACCGCAACGGCAAGACCCTGCAGGGCACAGGAAACCTTGTCGGGGTACAAAGAGGCTCTTCCTTGTTGAGGGATTGAGGGAAGGTGATACAAAGAAAAAAAACCCAACCCAGTGTGTATCTCAGGCTGTCAAACTGACCTCCCCTCCTGGTATTTTTTTTCCCAGTGTTGGAGGTGTAATTAGGCTTCAGAGCACACGCTGAATCGCTACGTGTGAAATCCACCCAAGGGCAGCACGTCCTGCACTGAGCATCACTCATGGCTGGGTGAGATGGGGTTTTAAGGAGGTGAGGGACAAACACAGACTAAAACCTACTTGCAAGACCATTTAAAAACCTACAAGCTTCAAAAACAGCTCCTGCCACCAGAGATGTTTGCTTACCAGAGAAGGAAGGGTTTGGGACGGATTGGAGCTAAAGGTACACTGGTGTGAGCTGGAGGACCTGCTCCCCACCTCCACCCTCTGCGAACGCAATGGGCAACACAGCAGTGACACAATGTGGAAAACATTTCGCTTTATATTTATTTTATGGGAGCTCTCTGGTTGGAAAGATTTCAGTAGCTCTGTGCTGCATGATCAATCTTAGGAAAATAAAGATTTCTCTCTGGGACGCGAGGGCACTGATAGCATTTCTGATGGGACTTAGGAGTGCCTGATTAAGGATGGGAAAAACAAAATACCAAATAGTGAGGTTGTACTTACGTCACCAGGCAAGCCGTGACTGTCTGAGAAAGAGGTACACAGGGGAAACCCTGGGGAGGGCCAGGAGTGCTCCTGTCTGGAGGGTGTAGAAAGGATGGAGCCAAACTCTACTGGGAGAAGCATGGGGACAGTGTGAGAGGCAATGGGAAAGTTTCACTAAATGCAAGGAAAGGCTTCAAAGTGAGAGGTAGGACAAAAAAAAAATCCAGATGGGGTGATATTCAGCCTTGGAGATATTCAGAACCTGCCTGGACAAGACCAGGAGTGATTTACCTCCAGAGTTGGCCTTAATTTCAAGCTGGCTCTGCTCTGAGAGCAAGGTTGGTTTGGAGATCTCCAAAGGCCCCTTCTGACCTGTTATCTCCAAGTCTAAATTACTTTTCCATAATTAGGTCCAGCTCCTAGTAAACTTGTCAGATGGAGACCTGATGAGACCGCTCAGACCCTGAGTCCCGATGTGGGACCAGCACAGCCACCATTGCACATCCATCTGCAGCATTCAGCACGAGAAAGGGCAGCACTGGTATTTTTCAACTCTCATTGAGTAGAGCAACCTTTTCTGGATAATTCCTTCTACTGAAGGCTGCATGGTGCTTTTGCAAGTGAGAAGGTGCTGGGAAAACAAGGGGTTCACAGGACTGGCCTGGAGCCCAGCTCTTGCCTCAGGGTTAGCTGTAAATGGTCCATGTGCGGAGCCTCGAATGCATCCCTGCTGCATGGACTTTGTTATCTGGAATTATTTCCTCCTATTCAGCTGTGTTCTGTATTCCACTCTGTTGTTCCTAGCTGAAAACTCTCCCACCGCCCTGCTGTGGCACATCCTTTGTGGGATACTGGAGCAGCACCCAAAGGAGGTACAGGCAGATGGGTGGGTGTACCTGCATGGGGATAGACAGAGCCGGTGCCTCCCTGGGGATCTGCAGGACACCCAGAGAAAGGGTGAGATGACACCACCATTACCTCTGCCCTAAGCCCCCATCAGCCAGCCCAAGAAAAACAGCACAAGAAAAGGATCACATCCTATAAAAGCAGCATTGCAGGCAATGGTCCTAGGGTCTCTACGGGATTGCAGCAAATCTCTAGTTGACTATTTAGTCTGGGTCTAATCCAGAAAAGGAGTGCCACTAAAAGAATTTTCATTCTTGGCCTTGAGGTGTTTTTTTTTCAATACTGGTCTGAAGGGCAATTCCTATCCTCTGTATCTGCCTTGGATGCATCCTGACTCGACACTGGTGCAAGTGACAGAGTGATGGCACTGCTGTATTGCCTCACTGAGCACAAGCATGTGGTTCTGCCACACGAGTGATGAACTGAGCAGAAAGCTGCACAGTCCTTGTCCCCCAACATCTCCATTGCCAGCACAGCACCATGGGGGCTGGCTTGTACCTTGTGTCCTCTTCGAAGGCTGACAGGACATAGGGCTGCAACAATCAAACAGGACGCCCCAGCAGCCCATGATGTGATATTTTATTTATCGTATATAACAATATAACAGTTATTTTACATGACGCATATTGAGATCAATGCTCTCCAAGTCTGTTTGTAAAACCCAGCTGCCACCACTGACTACACTCAACCTTGTGGAGGTGACCAAGAGCTGACCAAGTCAGCCCACGCCATGCGAGCATGCCACCAGCAAGAGCAGAGTTTATTTTGCTTTTTCAACTTTGGGTTTTCTGGAAGCAAAAGCAAACTGCTTGGAGATTTTTTTTCCCTCCTGAGACTCTGGTATCAGTCTCTGATAAGAGCTTTCCCGGTCATTACACAAGCAGGGCTGGACATGGGAACGCAGCATAAATAAATGACTTGGAGCACAGCATTTTGATAACTGAGTTTTTCTAGCTTTCTGGCCTGGGCAAGAGCAAAATAAATTCCACAGTAGTGTCAGCAATTTCCTCTCCCTTGCCCCTAGCTTTGGGCTACCTCGGGCTGCTACCCTCATTGCCCAGAGAAGCTGTGGCTATCCCATCCCTGGAAGTGTTCAAGGCTTTGACAACCTGGTCTAGTGGAAGGTTTCCATGCCTGTGGCAGAGGGGTTAGAACAAGATGATCTTTAAGGTCCCTTCCAACCCAAACCATTATATGATTGTATGATTCTATCAACATGGATCTGCCCAAAAAACACCCACACCATGTTGGCAGGAGCCACAGTTCCTCAGACTTCCTTGGCAAACATACACCAGTCTCAGCCCACACAAAACTCATTGCTGGGATGCTTCACCCAATGAGTGCCCAGTGATGGGCTTCACTGGAAAAACAACACCACTGCTCATCTCCCCTCTGCCTCCTCCTGGAGGTTGTGGCTGTTCTCCAACCCTGTGTCACCTTTTGCCAGCCCTCTGTGACATCCACGAAGATGTTCAAGAGAGAATAAGGTTTACTTTCACCAGGCTTGGGCTTGGTTGAGAGATATTTTTCAGGCAGGGCATTGCATTTTGGGGTTTCTTTTGTCCCACATCCATGAGCATCCATGGTACCCTAGAGGGAGATGGGGAAGTGGCTGCTATATTCCCTACCAATGAGCCCTTTCCAAACCCTGAACACTGCTTGTGTTTCAAAGCAAAGCTGGTTTAAAGCAGCACTTTTGAACAAAGAAAAGAATCTGAAAAAGCCAATTTAAGGCTTAGTTTTAATCATTTGGAGATATGCACCCATGTCAGCTCTACCAGTTGAATCCTGTAATTAAAGTACTCTGCCCTCAATCTCTCAGGTGAAGGCAGATAGAAATACAGATGGACATAGAACTGGATATCAGGAATGAGAGGTACGTCAGAATGCTTTCCCCTTCCCTTGACATGTCACTTCCTTTGCTTAAAGGCTGCAGAAAAAAGTCCCTTAAAAAGTGATACTGAACGTCTTCTGAGCTAAATAGAATCTACGCACAGCAAAAATCACCATCCTATTTGGTTTGCTATGATAAGCTGGAGATACTGTGGGGCTGAAGACGATAGTAAGGATGTTTCTCGGGTGATCTAAAGGACTCTGGCTAGTAGCAGGATATTTGGGATCCACTTGCCTTTCCAGGGATGGTTCCTAATTTTAGAAAAGCTCCAAGGCTTGTTGATTTTTAGCCACTTTAATGAGCTGTCTCATCATCTGTAACCATCTCCAGCTCGACTAACCTCTGCAGGAGGAGAAATGGGCCTGATCTGGCTCACGTTGAACTCACAGTCTGCTAGACAACCCTTTGCACCTCCTCATGGTAGCTGGCTGGGTGACAAGGCCAAAGCCAGCATCACATTGCTGGCACAAAGACGGCAGCAAGGAAGATGAAAGGTCTGTAATGGCTTCTCTGCAAGGAACTAATAAGTGAGACAAGACTCTTCAGTCTGGAAAAGCATCAGGATAGGAGATATGCTGAGGAAACCCTCAGTGGCAGGGAGAGGGTGGTGCAGATGACCAGCTCACTCTTGCCTAATACAAGAATGACAGAGATACAGGAAGGTAACAGGAGCCAGGTTCTGGGCACACAAAAGTAGACTTTCCTCAGGCAACACAGGAATGACCTTGTTGAAGGATGCTCAGGAGTATCCCAGTTTAGCTGGCCCCATTTGGAGACTGAACAAAGTCACGGAAACAAAATCCCCCCCAAGATCACTGAGTGCCAACACGTGTGATGATGGAGGTCTGCAATGAAAACTGTCTACAACAGGGAAAATATTAAGAGGAGGAGAGAGTCTTCCCTAGATGCTGGTTTACTGACCACTGTGCAACATTCAACACTAGAACAACTTGGGATTGACTCTCTATGGATGTTCAAATGTGCCATACTTGGAAAGGGCAAGGGAGGCAGCACTGTCCACAACAACCCTTGTGGCAAAGCCCAACCACCACAGCTTAACATGATGCCCTGGCTTTGCTCCAGGAAACATGAGTGTTTCTATTTTGGCAAGACAGAGAGTCAGGAGGTTGTGAGGCCAAACACATTAAATGCGGGCAAAAGTGAGAAATGGAGCCAAAAGCTGCTATGAAAAAGACAGCTCTGTGGAGAGCAGCACCAATGACACTCACCTGTCCACTGGTTTCTCATGGTTTAGTTGATTTTAGGACCTGGGGTTCATTCCTGCAGCTTAAAAGGGCACCCTGATGAGTAGATTCCCTGATGCTTCATAATGTGTAAGCTCATGTGAAAGCCTTTCCTTAGTTAAAAGAGGATTTCTCTCCTCTTCCAGCTCACCGTTTTAGATGAAACTCATAGAAACCTAATTATCTCATCCTTGTGTCAGGCCCCTCTGAAACCTGCTGAGGGATTTACTGGTTTCCAGGAGACTCTCACAGAAGGCACATGAACATCCAGACACTGTCCAAGGCTCTGCATCAGCCGTGTGGAGTTCACAGCCCCGACCACTGCTCTCCTGACAGGCACCCTGCTCAGGTAGTTTGGCTCATGGGCTTCAGGGCAGCAGGGTATGCAGGGGACAACCCCAAATCTGCACCACACAAGGGTGTGCTCTTCCAGAAAACTAATCAGCTTCCAGTCTAAGCATTTCTGTGACAAACACCCTTTCTGCAAAACTTTCATGTTTCCTTTCTCCCTCTTTGGCATTGAAATCAGTATCCAGGTACTCTAATATATTTTGCTGTTGTTGTATATAAGGAAAAGTAAATGCACCTCATACCCCTTCATTTAGACATGAAAGGTCACTGTAGTTGTTTCTGACACAGCCTCAACTGACATCAGAAGCTGCTCGTGCAGTTTCTTTCTACCAAGCCCAGAAAACCCTGCATTTGGTGATTCACTGCCCCTTTCCGTAGGAACAATCTCAATTTCTTCTCCTTTGATGTTCAATTTTGCATTGGGCTGTCTTCTAACATATTTTTTTTCAAATGTGCTCTGCTTGCCAAGTGATCCAGACTGCCCTGTCTGATGAATTTGTCTTCAACATTTACCGTTTCATTACCCTTTGTGCCACCGGCAGCTTCTCCCCGCAGGAGCCATTGGATTTGCTCCACTTAGGGAAACGCTGAGACCTAGTATTAATCCCCGAAAAATGGCACAAAGAAGAGCCACATTTGTGGGTGACATCTTTCTGGGATCTATCAGGTTTTAATTCACTTGCCATGTTCTTGGGGCTGCATGGACTGCCCTCACTACGCTATAGCTGCCTTTAAGAGACCAGGGGGCTACACCACTGGGCCAAGATTGATGCTGGGCATCGACCTATTGCTGCCTGGTGGTCTCTTCTGTACATTTCTTCTACCTTCTAGATTTGAAATAACTCCCTTATATTAGAATTAACCTAATCTCTTTTACCCCATATCTAGAAAGATGTCTTTGTCCATGCTTTGGTGGAAAGACAAGGAAGACTGCTGCTTACTGGACCTCCGTGAACTTCCTTGCAGGAACTTTGCATACTGTTCTGCTCAGCTTTTCCTCAAATATCAGACTTTGAAATCTCTCTAAGGTTCTTCAGTGAAGGAAACCCTTCCAAAAATCAATGGGAAATGGCCACTGAAAGTTTCAGTTGTGGCAGAAGGCTTTAGGAGATGCAGTCTCCAGAGACCATCCACACAGAATCTCGAAGAGAGCAAGTAAAGCCCTTGGTCTCCTTGCAGAAAAAAAGACCTTCCTGAAATGGTAGCACCTCAAAGACAGATGACTAGGGTCTAATGGATGTTGCAGTAGCATATGACTGTGTATTGGCACAGTCTTTCATGGCCTTCAGGAAGAGCAGCCAACAGAGTGCTGAGGCACTTTATTAACCACGTGTCTGCCCCAGCCTTTGTCTTCTGCCAGCAAACAAAGCCTGGTAAAGATATTTCAGAGCTCAAATAATCTATTTGGCTTTGGGAACTCAAACACGTAATGGGTCACTTGATCAACAGTAGTCTGGTTTAGTCAACACCGATGAGGAGATCAAACGGATGAGAAGATGGTCCATTCAAAGATAGCCTACTTCTAATGAATATTCATGTCAATATTGTCTTCTAAAAATTAGAGCCTATAGAAACCCTTGCAGTAGTATATTTGGGATGCTACAGGGTTTCTGGTCATTCCTATTTCCTGCTTGACCAACAGCACAGTCAGGACATCAAATACTGTGACTTTGACCTGAAGAATGCCCACAAATTTGGCCGAACAGGGCAGAAAAATAACCTGGGATCATGGTAACAGATTGCCTTCTTTAAAGACTTCTTTAAAATCAAGGAAGCCAAAGGGAAATAAATCGGCTGAGGTGCTGAAAAACACTTTACAATAGCCAAGAAGCTACTGGATCAACAGGACTGTTTAGTGTGACTTCTGTGGATTAGCCTTTTTCCCTTAAATTTAAATTATTCCATTAAAAGTGGTTGCAGACACACACAACTGAGGTAGTCTACTGCTCCCCCTGACTGATCACACAAACCTCATTGTTTTGGAAATCCATCTGGAAGTTCAGCTTGAAGCCCGTGCGCTTCAGGCTTCAGAGGAGTGGACAGGAGGGTGGGCACTGATTCCATATCACCACCAGTGCACAGCAGCTCCTCCATCTGCCTGTTAATGTATGTTGAAACACGGCTACATGGCAACATTTATATCAGTGGATTGAAATGGGTAGGTCTGTCTTGGCCTGACAGCATGGATATGGTCATCAGTGGAGGATGACGCCCATCACCTCTCCCTCCACTGGAATCCCAATGGCCACTGACCCAGTTATTGACCCCATCAGTAGTTGAAAAGTCTTTCCAAAAGCAGCAAACCTCTCTCCTTTCATGTATTATTAAAATTCTCACTGGTTAATTTATTAGGGTACTTTGCACTGGGAAAAATGACCTCTTTGTTGACCCACTTAAACATGCTCCACTCCAACACAAAACAGTCAGAATGGTAGAGATGGGGAAGTTGTGCACAGACTGACGTCCTTTGTCTTAGCGAGACAGCTCCAGGATGGAAGGGCTGGGACTCCCTGGCACGAGAGCAAAGGGCTAGACACAAGCCTTTACAGACCAAATCACAAAGGAAACATTCAGCCCATACGCCGCATGGACACAGCCAGAGAAACAAGACTTCCTGGTCCTCCTTCCTACACAGCACTCATCCCTTCCTGAACCTGTGGGTTTGGGGAAGAAACCTTCATTTCTCCCCATGTTGCCTTCTCTAACAATGCAAACAGAAAACATGATGAAGGGTGGTGAACAAACCCATCCGCACATGGTGGGATTCACAGGGCTCATGAGGCAGTAAAAGCGCATCCTGGACATTCTCCAGTCAAACATGTCCAGACTGATGCTCAGACACCCCCATTCTCTGCTCCCAGGTTTCTCCAGCAAGGGAATCACTAGATTTGCTCCACAGAAATCCCTGATTCAAAACTAACATGTATGGGATGGGGGGGGAGCAGGGCACTGCTGGGCAAAACTGGATAAGTCAAACTGACAGCACAAACACCAATCAGCACCAAAAGTAGTCCTGTAAGTGAAAGGAGTAGGATTAGCTGTCATTAGGTCTTGTTTTTCCATTAGTGGCACAAAGATAAAGCTGCTCTCATCCCAGAAAGGTGGACTGCAAAGTGCTCAGACTCTACAGGACTCTCAGGTTATTAGAGAGGGCACAAAAGCTCCATTTGCTTCATCACCGAGAAAGCACCTGGAAAGTGCAGCGATGACGAAAAGATGCCACAAGGTGCATTCAAACCTTGCGGGGTTGGGAGCTGCATCCTGTGCCCTGCTCATTGACCTGACTATCATACTAGCTTCCTGTTAGGGAGTGTTTTAAAGCTCAAATGCATTTTTGTGGCTCATTCTCATGTGATGCTCTTTATCTCAAGCAACTGAGCTGCCAAATAACTTTGATACTAAAAGGGTAAGCAAGGAAAGGTTCATGAGGACACCTAAAAAGTGTCCCGAATCTCACCCCTTAGGAAAAGATCCAGAGGGAGACCTTGGAGATATACATTAATCCCTGATTATTTTTAGTTTCATAAAGCTCACATATCCTGGGTGTTAGCTGAGCTAAAATACACAGAATAGGACTGAACAGAATAAACTGCAGCAGAAAGTTGAACGCAAGATTGGGAGGTAGGAGTTTGTGAGATTCGATGCTGCAGCTGCCATTAATCTGTCAAAAACCCTTGGAGAATGTGGTTTTACCCTGTTGTGCTGCTGTTTTCCAAGTGTCAAATAAAGACCCAATCTCAGAAGGATGTTACAAAAAATGACTGAACTGCTATCTGCAAAAATACTTTGGGGGTGGAAAATGGAGTTATATGATGGGTGGGGAGTAATTTTTCTGCCTGCACCAGTTCTGCAAACCAAGAGGTAGAAAACAGCGCGTGGGAACCTGAACCTGCAGCAAAGAGGGGTGGAAAGAGCAGTAACTGATGAGTTTTATTGCAGGATGTGTTAATCATCCCTCTAGAAGAGGGACTGGGATGGGGGTGGAGGACTTGGCAGCTGGGATTTGAGATGTATTAGTACTAACTCACATCTGGAATCCATCCTGGAACAGGAACATAGTGTCTGGACCAGGCAGGCCAGAAGGAAATGTTCTTTGTGGCCAACCTTCCTGAAGGACCTGACCTGCTGGGCCTTTGGAGGTGCCCCTCAAGTGACCTGAGATTGGGGACTACCACAGATGCTTTCCAAAGGGAGCGGGGAGTTTCTCTGAGTGATTTGCTCAGAGGTTTTAAGGACTGGTCTGCCATAGGCTGCCAGGGAAAAACAGATCCAGCTCTCACAGGGAGCCCTTGTCCCCAGATTCTTTGGCAAGGCAGGCTAAGCTTGGTGATCTGATGGCTCAGGTGGGTGCATAGTAAGTTGAAAGATGTTTTCCCCTCCGCTTTGGAGCGCTGCACCTCCACCTCAGCATTTCTTCATTCAAATTTTCCTGCTTATCTGATCCCACTTGCATGCCTCTCCCACCAGTATAACTCTCTGTATTTCAATGCAGTTTTTCCTGGATCACAGCAGCGAGCGGGGGACCAAGGTGTGGGCATGGGTGTGATCATGGACTGCATCTACAGGTGGTAAGAGAGTCACTGTATTCCTGCACAGGACCTCATTTGCAAACCCCTTTGGAGGCATTTGTCTTTATAAAGCAGCATTACTAAAATATGGGACCTCTCTGGCTATGCTGGAGAATGCACCTGATACATGGCTTTCCTGCTCCACTTTGCATAGGCTGTTGGGTTTGGGAAAGATGGGAAGTCTACGCTGGATTGAAATACCTCAGATTCCTTGGCTGCGTATTTTTCCAAGGATATGTATATAATCCTGCGCTCTGCAAATGTTTGAGGCATTCCTTATTACATTACCTCTTGATGCACAGGGGAGCCCAGGCTTTCCTTTTTCTGGGTACTTCCTAAACCCACCATACATCCCTGCACTCCCAGTCCAGCCCAGTGCTGCCCCATCATGCTGCAGTAGCCTGCTACACATGGTTTGTGTTGACTCTATGGATGCCCTTTGCAAGCTCAAGTGATTTCTGCAGCTGAGTAAATAAGAGTGCAGCCCATTGTGGATCCCTGAGCTGTATACACGTGGCCTCCTCACCGTCCCACCAGCAAGGACGAGAAATGAGGACCCAGCTGGGCTCTCCACCCTGAACAAACACTGGAGACCAGGTCTCCTTCATAGCAAGGGTGGGCTCCGTGTAGCCAAGGTGCTCCTGATGACCACTATTAGCATCCAGGGATGCAGGAGAAAGTCAAGACACCAAGCCAAGGATGTCTCCTTGCTTAAGCCACCATGATCAAGTGAGAGATTGTAACAGCAGGAGCATGGAAGAATGAAGATTGGGGAGGTGGCAGCAGGACTAGGTTGTGCTTCAAAAGCTGTAGGATTATGCCTAGAGATAAGGCATAGTAGAGTTTTCTTTCTACTGCAGAAAGCACCCCACACATAAGTGAATTGGGAGAGAAGCTCTGAAGATCCCTTTGGTGCTGCAGGTCTTCAGAGGGGTTTGAGAATGGCAAGGTACAGTTTCAGACAGCTTCACTAAGGAGAAGATAGGAGGGAGGAGCCCAAGGAATGACCATCAGACAGGCACCCTCTGACCTCCACAGAGAGTGGTCCTATATTAGTGGTGAACAGGGTGGAGCTGGGCTAACGGTTGGACTCAATTAGCTAATCCCTTGGTTCAGCCAAGGGGCCTTGGGGCCACCTCCACTCTGCACTTAGTCAAACAAGGCCAGGAAGCATCTAGACCTCATGAAACAAAGCAGCACTTATGGCTTCATGTGTCACAAGCACCTGGATCTTGTATCCATCATTTGGTTTTCTGCAAACACAGTACCTCCTGTATCACCATCAGGTTCAGGTGCCATGTTCCCAGGAAAATATCAGTAAACTGGAGGAAAATCAGAGAAGAACAAAGCAAACTATTATTATGGAGTCAGAGAGACTGACTTTCTGAGCTAATGTGTTTAGCTTGGCTTAATGGCAGCTTAGCAGGGGCTTGGCAACTCAACCGTCTGCAAATATTTGAAGGGTGTAAACATTATGGACAAGAGGGAAATCACTGAGGGAGTTTCACAGAGCAGGATGAGCAGGAATGAAGTGAAGGCACTAACCCACCATGATTGCTAACCGGGGCTTAGGTATCTCCACGTATTATTTACTCAAGCTCCCTCATCCTACAGCTGCTCTATAGGTCTCCTTAGTCTCTGTTGTGTCACGATGGGATTCAGAGAAGCACACACAACCCTTACATCAGGTTTTCTCTCTGTGGATGCCAACAAGGAGAAGATTTCTAGATGTTGGTGCAATTTACAGCTCACCATTGCAAGGGCAAGTGGTACCTAACACCAAACAGCCCTGCTCCCAGCAGGTGTTCAGGCTGATCAATGAGCACATTTCCCCACCTACACCCTGTTTTTCTCTTCTATCACCATCAGCTTAAAATCTAAAGCACAGGGATCAGGGCTGAGTTTTAGTCGAAACCTTAGGACAGACATGGCAAGAAATTGGCTATTCCATATTAATTCTGTAAAATTGTTTACTCGAAGAACACATTCTTTAAATTCCTCTCCAAGCTCCTAAAACAATCCATTTTAGTGTTTCATAACTATGTTTGGATTTTTCAGTTCAAAGTAACACTTACTTTCAAACTGCAAGGGTTAAAACAATAGCTCCAAATCAAAATATTTAATTTATAGTCAAAGGAAATATTTATTCATCTTTCAAGCTAACTTCTCCTCCAGCTTCACAGAACTCTCATAGAAACCCCCTAAAACAAGTAATTATATCTCATAGGGTGACTCCGAACTGTTTTGACTCCCTGTAGTGATGTTGCTAAACCCCAGACGAGGATATATCCCAGTAGGCACAAAAAAATTGCTTACGGAAGGGAAGATTCAAATTTAGAGCGGTTGCCTATCTATAAATAGTCTGTAGAACTAAAATACATTCCATTTTGGCTGGAAATGCCTTTTTGCCTTGTAGTCATAAACACTCCTGCCTTTTATAGTTGAACCAAATATTTGGTTTCTATAGTTATAACAGTGAGTACCCAATGGCCTTTATTTTTAATCTGCACAGTGTTTGCATGAAAAGCAGGGCAGCGGTTTGTGGGGACCTCAGAGGAGTCTGGACCACAGGTGCATCATTAAAAATAAACCTGTGAACAACACAAAAAGCTCTCCCTAAAGTATCCAAACGCTCCAAGGTTTGCTTGTAAACAGCATTTCGCTTTTAGATGCAGCACTAAGTGCGCTGAGAGTGAAAAAGGCCAAGGAACTGGTGATTGCTAATATAATAATGAGGCTCTGTCCTACTAATCTGATGTTCTCAAAGCACTTTGCAGGCATTAATCATCCTCCCAGCAGGGCACGTTGGGGATCATCACTCTGAGCACGTTACAGGCCCGAGGCGGATGGGTGGAGAGCCATGTACAGCCTGAAAGATCGCAAATGTCCAAGGAGGGGGTGGTCTGCATTGCTTTATGTATATATATATTAAAAAAGTCACGGCCACCTCCCCGAAACTTGCCTTCAAAGGGGCCTATTTATCTCTCTGACAGCAATGCACATGAAAGCCCTATTATTCAGCGCTTAATAAATCAAACACCCATCCACCAGCATTACTGATGGAAGGAAAAGGAAATTAAAGGTGACCTGCTTGGCTTGGAGATCATAGGACGCTTCCTCATCCACTTAGAATAATTTAAGGTAGTTAAATCCCGCCTGTAAGAACTAAACAGGTTTCGCTTATCTTCATGTCCCACCTCAGAGGGGATCTCAGGGTGGGATATTGGCCTTCCCAAGGGGCTCCTGGAGATTATGTTGCAAACCCAATGTCTCCATCCTTCCAAGCAGCAAGCCTGCAAACCCAGCCTTGTACATGGGCAGTACTTTCCCTGCAAAACACCTGAATTCAGCTTCTTAGCAAATCTACAGCTGTTTTCATTTAACGCATCTGCATTTATTATCATGCTGGAGATGCCAAGAGGATGATGGGGCAGGAAGGGCAAAAGGTAAATCAGCCCAAATGCAGTTTCAGCAGGTCTGGGTTCACACTGGCCAGCCAGAGCCCTGGGGCACCTGCTCAAGCTCAGGAACGAGGGATATCTTAATGCCTCATCCTGTATTGTCTTCTGTCAGAAGCAGCAACTCACACTTGCTGACGTCTGCCTGGCACACTCCTGTGCCTGTTTCCGATGGGCTGATGGACGTCAATGTGCCAGCCAGCTGTGTGAAGCTGCATCCACCTGAAACAATTCCCTATTTCAGCTGTTCTACCCAGCTACAGAAAGACAAGGGAAAGCTGCATCGGGAAAAAAAAGCACCTGGAAATCACAGGGATTTATTACAAATTGCCCCAAAGGGACGAGTTTCTGCATGAGTCATGTAGGTTTGACCTCTGCCTCTATTAGGGCAAGAGAGTCTTGAATTCTTCCAGGCCAGAGCTGTCTGCACAGTGCTGGATGTGAAGAATGGATAATGCTGGGGGAAAAGAGCTGGTACAAGACCCAGCTTGTGGGAAGGGCCTGGAGACAGCCAAGCACATCTGCTCGTGGCAGGCAAGGAGCCACTGCTCCCTCTCTTAGATTCATCAAGGAGTGAAAGTGGATGTTCCAAGTGAGATTAAAACCCTTTACCCCAGCTTTTCGATATTCACACAGTGCTCTTGGAAGAGCACCAGCATGCTGCTGTGCACCCGGGGGCATTTGTGCTCCTTGAAGCTCTGCAGAGATGTCACCCCCTTCCGTGATGGCACAGAGCTTTGAAACCCTCTGAACACTGTGCATTTGCCTCAGGAGCTAACGAGGCTCTGACATGTCGCTCATTAGCACGTTGCTACCTGCAAATGGCAGGTCTCCGGCTTCTGACATCCCTCCCTCCTCTCTTCCATGGCATTAAAATGCCTTGCACTTGCTCTGTCACTGATTGCCAAACCTGTGGTTGCTCTGCAGTATTGATATTCTTGTATTTACCATCAGCCACCTCAGAGCTGTGTGGAAAAGGCCTACAGTAAATTGCTCCCATGATTTAACTACTCCCTTGGATTCCCAATGCCTTTCCAAGAAGCAGAAGGAAAGCTGAACATCAATGCGTCAACCCAGCGCTGCTGGTTTAGAATGAAACCCTGAACGCCATCTCTGGCTGGAGCAACATCAGATTGCATTGGTTGTAAAATGTGATGTGTTCTGGGGTGCTGTGGGGCATATGATGGCTTTATGCTTGGCCCAGTAGCCACAAGCAGCACCAGGAACCCATGTTCCTGGCTTTAGGGGCAATTCTTACATCCCGGTGGAAGAGATTTTCTCATCTGTAGGTTCACAGAAATGCAGAGTGGTTCTAGGATAGAACACTAATCCCCATTAGGGACTACAAATTAAGACATATGCCCAGTGTTTGCAACATGCAACAAACCCCATTTCAAATACACTTCTTGCCAAAATTGCCCTGTTCACACTCTATCACCTCTTGCAGCATCACTGTGGTTGTACAAAGCTGTCTGCCCCCACCCACGCGTCTCAGAACCCCTGTGTGCTCCCCAGGCAGGTTCTTACAGCAGCTGGGAAGCTCCTCCAGGGAGTCCTGAGGTTTATTTGGGAAAGAACATGAAAATACCAACAATTACAATCATTACTTCATCATGAGGCACCATGCAGAGCATCCGGGAACCATTCAAGGTTATAGAAGTGCATGTAAGAACCACACCCTAGGAAGGATTTGTTTGTATTTCCTATGTACAGCCTCATAGGATGAATAAAATGCTCGCAAATTTGTTGATGGGGGTCGGGTGAAAAGCTTGTCCAAGATGTAACACATGGGCAAGAACTGATGGCTTTTTTCAGAATAAGACTCTTCTGGGCTTAGCTCAGGTCAAGTCCAGCAACGACTCCCTGTGTATCCTGGTCTCTCACACATTCAAGTATTTTATACAATTTGGAAAAATTCAAGGAAATTGATTTTTTTAATTTTTCAAGAAAGGAATCATTTAACTAAAGTGTTAAGTGCAGCTGGAAGGATGAGGCTACTCTCAGGGAGCTCTGGGTCCTGGGGTTGGGAAGGGGAGGGGCAACAGGACAGCAGTGCCCTCATGGAAGGGTCAAAGCAGCAGGAAGAAGACACAGTTTTTATATGGAATAAGGTGTGATTTCAACAGCCAAACCTGTTTCAGCCTGGCCCAAGCCACCCCTGCAGCAGAAATATAGATTTAGGGCTGGATCCTCATCTTGGACACTGAGGTTAACATCCAGACAACCTCCACTGTTTTTAACCTCTCCTGGATTTACATCTCCATCAAAGGCAGGTTGCGAGAACCACCACGGCCATTGAAAGCTGCAGCCCCCTGGCATTCATTCAGCTGCCATAATTTCCCTGCAACTCGACTCGCTCATAAGTGCAGAATACAAGAAAGCTAGGGCTCGACAGCAACAATCTCCCATCTGCCAACTGGGTAAATCCCCTCGGTCTTCAGAGGAAGATCTGAAAACCTGCTCAGATCTAGGAGGTTTTGGCTTGGGGATGCTGAATGCCGAACGCTCAGCATGTCTTGCCAAGGACCACCTGGCGGATCTGCTAGCTTGGGTCATGGCCAAAGGTCCTCCAGCCTCCCCAAAGTGTGGTTGGTATCATATCTCCCAGGGAAAGGTGTAGAAATCCCTAAAACACTGAACTCGCTTGATTCCGGGAACAGCATCCCCCTAATCCAGGCAGCACAGGACATGCACAGCACACAGGGCTTAAGAGCCCCCTGACTGCAGCTGTAGCTGATGCAGAGAAACGGATCAGATAACAATGCTCCCAAAGCTTTTTTGTCTATATTCTAATATAATTAAAAAGTGGATAATCTCCTCCTCCATAAAAGCATTGGCTTCCTCTGAGAGCCTGTTTGGCTGCTGTGTTGAGCCAGAACAACCCAAAGGTTTGGTACATCTCTGTACCGAACCAGGAGATGGTAACAAAAGTTGTTACAAAAAGTGACATTTTGGAAACTCAGCCTGGGGTCTTCAGAGATGGGGCTGAACTGTAGCAATGGAGCTATGCCCCTAGAAAGCTGTCGGTGATTTATCAACATGAGGTGACCTCTCTGGTGCTGGTGCCAGGCAATCCCAGCAGGAAGGAGTAACAAGTAATTTTCTTCTCTTCCTCTTTTTCTCCTTTGTTCTGAGTATTTTTGAAACTTAAGGGAAAAATTGTTATCACCATTACTATTTTTTTTTTCCTTTGCAAAAAATGTCTACTTAACCAGATGAAGCTGGGAATCATCCTTAGCTCTTTGCCTGCTGTTATTTTGCCTTTTGTGTTTTTCTTTTGCCAGCTCTCTGAGGACATGAAGAGGCCGGTTATAAGAAGTGCCATTTTTGATGAGCACCCGGCATGGCAGGGAGAGACAGTAAGAAAAATTCAACTCTTGACCTTCTGCACCCAGATCTCATTTGGTCCTCTTTCTATTGATGGATAGCAGCAGGAATAAGACAAGCAGGTAGCCAGGCACTGCCACATACTCCCACTTGCCCAAGATATGAATCAACGCCATCAAAATCCCAATTACGACACTATTTCACCTACTGGTTTCATTCCCCAAGGTGCTGCCCAACCGCTAACGCAGATTCACAGCAGTGCCACCCGTGGAGTCACATTCTGCTCTCAGATAAGCACCCTCAGACATCCCTTCTCATCTTCTTTATTTCTAGCCTCGTGCCTGGCACGTGCAAGTGACCCAGGATTTCTCCCAGCCCTTCTCTTTTGCAAATGCCTCCCTTCCTGCATCCCCATCACCTCTTATGACAGACTTCAGATATTTTTGGCACAGGGGAAAAAAAAGCTGGGGGAAAGGAGAGAAGAGGAAGAGTCAGTTCTGCTTTGTTTCAATGAAAAGGAGAGGGCTGCAGTGGACATACCCGTGGGAACTGGCTGATCCATCTCCCTACCAAACTCGAGGGTCCCTGCAGAGGAGCTGTCTAGTGATGCCAGACAGCTCTTAGTTATTTTTAGGAAGAGCTTCCCCTCCTGTGTTGTCAATTTCATGCCACAGGAAATCTTTTCTTGGATGTTTTATTGAAAAAAAAAAAAGAGCACAAAACAACCAAAAAAATCACCTAATTTCCTGGAGTCTTCCTCTCTGCCTCATTTCTTTCTTTCCGTTTTCCCTGTATTTGTTTTTAGGGCATCAGCAGCTTTCACTCTATGTCCAATTCCAAGTCCTGCATGCCAGCATGGACTTCCATTGCATTCACAGCTGCTGCATGGGAGGAATTAAATGACCTGAGTTCCCTCCAGCACCTGGAAAACTACTCCAGGGAGCATCCTCATACAACACCTACTCCAAATGCCATTCAACATGTGAAGCTATCCCACTGACTTTGGCCAATGGTAGAGCTGGCCCTTGGGGCACAGCAGGAGCACGTGCAGGCTCGTCTTCCACATCCATATGCTCCATCCGGAAACATCGATTCTCTTTCTATAGGAAGGCAGGTTATCCTGGGGCAGAGGAAATGTTTCCTCTTCCCGGCAGGATGTTTGCAGTGAGCCCAGAGCAAAGTATGTATAGAAACCTCCTGATGCAGAGATTTCAGTAAACACCTCCCAGCAAAGAGCCTGGACCAATGTCAGTGCCCTCAGAGCAGACTATAGCCAGCCATAGGGGAACAGCCAAAGACAAATGTAAAAAACCTCCATCCCACCCTCAGGTAGAGGGTCCCCTACTAATGACAGTGACCAATAAAGTTGGGCGGGATCCCTACAGGGAGTTCTCCATACCTGGCACATCCTGGCCCAGGTCTGGCCAGAAAGGAGTTTTTATTCCCCCCTCCCCTGAATTTTCCTCTTGAGTAAGGAAAAGCAAAGCATCTCTGTATTTTTTTAATAATTTTATATTTTTCTGACCCCAAAAAATGATTTATCAAAAAATTCCCAGCTCAATCTGTTAATATAATTGAAGTCTCAGCCCTTCACCTGGCTTAATGCATAAATCCTGATGCACAGCTCATCAAGACAAACCTCTCCTCGAAGCCCTGGACAAGGCACCTGGCTTCAAGGTTTGCAGCCGAAACTTTTAAGAAAATGAGCCCTTTGCAGCCTGAAATGTCTCTAGGCTACACGAAGAGGTTTCGAGAGCTCTTTGGCAAGACCTTTGATTCCTCTTCTTATACGACACATGACGAGTTACTGGAGTGCTCTGGAGTATAGTATTTGGAATAGAGAAAACCACCCCCAAAGAAATTCAGTGCTCAGAAAGGAGTTTTTCCTGTGCTGCTGCAATTTAGGGATTTGAGAACTTCAACCCTACACGCTGCATGAGGTCATTAGCTAAATCAGTTTCAACCTTTTGGTATTCAAATCACAGCCTCCAACACTGCTTGTGTGAAGAGATAAAGTGGTGGCTGAGCCATAAGCTCTTTTGGATGCTGATAAAAAAAAAAAACCCTTTTAATTGCTTGATGTGATCGTAATTATTTCATTTGCCCCTATTTCCCTCTCGACACGAATCCAGTCCCTGTGGGATCCAGCATGGCGCAGTTCTGCCACCCTTTCTCTCTTGTAATCTTTAGGGATGAAAATCAGGGACTCAGAGAGGTAGAGTGGGAAAACATAAGCTGTCCATACACTTCAGCAATGTTTGATACTTCATGAAAAAGGAAGTAAACTAGATGTTTTAGAAATAAAAAAGGATTTGAAAAATGTCTTTTTTTTTTTTTTTGAGTAAATCATGCCTACACATCCTGTTGCCTTACTGTGGGACATGCCTGAGTGGTGCATAGGTGGTTTTAACACTAATGATGGGTCAGTCCATCAAAGTTTATTTTAATTTTATGACCTTTACAAGAAGCTCTTGTGTAGCAGTGACTAAAATAGCAGCCATCTCCTGTTTGTGCTGCAGCGAAACCATCAGACACACCACCATTATCCTTCCTAATTCATCATGTAAACACTGTTGGCCTAATAAACTCATCAAGCCAAAGAGGTGTTGAACTGACACAGTGCTTCTGGATCCCCCAACAACCCCTGCCCATTCATGCAGGGGACCCAGCAGTGTATTTTCCTATAGGGATTTGCAGGGCAGGGATGGGGAGGATGTCTTCAGTTGTGCCTGGTGGCCAGAAGCCTCCAAGACGTGATGTGCTTATTCACTGTATCTCCAGATTCTGTTAAACACATCCCCAGGGCTGACCCTTGTCATTGTCAGTAGAGAAACTCAGATCCATCAACATCAGCAAAGCCGTTCCTCCTGCACAAGTATTGTAGCAGGCTCACGTGAACATGGAGCACACCACACAGAAATAATGGTGAATGGTAGGACTGTGGGAAGAGGTGGAGTCTTGCTTTGCTAGCCAAAGTTTTCAAAAGGTTAATGATGATGATAATAATAATAGTAATAATTTTTAGGTATCTGATATTCAGAAAGGACCAATCACCTCCATAAGGAAAACCAAGCACTAGCTTGAGACCTGCTCCTGCTTCCAACCATTGGCAGCTAAAAGCTGTAGTTGCCCTACTTGCATTTATTTTTTTAAATTTTTTTCTTTGAAACATTCACATGAATAAAGTCTTGTTTGTGATAAAATTACATCACTTGGGCTGAAAGAGACTTCCTGCTTTTCTTCAGCTTACTATCTCATGACTGCTGTCTCTTTGTAACATGCTCGCTTCAGTACTTTGGGTTTTGCTAAATCAGTGAGATTAGCGGCTGAGGGGATGTGCTGGTGTGGCTCTGAGGGCAACACTGTCGTCTTAGATAAACTTTTTCCTTCTCATTGCTTCCCCCCAGCCTATTGCTTTTGCCAAAACACACAAAATTAAGGGCAGCAGGTTGATGGGGATATTTCAACGATTTCAGCCCAGGTCCTACCTTCAAATGTCACACAACACAAGAAGCCATCCCTTTGACTCTGAGAACTTAGAGAAAAATGTGGAAAATCTGCAACCTTTTAGCACATTGATCAACCAGACCCTCTTTCCAAAACCTTGGGCTAAACTCCCAGATTTCAAGTCCTCCCAACTTCACACACAATCATCAGCTCCATCACGAAGACATGCAGCTACACAGCTCTGAAGGTAGATGAGCCACTGAACTAAAGGGATTGTAAAGGTAATTGGGGACAGACTTCAACCTCAGAAAGGCTTAGGGTGCTTACGCAGTGCTAATGATAAGATAATTTAGAAATATTTTAAACCTGACAACGTAACATATTAGCTCCAGCTGCAATTTAGTGCATGTTATCAGGTTTTTCATTGCTTTTCCCTCGCTGTGATGGATTCCAAGCTTGCCGTTATTACAGCCATTACATCCTGATTTTAATGGGGGGTGCTTGCAGCTGTCACCATGGGCTGAAAATATATTCTTTATGTCAAATTGCACAGGAGATTTTTCCTCTTTGAGTCACTGACAGGTCACCTCCCCAAACCAATTAGCTAATTGTCTCATATCACTCCCTGAAGAGCAAGAGAAATGAGTGACTTGTGAATGAACTCTGCTCATAGAAAACACTTGTTCTCTCTCTCCTTCTCTAATTTTTATTTTTTTTTAAATCTTAATTTAATCTGTTGGCCATTCCAACAAATGAGGCAGTGTGCCTGCCCATTCCTTGCATGCTGACTCTCTGCCAGAGCATTTGACTTTTTTTTTAATAAAGGGGAAAAAAAATTAATAGTGTTTCTTTCCTAGAATATATAGACAAGTTACTGAACAAAGGGGGTTATCCACAACCATTGGGTCATGCTTGGGTCCTACTCCCAAATCTGCTATTGGCTCTTCCTGGCTTCAGCCTGATCCTCAAGAGGTGGTGAGCTTCTTGGTTAGTGTAAGGACACACTCGTGCCATCTTTGGCTTCAATCAGCTGTGTTAGGAAGCATTACTTTACTTGGTAAAACTGCTCCTCAGGCAAAGCCCCTCTTGGCTGTTGGCTTTATGAGTGTACCAAGCTGTCACTCTTATTTGTATTTCTTTGAGCTCTGCAAAAGTGATGCAAGTAGGGGAAAATAAAGAAAAAAATATAAATTGCTCCTCACTGCATATCAACTAAGTTGCATGTTGTATTGCACAGAAGACAGAGGAGAGATGTGGCTTTATGTACAGCAGCACGGAGAGAGGAGGCCCGTTTTTCTGGCACAGACAGGGATGTGAGTGGATCAAGAGAGATGGGCTGGCGTCAGCACACCCATTACAGGGGCAGCCAGAGGGGCAAATCCTGAATGACAAACCCCTGTGTGTTGCTGAGCTCCACAAAGAAGCCCTGTGCCTGCCCAGCAACACCTCCCCTGCTGCTGGATGTTGCTAGAGCATTTAATTTAATTACATTATCACAGCTGAAATGCTCCAAGAAAACTGAAATATCTGCTGCAGTTATCACTAAGTCACCTCCACCTTCCACAATCCCCTCTGACCCTGCTCACCTCAGCAGTAAGACCCCCAAATCACCCTTGACCAACATGAAAATCCTCTACATGGACATGACTGGCTCGGTCAGAGCAGAGGGTGCTTCTTAATGGGATGTTAGTAATGCTTTCTTTCAAAATATCTCCCATAAGGTATACAAACTAGTGAAGTATGTGCTAGATAACTGGACAGGGACGTGGGTCTCACTTGGGCATGACTGTCTGCAGAGCAGCTTTATCTGCCAGACTGGGTGGTCCTAGTGGAGACCAAGTTGACCACAAGCCAGTAAGTTGCTCTCATAGTAAAGAAAGTCTCAAGCCTCTTGGGCTGTTTTAGGCTGAGTGTTGCCAGCAGGTCCAAGGAGGGGACCCTTCCTCCCTGTTCAGCACTAGATGCTGGGTCCAGTCTGGGCTCTCCAGTATGAGAGAGGCATGGATGTACTGGAGAGAGTCTAACAAAAGAGCCACAAAAGTGATGAAGGGACTTGAGCATCTGACATTCGAGAGGCTGAGAGAACAGGGACCACTCAGCCTGGAGAGAAGAAGGCTCAGGGGGATCTGATCAATGTGTATAAATACTGATGGGGAGGAATTAAAGATGACCAAGACAAACTTTTCTCAGTTGTGCCCAATGGCAGGACAAGAGGCAATGGGCACAAAATAAAAATAGAGGAAATACCATTTCAACATAAGGATAAACTTTTTTTTTTTAACTGTGAGGATGGTCAAACACTGTTGCAGGCTGCCCAAAGAAGCTGTGGACTCTCCACCCCTGGAGATACTCAAAATACTAAGCAATCTGCACTTGCTGACCCTGCTTTGGGAAAGGGGGTTGAATGAGGTGATTGTCAGAAGTTCCTGCAGGCTCACTGATTCTAGGCTCTAGTAGATGATCCCCTCCATCTCATTTCCTCCATTTTCCTTTCAAGCTGCTTGTCCCTTCCCTGCAGTTGCATCTCCAAACACAAGACCCTCCCACCCTCCAACCTCCCAGCTCAATGGAGGAGTTCAGATCCTTGATGGGTCAGGTTTGGGAGGAACTGAATCAAAACAGCAGGTCAGGAGTCAGCATGTCCCTTGTGAAAGACATACACTCCGAAGGTACAAATTGAGCCTGATGCTTTGGCTCTGGCTTCTCCACAATAATAACCTGGGAAAATCATGATTTATCTGAAGCTTTGCCTTACTGGGATATGAAAAGGATAAATATGGTAAAGATCTTGATTTACTGAGGTATAATTCTAATGGAGGTGACAGAAATATACCTCAGACAGACAGAGATGGCTAGGACAGGGATGTGACCTGTTCATTCATTTTTCAGGCATTGCTGAACTTGAAATAAACTCCACAATCACCACAGAGGAAACATGCCACAAAATCACATCTGTTGACTTTACTGGGTTTTTGAAGGGATGGGAGGAACAATGCAATAAAACTGGTGGCAAACAGCAAAATATCTTCAGGTCAGGGGAAAATGAAAGCAGTGAGAAGAAATACGGAAAAACTCAGTCCTTACAATCCTAGGAACACTCCTAACAGCTACAGATTTTAATCCTTCTTCACGCTTGCCCCAAAAAGGTTGAACTTGGCTTTCCACAGCACGCTGACCCCATTGGCAGTGACCCAGCTAGACAACACTTGGTGGACACTCATTAAACCAGCATTTGGAGCGTTAAGCACATTAGAAGAACCTGCCTTGACACATCCTTATCCACAGTCTCTTTTTTCCTTCGGAAAACGCTAAGTCACTCTTTAGCAAGAGGCCAGGCGAGAGGTTGCTTAGGAACTAAATTATTCTCATTCTTAGACAGTGATGCTAGCTGGCACCCGGGGTGTGTGGAAGCGTTCAGAAAGGGGATGGAGTGCTCAGAATGCTACAAGTAATGGGCTGCAGGGTCAGCCCAAAGACCAACATCAGCATCACTTCTCCCTGTTCCTCTAGATGACTGCCCTGGGCTCTTGCAGGAAAACCTTGGGTTTGTTCCAAAAAAGGAACCCTAAAAGGCAAGAGAAGTCTAAATTAGAAAGGTTTTGACAATATCACAAGAGATGGTGCATGAGTTCGTGTTCAGTGTCAGCGTTTCTGCTGGCATCGTATACAGTGGGAGGGAGAGAGGATGTTTCAAGAGAAGAAACTTTTCATTCAAGATTTCAGAAATGCTTTATAGACTCAGATGATATGCAGCACACAAGGCTGTCAGCTGTGACTCTAAGTCACTCAAAAGAGCTGTCCTCTTTTAGGTTAAAATCCTGTTGAAGAAGATTTTCCCCTATACGGTTTTAGGAAAAGTTAAAAATCTTTTAGAAAGCAGAATCACCCCAAAGGAACCAGCCACTACAGCAGTTTCTCAAAGAGAAGTTGTGCCAATGAGGCTGTCCAGTCCTCATGCCACCTGCCTGGGGGAAGTTATTTCAAGGGAATCACGTGAAGAAATACTGATGAGTCAACACTTTGAATCCGATGAAGCAACAAAAACTGCAGGAAGAAGGCAAATTGTCAGATTTCTACGATGTGTGCTCTTGGGGAAAGGACTGGTTTGACTGAGCCATGCAGGAAAACTCAGAAGTGGAAAGGTAGGGATATGAGAAGTCGAAGTCCCTTTCTCCTCCTCTGCTGAGATAGTCCAGCAGCTTGTGTTGACAGCTCTGTTCAAGATTTTACACCATTAGCATTTGACATAAAACATGCCCAGCTTCCAGACTTTGTAAGATAAAAAATCCCAGCAGTTCTATGGGATACACAGTCTCTGGAGGCCCAGAACAGAAGGTAAGGCTGAGCCAAGGTATGAGTAGTTGATAAGGACCTCACTGGCAGGGACCTGCCAGAGATAAACTGTTCCTGCATGATGAGCACAAGGGAGTCAGATGCCCATCTTCTGGTGGATTTGCCACCCATCCTTAAGAGAATCATTTGAAAATCATTATACTCCAAGATGGCATCTTGCAGCCACTTGAGACCAGGCTGGACCATGTCCTGTTAGATCTTCATGGTAATGTTCAAATTAGTCCCTTTTACCCCAGATGGGATTTTTACTCTAGGAGATGGGGTTTCCCCAACAACACTTACACAAAACCCCCCAAGGAACATGTTAGACATCTAATGATGATTTCTTGGAAAGTCCTTCACAGATGGTACTTCACAGCACCTTCAAAAATGAAGGAGAGGGTGAAAACAAAAAGATAATCACACTACAAAAACAGTTAATTAGCTTTTAAAAGACTTATCCCTCTTGGCCGTGTATCCTTGGGCTCAGCAGACCAGTGCAGAGGTCTACCATCTGGAGGTGACAAATCCAAAACTCTTCATTGCAGGAACTGCATTAACACTTTACACAGGTGCAGAGTCTGCAAGAAGGTCAGGGCACCCAACCAGATCCTTTCACATGTCAGTCCTGTACTATTTTATGGAATATCGTGGCTGCTCCGTTCAGGATTCAGTAGAGTCTGAGATTAAACATGATATGTTCTGCAGGCAACCTCTTCCATCCTGCAGAACACAGATGGGGGGAGAAGCACACGCTAAAGTAAAATTATTCCCTAATAGACAAAACCACAGCTTCCCAAACTGAATGAGAAAGAGGTAAGCTGGTCTTCTCTCCAGTACCCCCACTGGCCTCTCTCCTGGACTCCTGTGGACCATGGATTCATGTAGGACCATAGTCTTTTACCCCAGGGTAACCAACGACCTCAGGTCAGTCCCACAGCAGGAAAAAGAGAAACTGCAAAGTTCCCAGGACAACTAGATGGAGCAGCTAGAAACCAGTTCATGGGATGTCCCATCCCAGGCATGGCTTGTGCACATAGAAGCCAAACTCTCCCACAAGTGGGTATCACAGCAGTATCGTGTACAGAGCCTCCCAGACAGAGATGTGAGTTGCATGCCTGTCCTGTGATCAAGTCGAGTCAGTTCACTACTAAATTCTCATTTAGTGTCTTTGTATCAGCTCGAGGCCAGAAAACAAAATAACTGTCTAGAGAAAGAGCCCAGGGAGAATTCATCTGGCTACAGTAGGTTCTTGAAACTCAGTGGAATATGCCAGCTTGCAAACCCTGGTCTCCGTCTTTTTCTGGGTCACGGATTTTTTGGCCAAGGCGGTACAGATGTCAGGGACTAGCAGATGCAATAATGGTTCTGCATCACTATCTCTCTGCCTTCTGGAGCAGTACCCTCAGGCTCACTTCACTCAGGTCCACCACACCTTCTGGAGACGTAAGCAGGAGCCCTCCAGACTCCCGGATGGTATGAGTTTAAACTTCACAAGGTGGTTTGATCAGTGAATGGTCTCCATGTTATACGAAAAAAAAAGAAAGCCAAAATGCAACCTTTGCTAATCCTCTGCCCCACAACAGCACACTCATAACATTCAGGTATTCTCCAAATTGCTAAAATTCTGTGGTTCCTCTTTGCCTACAGTCCTCCTTTCTAGCATCTGTCTCAGCATGCTCGGGGGTTTCATCTAATATGTTTTTACACCCCCAATCTTGCTACCAGCCAAGCTTCACAGCTCCTCCTTGGAATGCACCATCCTAGGGTAGACAAATCCACGTTCATCGCTCCTTTTCCACATCCCCATGGGGTGAGAGGGGATTTATTTCTCACCCAGTTGCACCTACCCAAACTCAAGAAAGGGTTTAGTACAGATTTGATTTGGACTTCATCACCAGCAACTAGCTTCTCAAAATGATGCTGCACCATTTTCCCTTCAAGAAAAATTCTGCTGATCTCACTTCACGGTGCAGAGTGGAAACCATCTGCCCAGACTTCCAAACTGTTCCCCAAACAACTCCCTTCCCTTTTGCCCACCAAAGGCAGCTCACATCTGCAGGGCTGCATTCGCTGTGCTGAGAGCCAGCATACCCACCCTGCCCCCCCCCAAAGGGCATGGGAAAAGGCAGTAGGGATGGTGCACAAAAATGTGCAGATGGGAATGTGGCAGGGGAAGGAGGGGGAGACTTTGACCCGTGATTTGTTTGCTCAGCATCTCATCTTTGGATGAAGCAATGTTTCGCTTTTGGAGAGCAGGAGAGAGAAGCCCGTGTGCAAGAATAAACTGGGGATAAGGGGAGGGGGCAGCCCTTTGCTTCCCAGTTTTAAAGTCCCGGAGCCAACTTTTCTTACACCTTGTCCCTTTTTCCCCTACAGTGATCAGGTCATGGAGCAAGAAAAGAGGACTCAGTGTGATACTGTAGCCCATTTCTTCATGCAGGGACTTCTGGGGGTCACAGTAGCTTAAGACAGAGGTTTTAGATGAGGATTTGAAAGGCTTCCTAAGACTTTGCCACTTGCACACTCATTCATCCAAAGCAGGATGAGAACTTGCACCACACAGAAAAGATTTTCCTTCCTTGTACTTACATAGCCCTATGTCCATCTGAAAGGCATCACCCCCACCCTCCTCACATGATTCCCAAGCTCTCAGTTACGCTTTAAAAAAAAGAAAGAAAAAAAACCCCTGAACCACCACTCAGCAAGCAATATACTACAAGGACACATGTTTTTGTGCTCACTTGAGCTAAACCTCCTCCACAATTTTTCCTTTTGCCAAATGTTTCTGAGTAGGAGCACTGGAAAAATAAACTCCCCTGGCGCAGCAGGACGCAGGCGGGTGGCCAGGCTGAGCTGAGTCCCGGGGGCTCAGGGCCATGGTCAAACTCCCGGGAGCCCCTTCCCAGTCTCCTTCACAGCACAGGCTGTTGACTAGGGGACATTTACTGGGAACAAGTGCCTATTGTCCCCTGTCAAGACTGAGAGGCAGCTCAGAGGGGTAAATATGTAATAACGTGGGACTTCATCCTTCCTTTTTGTCCTCTTATCTTTACTTTTACCCTCCAACTTTGCATAAAGCCCCAGCTTTGGTCCTTCTGCCTGCCTTGTTTTAAACCTAGATAGGCAGCTCTGAAATGACACTTCGAGAAAATTATTATCATTATCATCTCTGGAACAGGTCTCTCCTATTATTACTATTATTTTTTCTTCTTCGCTTTGCAGCATTGCTCCAGCCCACAGCAGGCTGGGGGCGGGGGGGGTTGGATAGCATAATAGGAAGGGTTGCAGGATTGAAGGTGGTAGGAAAGGTGGCAGGTTTGCTGGCATAAAGACCTGGGTAGCACCTGGTTTCCAGGGAACAGTTGAAGTAGTTCAAAGCAAGCATGTGCCAATGATTGCAAGGTCCAAACTGCCTTTTAGGAAGAAATCACGGGCAGCTCTGTCGGAGCATGCCTGCAGCTGATGCCCATCTGGTTTCTTTGGTGCCTCTGATTCCCCATGTGGGATAAATACGCTGACTTCTCCAAGGCAACGGCTTCTGTGATCCTTGCATGACATTTGTTGCACATATGCCAATTAATACTAATAAATATGCTAGCACTATTGCTGAAAGGATACACAGAAGGATAAAAAACAAACAACACTTAGGAAGGACAAGGAGAATAAAAGACGGCAAAGGAAAGCAGTAGTGTGGAGTTAATGATCTGAGATCAAACTGGAGGAACTAATGGCCCCTTTTTCATGATGTAGTTACGTCTATGAATATTGAAAACCTTGTTCAGAATCCTCCAGCAGGGAAAACCCATAGCAAGTCTAACAAGTGAAGAAAAAATGAGCAGCCACTTCCCCTAGGGAAACAGGGAGACAGAAGCTGGAAGAGGGTCCTGAGCGGGCATGAAACCCCTGCATCCCCAGGGCAAAGGCCCCCAGAAGGCTGAATTCCACTCGGGCTCAGCAGCATCCACCCCATCCTTATCCCCTTACAGCTCCCTCTCCAAGTGCTGGCAAAGAGTGATGGTCAAAGGCTTTGCGACACATATCCACCATGGAGCCATTTCAAGCCAGATGAGGACCCCAAGCACACATTGATCAATTTTATTTCCAGCAGACAATGCCTTCCCCACTGTTAAAAATAAACCCATAAAGGCTAATTCAGTGTACCACAACAAGTCAGATGAATCCATCCAAGCGAACTGGTACTGCCTGGTGTTTCATCCTCTCTATCCCTCAGTCCTGAACAAGGCATATAGTTGAGGACCAGTTGCCACATGCAGATTGTCCCCCTGACTCTGCTCCAAAGCATCTGCATACGCAATCAGTCCTCCTTACAGCTGCTTCCTTTTATTTTTATGGTGTCTGCCATTAAACAAACCTCATAATTGCAACAGGAAGATGAGGTTCACCTCAATTTTGTTTAATGCTGGATACCAGCAAATCTTAATCTGCATGGGAGGAGGTGAGGTCTTTGGGAAGATCCTTGGGCAGATGCTGCCCAAGGCATGTCCCAGACAATCCCCAGGAGTGGTTATGGTCTCCAGTTCATTTGGGGTAAGATACCAAGAAGCTCATTTTGCCTTAGAGCAAGTGTTCAAGGCCACGTTGTATAGGGCTCTGAGTAACCTGGTGCAGCGGAGGTTGGAACCAGACAGTCTTTAATGTTCTTTCCAACCCAAACCATTCTGTGATTCTACGATACTGTGAAGTATTGCTCTGACATCAATACTCATCTGTTGATGATATTCCAGCACTGGAGCTAAGTGCTGGAGTTTCTATGCAGAATGAAAATACAGAACAACATAAAGGCTGGTCAATGGGAAAGCTGATGCAGAAACCAGATTCATCGGACAGAAACATGCCCTGCTGTTTGGCTGGAAGCAATCAGAGCTGTGGGGTCTCTGGAGGCATCTCTGCTTTCCTGGGAAGGCCAATGTTTAAAGAATCAAAAAGCAGACATAGCAGTTCTGAGCTCCCCAGGACTTTCTGAGCTTTTTTGGGTAGTTTTGGCTATGTAAATAATTTTTGGTTACAAATCCTTATGGTTATAGACCCAAATTCTGATGCTCATGGCAAAGAACAAGATTTCCCACACAAGACTGTGACTGTAGGTTTTGTTTGTACAGGGCCACAGGTGCAGGAGTTCAGCATCACCTTTACTTGATCAAAGGATCAATTCACAGGTCACAGAAATTAAAGATTTGGACCTGAAGCTTTGCTGAGGTGCAGTCTGAACTGACCCAAAACAAATCAGCCTCATCTCTACTCCCAGCTCATTGCAGCCATGTGGCACTTGCTAGATTTACCCTCCTGGCAGCTATTAAGCATTTCTGAAGTTTTACAGTGGAATTTATGTCAACTAGAAACTGGAAAAAGGTCTCTGAAAGTTACCATTTGATTTATTTCAAGGACAACAAAGGAGGTTTTAGAGAAGGACATGTAGGTTATGGAGAGCAGCATGTCCTACCATTCATACTCATCTGTTGATGATATTTGCCCAGCACCGGAGGAAAGTGTGGTGAATTCTATGCAAAATAGAAAGACAGAGCAACATGAAGGCTGATTGAGCCATTTTCAGTTTAGAAGCAAACTTACACTTGCATGCAACAGGTAGTAAACTCAATCTGCTAAGAAAAGCAGAGACAGGCTGGGTAAACTGAAAATGCCACCAGCAAACTCCAGTCCTGACCCCCCCTCTTTCTGGTCTTCCTTAAGTAAGTTTAAAAACAGTGACTGACTTTTAAAAACTCATTTACTTCAGTGCTCTAGGACCTAGCTTTTCATTATAAAATGATAGAAAGGGACAGAAGAATATAATCAGCCTTCTTTTTTGTTTAATAACAGTCCCCAAACCACTCGAAGTACTTGAAACTGCTGAGATAACTGTCCTGATTTCAGAGAGGACGGGTGTGGGTGGTACCTCCCAGCACAGAGGGGACATTTGTATTGGCAGCTAAGGCAGAAAGCCTCCACACAACCTAGGGAAAAGGAAAAAAATTAAAGAAAGAAAGAAAAAAAACCCCACCCAGCAAATAAACAAAAGCATTCCTAATAAACTGGAAATGTCATACTACATCAGGGATCACAAGATCGAGCCCAGAAAGGTCCAAGTGGCAAGAACATGCTGTTAAAAACAGATGGGAAAAACAAGCTGGGAAAGGTTGAGACTGTGTTTCTAAACTTCTGTTCCCGACATGGGTTTTAGAGCTGGTGCTGGTGTGGTTGGGGGTGAAATTCCAGCTGCCTGCATCGTCCCAGTAATCTCTGTGGAAACCTTAAATGCAGGAGTATGGGGGAAAGAATTTTACACTAAAATTCCTAATAAAAAACATTGGAAATGTAGATTTTTCCAGCTTCCTAAGCCCAGGCTCACCCCAAGTTGAGTCAGGTTAGTAATACTGCTGTTTTGTATTTTAGCCATGGTTTTTTAGAGTCCTGCTTGGAAGGGGATTTTCTCCTCACAGCATGGCTGTGTCGAGGCAGAGGTTCCGAGTGGGTTTCTGGGATGCTGTGCAGCATGATAATGGCCATGTAAGCCTTTCAGTGCTCATCCCTACTCATCTTAAGATGGACTTACAGAGGTGGTTCTACTCAGTGCCATAAAACCAGGTTCTCAGCGATCAAAATACGAGTCACATGCTGGGAAAAGTGGGTTCCTGCTGACAACCCCCTAAACATTACAAATTACATAAAAAGGAGAGAGGAAGACTAAGATTAAACGGGAAGATGAGGGTACCAAAACATGCAGCTTGCAGAGAGCTGTGGAGAGAAAACCTCCGAGCCTGCCACCTCTATGCTCAGCCCATCGTCCTGAAGACAACTGGAGATAAAGCTCCTGATGACAAACTCCTAAGACACACCAGCTATTCCCTGAGACTGTCTGAGACCTTTCAACATAACAAAATAACAGAAGTTGGTTGTTTTAGAGGATTTTTTTCATACAACACGTTCCCCCACTTCTGATTACACGAAGATAGAGCTGGAGCCAACACAGCTCTGTTTGGGGTCCACACTTTCCAGAAGCATTCAAGCCAAGATCTATTATTTAGAGAAACAGGGTCTGGCCTGGAAGATCTCAAAAACTTTTGAGCTCCAGCACCTGGAAGATCTCAAAAATATTTGTAAACATTGGGGTTTGGCTCAAGTGCCTTTCTGTGTAGGAGGAGCATGGGGGAGAACACTTTCTGAGGCACAAACCAAATGCTATTCTGAAATTTAACAAGTTTGACTGATCCCTCTATTATTTTGCATTCCTTCATGCTTTAGGCTCCAGAAGATGCCTAAATATCCAAGTGCATAGGCTGTCAGCACAGCTTTTCCAGCCCAGCAGGAAGTAGGAGATATCTTCAGGGAGAGACTATTTTTGGAGTTATCCAATTCCAAACTAAGCCTTCAGACTTTTTGTTGTTATTATTCAGATTAAGATGGCAGAGTAGGAGAGCTGAGGCATTCCCACAGCACATTACATCGCTCATACCGCCTGTTCTCAGTGGTGGAAGGGAGATCTTTGTATGGATGTGAGACAGGACTGGAAATCCATGGATAAGGTCCTGGGGTTTTTTGAGGTCCTGAGCTGATATGTAGGCACTTTGACATTTGGATGCAGTTGTGTTTAAATTTCAAAAATCAGTTTTTAATTCTGCACAACAACTTGGCTTCACACAAGATAAGGATTGAGAAGACTATTTTCCCTTTTACCCAAAACATTCCAAGTGAAAAACACGTATATGACAAAGAATTACATTACAATAGCCTTGCACATTACCCAACATGTCTCTAGAATCAGCAGCCAAGCGTAGGACACCCCAGAGTCCCCCCGCTGAACAACTGGATCAGGCTAAATTAATTGCAACATCCAGTACTCGGTTTTTTTGCTTTTACAATTCCTATTTTATACATTAAAAAATGTTTAATAGCCATCCCTCAGCTTATTCCTTAAGATTAATAAGTCAAAACAGAAACACTAGGGAGTATATGCAATAAAAAAAATAAAATACTAAAACACCCTTGGCTGAAGTTAATTTCTATTAGAATCCTTAGTCATGACGGAAATGTATTTATAACCACAAACCTTCACTAAATTATCTTAACAGCCTCTAGCTGTTGCGCTAATGGCCAAAACAGCACAGTAAATTACTGTCTCGCTGTACAAAATTATACACATCACTATTATACCATGTTTTAGTTCCAGCCTCTGAAAACCAGACCAAAATTTATTCTTATTACCCAACTGAGTTTACCCACCAGCACATGCCTGTGCCCTGCCATGTGTTTACTCCCGAAAGAGAATAAATCCACCAATTTTGGCACCAATGCCCCGCCCTGCCCTCAACACCCGCTCACCTTTTCTCCCTCCTTTCCCATGTTTGACTGACTTTCCACTCATCCGGTTTTCCTATCTGGCAGCTGGACTGAGTTTTTAAACTGACTGAATTCACTCCTAACCTCGTCCGAAAACTTCAAGGCAAGGCATGTGCAAGGCAAACCTGGCTCAAAAAACTTGGTCTTTCTCAACACAAGGCTTTTGGGACGCAGACTAGAAATGGGAAGATGAAGATGAGACTGAAGGACGTTGGTGTCTGGTTCCCAGCTCTGCGATGGACTTGTTGCAGGCCCTGAAAGATTCACTTAATCCCTGTACACTATAATTTCCTATTTATGTAGCAGGGCCAGCGAAGATCCAAGAGTCCAGGAAGCAACCTGGCAGCACAAGGGTGGAAAGGTTGGAAATCCACTGAGTGTCCAACACCTTCTGCCAATTCTTTGCTCTGTTAGGATGTGTAAAGCCAAAATAATTTGTGTTTACAACTTTCCTCAGTACTATAATGCCAAGACCCTGGAATATTCAGGGTAGGTGGAGGAGTACTATTGAGAATTGAAAGTGCAAGGACCAAAGTTTGGGGGAAAGAAAATGAACCCAAGTCCAGCCCACCCCACTGGGCTCTGGGGACAAAAGGGATAAAGGTGGCACAATGGAAGAAGCAGATATAATATCCAGTAATATACACCGACTGGGAATGGATGTCTGAGATACAACTTGGAAAGCACCCCAGCCATGTTTCTGATCATGCTCTGCTGTCTGTTTTTCCAGCAAACTGGTATTTTGTTGGTTTTCGGGTTTTTTTAAAAATATATATATAAAGTCAAAAGTTGCCCATACTTTGAAGGAAAGAAATTCAAGGACAGTTTTGACCAGGTCTTTCCACACTGAAAAAGTAAGGTTAAACCTTGCCTAAATTACAGCTGATTCAGCAGTAATGCACACAGCAGAGAGGAACATGTAAACCCTAAACACGTCATTCTGGCTTCTCACCTTTCTCCACAACACAAGCTATGGTTGGTTAGTGCGAGGCTTCAGGTACAAAGAAATGCAAAGAACAGGCTTTAAAAGTTCTTCTTAATTACAAATGCAAATCTTGAAGCTTCTCATCCCCAAGCGATATTCAACAACTCAGTTCTATCTGAAATTCCGAGTGTGTCAGAGCAGCAGGTCCACGCTTCACCCCAACGGCCTTAACAACAACACCTAACAGCACTGAGTTGGTCATGGCAGACTCTTCCAAGAAGCAGGATGAACAGAGAAAAATCACCAACTGCACATTTTCATCAAACACCCTAGTTAACTGAAAACACATACAAAAAGCCTCATAAACATCCTATGCATTGCATAAGACAGGATTTGCTTTACATCCTTTTTGCACTCCAGCCTAGACCAACACATGAGGCTGTTTCCATCTGCCCCAAGACAAATACTCATTGTTAACTGCATTGTGAACATCTAACACTACTGAGCATAGAGTATTTTGTGAAGCAACATCCATGACACCAATCCGTAAGACTCCCTGCCTTCTGCTGCATGTGAAGTGCCTTCAGTATTAAACAAAAAGAAACAAACCAAAAACCTGTGGACAACTTTCTTCTCGAGACATGACTCTGCCTTGAAACCTCGCTCCTCGAAACACGTCCCCGTGACAGTATATGATACATCAGCCCACCTGCATGCCAGCTGGCTGTACTGATTTGATGCTAAAAAGAGCGTATTGATTGATTCCCAATCAAAGCCTCAGCCAATGTGTTTTGCAAGTGTTTGAGACAATGCCCTGATCCCTTCAGGTCCTCCCTTGGGTTGACTTTGAAGGGAATGTAAGGCAATAGCTGAAAACGGCTCTGGGAGCAACTCTATGGACATAGTGCTGAATCTAACTAGTCTCAGATCAAAGGATGCCCTGTTACAAGTGGCAACTGTGACAGGTGAAAGGTGAAAAGAAAAGTGGAGGGAGCCCCATCCCTTGGAAAGATCCGCCCTCAAATGTTTGACTGGTTTAAACCTCAAAATACCATTTTTTTCCTTCCCAGTGTTTTCTTCATGGTATCAACTTCTAAAATTGCAGATATTCGCATTATTCATGTCTCATCTACTTTAAAAGGTGCAAATTCAGAGTTGTTAGGAGGAGGCATGTTTCTCCTCCATCACACATCAACAGCAGAGTCAGAACTTGCTGAAGGATGAAGAAACAAAAAGATCTTACAGCTTTAACATCTGTGAGCAGCTCCTTGTCTGTGTTTGATGCTGAGGGATCAGATACGTCTGATCACCTCTTCTGAGTGCAAATCTCGCCTCTCCAAGGGTGGATTCAGGTTATAGGTTGGGATGCCTCTCTCTTTGGCGATGTGCCAAACACTTTGAGCTGCCTCCTGGAAGAAGGACCCTGGGGTGCTCACAGAAGAAGTCCCAGAAGCCAAGCTAAAATGCTAACCCTCCGCTGTGTGGACTGCAGCCCTGTGGACTTTTATCAGGGCACTTTCTCATTCACTTTCTTTGAAAGGTGGCCATCCTTCAATGCAGGCCTGTTGTGTAAAGCTTTCTCAGGCTCCTAATCACTTTCGTCACCCTTCTCCAAAGACACCCCCTGGTGTCAGGGGTCCACCCACCCACACTTTGCTGCAGGATAAAGTCCTGATTGCTGGCAGGAAAACTCCTTGCTCCCTGTCCTGACTCACTCCATGCACACAGAGGGCTCAGAGAGGGACCTGCACAGTCAGGGCTTAGTTCAAACCTCAATCCCCAATTTCAAGCCTTGAGCAGGGACCAATCAACATAATTTCTCAGCATCTCCTCCTGCTTAGCACTACCAGAAGGAGCCCATACACTCCCTGTCATTCCCTATACCCTGTATCTTCTGCATTTCTTCTTTTTATTCCTTTCATTTACATTATTTATTCTCCTCCCTCAAGGGCTTTAAGAAGCCACAATTACAGAGTGCTCACTGTGTGCCCGGCTGCCACTATGGATAACATAAGGTCATGCTGGAGGTAGCAGCAGGGCTCAGCCGCCAACTCTGCTCCCCTCTCTCCTGCCACCCCAGCCCTGTGCCCTGACCCCCAAAACAATGAGCCCTTCTATTTCCCACAGCCCCACTGGAAACTCCGGTTTGACGTTAACTTGTGGTGGACAGTGGGCGAGACAGGCAGGGAAGGCGAGAGGGGGGCAGAACACAAGCCTCAAGTCATCGATTCTTCTTGGGTCAAAGAAAATGAGGTTTTCCTGGGAGCTTCCTATCTGGAGGGAGTTATTTAGGAACAACACAGTGACTCGGAATCAAAGGAGCTGTGTGTGGTGTTGATGGTATGGAAGCAGAGTGGTTGTTTTATGCTGGCAGTAAGTCAGAAGGGGCATTTACAGAGGGGCATTTATGGAAGGGACATGAAGAAGAAAAGGCACTGGGGAGACCTCATTGCAGCCTTCCAGTACTTAAAGGGAGCTTACAGAAGAGCAACTTATTACACAGGCAGATAGTGACAGGACAAGGGGAAACTAAAAGAGGAGATATTTAGATTAGATGTTAAAAAGAAATTCTTTACTGTGAGAGTGGTGAGGCACTGGAGCATGTTGTCCAGAGAAGCTGTGGATGCCCCATCCCTGGAAGTGTTCAAGGTCAGGCTAGATGTGTCTTTAAGCAATCTGGTCTCGTGGAAGGTGTTCCTGCCCAGGGCAGGAGGGTTGGAACTAGATGACCTTTAAGGTCTCTTCCAACCCAAACCATTCTGTGATTCTATGACTTACTGTGTTTGACCCTTCCTGTGCTGGATGACTCTCAAACAGAGCACCTGTGTGAAAGCAGCACGAGAAGAAAGGAGATCTGGAGTTGCTGAGGTGGCCTCTACAGGGGTGGTAAAGGGGACTTTTAAATGGAAGGGCAACGAAGGTGGACCGAAACCCTGAGTTGAATTAGCCAACCTTTCCTTTTCCATGGGCACTGTTTCAAGTCAAGAGCTTTGAGGGAGCAGTAAAACCACATATTCCCCTCTACAAATAAACAAAAGAAATCCAAAAGATCCTTAAATAAGCACGTGGATGAAGATCTGAAGAACAGATTGGTAGCAATGACTAATAACCCCATTTAGCATCATTACTGACATTACTATGAGATAAAAAAAGGCAGATAAACATAACCATCACCCTGTTCAACAGCAGCACAGTACAAGACCTACAGTGTACACAAAATATGGCTCTTTGAAGCTGAAAATTTACAAGACACCTCTGTGTCACCAGAGGAGGGAAAAGAACATTTACTAGTCAGTTTTGGAAACAAGACATAATCCCTGTTTGGGTATTATATTAAGTGGCCAGGAAGTTGGTTTAGCAAGTCAACTTGTAACCTCTGGCAGTCACACCAAAGTCCATGGGGATGTTCTGAAGGTCAGCGAGGAACCTGAATGGCAAGGCAGCAGCTGGGATCATCAGTAAAACTTAATCACTGAAAATCTATGAAATGCAGAGGACCACAAATCTTTGACTCAAAATGTTATTTCCATCTTACCATATGGATACAGGAGCTGGAACTCCACCAAAGAGATGTCTAAATGCCTTCCAAAGCAAATGCCTTTGGAAAACACCAGGTTTGAATGGAATAAGATGCATAACAAGTACCAAGATCCTATTAGGACAGCATCTTTGATCTAGGAGATATGATGGAAATAGTTTGGACATGTCCAAAAGGCATTAAAAAGCAAAAGAAATAATAAAAAAATCAACCAGAAGATATTTCTGTCAATAGATTCTCACTTCTATCAATAGATTATTATTTCTGTCAACAGAGAGACCCAGCATACAGGATTTAAAGATTCAGAGGCCATATGAAAGAGTCTGGAGTAGGTAGAGACAGAAAAGCTTTTCAAGCAACAGAAAAGAAGAAGCACTCTGAACACTTAATTCAGAAATGTCTAAGAGCTGTTCTCAACTGGTCCTGTCTCAAAGCCAGATTTAAACTATAAATAAAAATGCCCCATTTCTGGCCCAAGAATGACCTTCCTATCCTGAACACACATCATTTTGGTGTGAGAATATTCACATTTGGATGGAGAAGTTCATTTCTAGGTATTGGTGTAATGCAGACAACCAGACTGATGCAAGATTTCCCAAATCGTAACCTTCTCCAGGAAAACTGCGCAAGAGTTCAGAAGAAAATAGGAACCAAATATGAAAAGACAAATCCAGAGATGAAATCACCCTCCCAGGTTGCTGGACTTAGTCCAGATTTGTTGAAGAAACAGGCACCACTGGCTATCTTACACAGCAAGAAACATATGCTTCCAGCACTCAGATTTTCCTCCTGTCCTTTAAAGGTACAGTTTGCAGGCTAAAAACAACTAGGAGAAATTTTTTGGACCAAAGCAGATTTTTACTTTTTTAATATTATTTTTTTTAATTCTCTATTTAAACACAGCATGTATTTAAGTTGCTGTACGGCTAGGTATGATCAATGACATATTGTACGATGGCACTGTGCAGGCTTGCATGCTGACCTTGAGGAATTCCTCTTTGTACACCACGTACCTGAGAGCATTGTCCAAACAATTCTTGAACTCTGCCAGTGCTGTGACCACTTGCAGAGTCCAACTACCAAAAAAAAAAGAGATGAAAACCTTTTCCTTATATCTAACTTAAACCTTCCCTGATACAGCTTCATTCTCTCAGGTCCTGTCATTGTTCACCAAAGAGAAGAGATCAGTGTCTGCCCTTCCTCTTCCCCTCTCGAGGAAGTTGTAACTATGACGAGGTCTCCCCTCAGTCTCCTCTTCTCCAGGCTGAACTGACCTCAGCCACTCCTCATACGGCTTCCCCTCAAGGCCCTTCACCATCTCCATTGCCCTCCTTTGGATGCTTTCTAATAGCTTAATATCTTTCCTGTATTGTGGTGCCCAAAACTGCACACAATATTCAAGGTGAGGTTGCCCCAGTGCAAAACAGAGCAGGACAATCCCCTCCCTTGACCGGCTGGTGATGCTTTGCCTGATGCCACCCCCCGGACATGGTTGGCCCTCCTGGCTGCCAGGGCACTGCTGACTCATATTCAACTTGCTACAGACCAGGACACCCAGCACTGCTTTCCAGCATCTCATTCCCCAGTCTGTACGAACACCCATGGTTAGCCCATCCCAGGTGAAGAATCCAGTACTTTCCCTTGTTGAACTTCATATGGTTGGTGATTGCCCAGTCCTCTAATTTGTCCAGGTCTCTCTGCAGGGCGTCCCTGCCTTTGAGGAAGTCAACAGCTCCTCAATTTAATATCATCAACAAACTTACTTAGTTTCCCTTCGAGTCCTGCATCCAAGTCATTTATGAAGATGTTGAAGAGCAGTGGCCCTAATATTGAGTCCTGCAGAACCCCATTAATGACCAGTCACCAGCCATGCTCTACACTGGCTCCATCCATACAGTCTCCCACATTCAGTGCCAATTTGCTGCTGGTTTAACCCATGATAATCACATGATAACCACAACGCTGGTTTCACTTGGCAGCAAGGTGTTCAAGTGCTGATCCAAATTCTCCAGATTCTGACAGAAAAAGTCTGAGGAGCAAGCTGACCTGTCCCTCTGCAAGAGGGACCAGCATTTCCAGATCAGCAACTCTGAAAGCTTTTACGTAAAAGCATCAAGTCATGGTGGGATATTAAGACAGTGGTTTGCAAGAGTGTAAACAAGTCACTTCTAACCCCTTTGTCTTCTCAGCTGGGGTGAGAGACTGGAAAAGACAAATAAAAAACCAACCCAGCCTTTCTCTTCTCAGCTCCTCTCAAGGTGGCATCACTACATACTGGGGAAGGACCAGAGATAAGGCACAGAGACTACCTCATGTACAAACAAGAATGAGGATTTTTCCTTTCTCAACCTATTTTTATTATTTAAACAGAATTACAGTAACTATTGCTAAACTGTGGAGATACCAACTGAAACTTTGGAGATCAGGTCTGCCCTTAGCTTAATTATCTGCATGAGGAATGCTGCTGTAGGTGCTGCTCAGTGATCCATAGAAGAGATTCAGGATGTTCCAGGAGACTTTCTGGATGCTCAGCAACTTTGAGAGCCTCTCTAGGGCCAAGTGCCCCAGCTGGTGGCATAAGCCAGGATGTCTACAGCCCAGTGACAGGGCCAGGCTTCCTGCTCACAGCTCTGGATGAAGAAATCACAACAGTCTGCATTAACACAACGCCTCTTGACAAAACGATATGCCTACGTGTGCCGCCATTAAAATTCCATAAAATTACCCAGCCTAAGGATGGTGTGGGATAATAAGCATTTGCATACTGTTGATCCTGGGCTTAAACTCTTTTTGCCCAAATCTTTGGCAGGATGGGTCTACTTCAAGGAGAAAGGCTGAGAGGTGGAGAGGATGTGCAGAACTGCAGCAAAACATCTTCCAGCTCTATATCTGCTCTCTGAAGTAAATCAAATCTCTCTTCCTTATTTCTCATACCTCCTACAACAGGGATAGATATGTTTTGTCACCACTGTTAGGTGATGCAAGATCCACCTAAGTACTATGAGATGGAAGTGAGACTTTAAAGACTTAAAGGAGTACTGAAAGAAAGGGCCATTTATATTAAAAGCAGTAATTTCCAGATCTTTTGGATCAATTCATCTCAGAGAGCCTCCAGGTGACCTTGGCACCCTCATCATCTAAATCCCCACTAGAAGTATTATGTACTTCTCCAGACCAGTTGCAATGCCTTACCATAGCTTCACACATCCCCAGTAGCCTGCAAGCAGCTCAGAAACCCCTGTATCAGGTAGAAACCATACAGTCAAGGCTCCCAGCTTGGGAATGACCCTGAACACAAGTGAGCCAAATCACTGACTTGTTGCATGCCTTGGTTTCCCCATCCGACCAGACCCTTCAGGGCAGATGTGGTCTCCCCAAACACCCAGAACATTCATCCCCAGTCCCAGTCACCTCAGCTGCTACTGTAATCCAAATAAATAATATTTCTTCTGCCTTTGAGTCACTACTATAATTTATGTGCTTCAGTCTGGTAAACACTATTACATCATGTCTTGCATCTGATACTTGCTAAAAGAAAAAGAGAAAAAAATGGTTTCAATATCACTCCTGCTTTCAAAGAGAAACGAAGCCAGCTTCCTCATACACTTTCCCTAAGTATTGCTTGTCTTAAGTTTAGCCTGTGCTTTGCCACCATCAATCTTTTACATTCACTGTGGAGTGCCAGGACCATCACCCTGCTCTGAAGTCATGACAGATAGCTGGAGATTCACTCAAGCTATCTCAGCAAAGCCAAAGTATCAGGAAAATACACTGGTTTCACTCCCCACACAACACACATACTCCTTACCTCTATGGCCATGTCCACCTCGATCGATGCAATGCACCTCGGGTTAGCCCTGACCAAACTACTTTGAGTTTCAGCAGTTGAAGAGCTGCCTTAGCATAGCACTTCTCCCAGGCTGCTTGTGTTGGCAGCAAACAAAAGAAGGACTACCCACCTTCACAGGGAGCTGGGCTAATGCAGCCCAATTGCTTCTGAGAGGCTGGGCTTTGTCTCAGAGGTATAAGAAACACTGGGCTGAAGGCACCTCAGGAGGTCTCTAGCCCAGCCTTGTATTTGAGGTTCCAGGCCAGCTGGAATTTTTTCTAGCCAAGTCTTGAAAACTTCCAAAGACTGCAGCCTCTGTGGGAACTTACTCCTCTATACCATGACCCTCGGCTTCCGTAAGACCCAGCGTGAACCTCCAAAGCTGGGTTGTGGTTTGCCATCTGTTACAACCAAGAAGAGTTTGACTCCATCACATCATCCCCATAACCATCCTTCAAGTATCTGCATGTTATTAGATCACATGTATCACAATGACAATACATCGCCGTCTGACTGTTTCCAGAAAATGTTAAGTGGGCAAAGGAATACGGCCACACACTCAAGCAAAATGACCCCAAGAGAAGGTTGAAGGGAAGAGGTCATGTGTTTTGACTCATCAGCAATGATGCAGCAGAGAAACAAGTTACAGAGAGGGACCTTTGTGCAGCATTGCACAAGAGAGCTGGTGTGGTAGGAGTGCTGGCAGGCACTGCCCTTGAAAGCAAAATGCACCCCTTGACCTGCAAAACCTTCTCTGGTGGAGCAAGTGTTCATCCCTTCTCTGAATCATCTGGCTGATGACAACAGCTAAAACATCTAAATCAAGCCAGGAGATTACATGGGAGGAGCAGGCAGCTTCACAGCTGGAGTAAGTGTTAAGTCATGAAGTTCAGTGCTGTCAAAACTTTCTGAAAAGAACTTGTCACAGGACTTCCTTGAGTCCCATCAGTAGACCCAGGTGACATAATTTGTGCCCTTAAGCCTCCCTGCTATCCCTCCCTGGATCCAGGCTCAAAATCCATAAATTCACCTAAACTAGCACTGGAAGGAACTTTTGGAGAATTTGTCAAATTTATTCCACTGCCTCAAAACAGGATCAGCTCTCTGAAGAGTTTGGCCAACCTGCGCTTCAAAACTGCCATGATGGAGACACCAAGCCCATCCCAAACATCTATTCCACTGCTTCACTTCTCTGGCAATCAGAGGTTAGGAAGTTTTTCCTAACACTTGTTTCCCTTGCTGCAGTTCAAGCTCAGCACTTCTTGGCCTCCTTCCACTGGCCATGCAGAGCAGTTTACTCCCTTCCCCTTCACAGATACCTTAGACATACTCAGTGACCGCTACTTCTCCTCTCAGCCCTCTCATCCCTAAACAACCTCATTTCCTTCAGTCTTTCCATGTTTCCTAGGTTTCTGCTCATTTTTTTGGTGCTTTTCTCTGGAATCTCTGCAACCATTTCCTATTTTTGGTAGAGGGGAGCATCCTGAATTAGGCATGGCACAGCTGAACACGAGAACGACCCATTAAAAGTCCTTAGAGAGAAGAGGGGAAAAAAAAGAGATAATTTTGCACAATATCCATCTTTTGTATTTTGTTGCACAATAAAGGGATGTTCTTTCTTCCCCCTCATATAAAATTTCACCTCAACTGGCACCATGTCAAACTCCACCCGGCATCTCCACCATTTGAGCAGCCTATAACATCTCTGCTCCAGTGGTCCTACTTAGTCCACATCCCACATTCTCATTTAAGGAGGACGTCCTTGCTACGCATTTCAGGTGGGATAAGAAGAACCAAAAGAAGCCCTTCATCAGGGAGTTACCCTACGAACAGGACTGTGATCAGTAAATTAGTCCATTATACCCCACTTAACCTCTTCTTGCTCACCCCATTGAAGAGGAGCAGCTCTTCCAATGACCTTGATTAAACTTCTTCTGCTTGATGTAAAAAGGACCACTGATGCACAAAGCTAAACTCCCCCTGGTTAAACCAGACAGGGGGAAAAAAAACCCCAAAGCATTAAAGCATTGTAAAACCAGTACATGATGAGAAGCTTTTGTTTTAGTCAGAACTGCAGACATACATCTCAGCCAGACAGAAAATACTCTGACTTCATGGTACATAAATGAGCAGGCAGAGCGCACTGATCTAACGATAGGGAGCTGAGCTGCTCTACGACAGCAGTTATTTTTCACATTGCTTGTCTGCCAGACAGTCCACCCCCGAACCCCATCATGCTGGGCAGCGGACAGACACAAAACACCACTCTAAACCCACGTCTAACAGAGGAGAAAACAGACAGGCACGTCCAGCGGGAGAGGACCAGGAGACAGTGAGTCAGTACAGGACCGGCACAACATGCACTGGTCTCGGCTCATTGGTCACACAACTAAAGTCAAGGGTTTTGTTTAGGGATTGAGGGGTTGTTTTTTTTTTCATAGGTGTTTTAAGAAGGAGCCAGGAGGAAAATTAAAAGACAGTTCTGTGCTTTGTGGGTGTATACTAGAAGACCCTTCCATGCATGAAAATCAGAAGGGCAAAAGGTAGGGACAGACTTTTTAACAGAGTCTGTAGCAATAGGACATGGGGTAATGCTTTTAAAACTGAAAGAGAGTAGTCAGACTAGATATAAGGAAGAACTTTTTTTACAGTGAGAGTGGTGAAACACTGGCACAGGCTGCCCAAAGAGATGGCGGATGCCCCATCCCTGGAAACATTTAAGGCCAGGCTAGATGGGGCTCTGAGCAACCTAGTCTAGTTGAAAATGTCCCTGCTCATTGAAGGGGGATTGGGCTAGATGAGCTTTAAACATCCCTTTCAACCTAAACCACTCTATGAATGTACGAAAGTGTTTGTCTGAAAAAAAGAAATCAAGGAAGTGGATGATGGAGCTTGGTGTCCCAAGCAGAGCAGAGGTGGAAGGAGGTATTTTGGTACCTCTGTTACTTTTGACCTTCAGTTGCTTGCTTAGCTTTTATTAGCAATACTACAGTAGCACTTACAGCCAAATTGCCTAGGGTCTACATGAACCCCTGTCCACAGTTACAAGGTAGAAAAAAGTTAGACTTTGTCTCAACCTTTAAGCAGTCATCATTTGATCATTTGAATGTCCTCCAACAGAATAGAAACTAATACCACCAGTATTTCCCCGAGCATTGTACAGAGGTCCTACACAAAATATCCCACAATCTCACATAAACACAATCCTCTGAAGTGAAACAGCAGGTATTGCTGTAAATGCAGATTAATGCTGCAAGGATCAGGTGTGGAGAAGAGTCCCCTTCCCTGATCACTCTGGATAGAAGTTAGAGAGAAAATTTAGCACTTTCCTCTCTTGCCAAAGATCTCCTTGAAAAATAAAAGCAAAACAAAACCAGGCTTATAAAAGCACAGCACTTCAAGGACAGTGTTAGCAACACACCCATGTGCAGACACGTACATTTGAAATGCATTTGTCAAAGAAAAAATAAATCTATCATCTACCCTGTGTCAATACAGCCAGAGCAGGAACTTCAAACCCGATTAGCAGCATCCTGCAGCCTGAGATTTCTCCTTTGAGGTCTCAAAGCAGAATATAAACTGAAGGTATAAGGAAAGTGGCAAAGCCAGCGATTCAGCGCCTTTCCTTTGAGGATGTACAAAAGACAGCATAACACCACAGTGGCTGAAAACTCGCCTTTTGTGCATGAAAACCAAAGCCCAACTATGTGAGTTTGTTGTAGATGAAGGCAGACTTTACAGGAGTAAAGCCATCACCCTCAGGCTCTCTAACAGCAAGCTGCTCTGAACCACTATCGAAGAGAACTTGATCAACACATCAACACCCTGAATGCATACTGAAGCTATATAAACATAATAATATCAATAACAGTGCATTAAAAAGTAAAGGCAGGGGCACCACCAAATGAGACACAGTCCAAGCTAAGGCCAGCATTTTCAAATCCAGCCTTTGAAGCAGGAAGCTGGCGCAACTGGTGTGACTGGAAGGGAAGTCCCACTGACCACAGCACCGGGACCGCTCCAGCACAGAGATCCCCCAGAGTGACATCTGCCAAGCATCGCTTCCTGCCCCGCGGAGGCTGCGTGGGATGGTCGGGCACATCTCAGCACGGCCGCATTTCCTCTTGGGGGAATGAGGACACTCTGAAAACATAGGTGGCTTGCAAAGCACTTTGGGATGTATCTAGATGAAAAGCACTCTTATGCACATCAATAATTAGCGTTAACCGCCGGCGTGTCACACCCTCCATGTAGAGTATTTAGCAGATTTATTCAGCTCTTGCTGGAATGCCAGAGCACAAGGTGGATATTCAGATGGCAATGTGAGCGCCCTTTCATGGGGCAGATGCTGGGGAGCTAATGATGTTTGATGAGTTAAGGCCACTGGTGACTCAGAATCAGCAATTAGTTGATTTCTGCAGGAGGAAGGTGCTTTGCTCCATTAAGCTAAAAGCATTCTCCATAGTTCAGCATGCACAAAGTCATTCTGTCCATCTCCCACAAAGCCTGCCTGTATTCATTAGGGGTTGATATTTCCCATATAAACACCCAGGTTTACCTTTGTCTCAGTACATTTTGGGGGACAAGGAGCAAAAGTACTGGATTCCCTAGCAGTTCCAACATGATACTTCCTCAAAGGGAAAGAGGGCGCAAGGAAAGGACTGCCCAGAGTGACTGGACACACAGTCTAATGCAAAGGGATGTGGCATGACTGATGTCTACAGGGCTGAACCCATTTTGGACAAGGCTAATAGCACCACATCACAAATCAGACATCCCTCCAGTCCTGCTCTAGCCTGCAGTATGGGACTACAGACATCCATCTCCCTCTCAAGGGTAGGCAGTGATGCTTCCATCAATCAATAACAGGCACTGGGGAGACACCAGTCGCACTTGTTCTGCCTGCCATTCCCGAAATGCATACAGACAAAAGCAAGGGGACTAAAGGATGACCCGGCTGGTATCCCCCCAAGAAGGGAGAGCATCCAGTTCTCTCCCAGAGGCTATGTTCCAGTCAACTCAAGCTGGCAGAAGCTGGTCACCGGCATCAGTGAGTTGGACCCCAGCTTCATCCCAGGGAGCAATGTTGCCGAGTCATAGGATGGCAGTGTGTTTCTGAGCTCTAATGCTCGTGGCGCATGGCGGGACCGTCAGGTGGAGGGCGCAAAGAACAGTTATTTCTTCCAGTGAGTGGGGAATGTGACAGAGCTGGCATTTGGACCCTCTTTTTACAACTTCTTTGAAGTGTTTGATCTCAGCCGCTAACGACACAAGGGCTATCCAAGCGCTACTGGTGCTACCTTCAAAGGGTTCGGACGTTCAATGATTAATAGGAACCGTGCGCGGGATGGCGGAGAGTGACTATTACAGGGATGTTGGGGGCGATCCAAGATGCGTTAGTACCTTTACTCCTTGGGACCAAGGTATTTCCAGCCTTCCCTAAAACACACGACTTCAAAGGCGAGGGTGTGACCGTCGCAGGTCCCGGGTGAACCCGGCCACCGCGGGGCGCAGCCAAAACGGCCCCAGCACAGCGTGCCCGCTCCAGCCGCGGCCGTCACCTCCCACCCCACCACCGCGGGACAGGGGACAAGCCGGGGGGCTCAGAGATGCTCCCACCCTCCTTCCCCGAGCGGCGGGGAGTCACGACCAACCGTGCCGCGCCCGGGCAAGAGGCACCCCCGCCCTGCCGAGCCTCCGCGGCGCCGGGAGAGGCGGCGGCAGGTGCACCCGGGCTGGCGGCGGGGGAGCAGGGATGGAGGCGGAGGGGATAGATCCCGGCTTTCCCAGGGCCGGGGCAGGGATGACATGGGGTGGGCTGAGACTTACGTATCTCCGCAACTTCTTCTCCGGCGGTGACTTTCGGAGCCAGCCCGAGCACACCACCTCCCCGCCGCTCATCGCGGCAGCCGGGCGCCGCCGGGCGCTGCCGGGCGCTGCCTCCTGGCGCTCAGCGCCGGCCGCGCCGGCCCATGGAGGAAGGGCGGGCGGGAGTGGGTTGGTGGGTGAGCGGATGGATGGATGGGTGGGTGGGTGGAGGGAGGGATGGATGAGGGGGGCGGCGAGCGCCTCCCCCTGCCGCCGCGGCCGCTCGGCTGCGAGCGGGGAAGCAGGAAACTGGCTCCTTCCCGGCTCACCACGCCTCCGCCCGCCCGGCGCCCCGCCAGCCCTGTTAAAGACACAAACCCCGCGGGGAGAGGGGCTGCCCAGCCCCGCGCCGCTCTCGAGGGGCTGCCGCTCGTCCCTGTTCCCCCCGCACTGACACAGGTGCCTGTAGAGAAACTTTATCCATACTGCAGCAGGTGATCTCCAGCAGCGCAGCGTTGCCTTAATAAAAAAGTACACTCCCCCCCCCCCCCCCCCCCCAACCCCTCCACTCTAAGGTTTCATTACCCCACGACCTTTCCTCTCTCTTGATGGAGAAGCTCCTTCTCACCTCGGAAAGGTGAGTCTGGCTTTAGCCCCGCTGCGCTCAGCGGCTTGTGCCTGAGATGAAGGTGCCATAGAAAAACAAAGAGGTTGAGCAAGAAACAGCCAAGCACTAGTGATGCCAAAAACCCTCTTGGAGAAAAGAAAAATAAAATTTAAAAAATTAAACAAACAAACCAACAAAACCAACACAACACGAGGGGAATCAATAAAAGCTTAGTATTTTATTATTGATTTTGAAGTAATGGAGCAGTGGCCACTGAAAGGGGATTTGACTCATGCAGACAAGCCAGGTTTTGTATTACGGCATATTATACCCTGGCTGAGATTCACTATCATCTTTCAGATCTAGAAACACTGTATATTTCAAAGTCTGATCCTCTCCCCCGCTCAGGCAGCAATAAAGCGTCCCTCTACAGACCTGCGAGTTGGGTTATGCTCTGAACCTCCTTTCAGTGCATTCTTTAAAGTAAAAACTTGGGCACAGTACCCATAAAAGCTGAGTCCTCTTTGCCATGCTCACATGGAAAACACAACCCAGGGCTGTTTGCTGGGGATGGATTTCTAAGACCTGTCTCTATACAGGAGCTCTGCCCCAAACCTGCTTGGGCACATTCAGTCATCCCTGCCTCAGCTTCCCTGCCTGTCCAACCTCTGTGGGCAGGGACGGTCCCTCCTTGCATGTTTGTGCCGTGGCTGGTGCAATAACAACTCCACGCTGGCTGGATGCTCTACTGTATGTCAAACAACAACAACCTTTATATAACACCGCTCGAGCAAGGATCTTGCATCACTTCAGAACAGTAATTGCAACTCACAGTGCCTCTGGGAGGTAGGAACGACACCTCTTTTCAAGATGGGGACAGCATGGTTAAGCCATATGTTGTTTATCATCTTTGAGAATGCATAAAGCAGGGGAATAACCCCTTAAAGAACAAGTCAGACATTTGTTAGGAATGTATTTTCTCAACAGCTTTGTTTTTCTGACAGTGAAATGCAAAGACTTAAAAAGGAAGATTTTTCTACCTTCTCATTACCCAAAGGAAGGATTTGATCCTATTCCAGTGCTGGGCAATCTCTGCACAGAGAGGCTGTGGTCAGATCAGCTCACATATCTCTGCCAATGCAGCGTGTATGATGGAGCTGAGAGCAGGGGAGGATGGAGAGACCAGTTCTGTGCTGGCCTCAGCCAGCATTGCCTATTATTCAGTGCACTGGTGCTGTATCAATTGACACTGCATGAGAGCAAGAGTCCCACCTGCAAAATCCCCTGGGTTAGAGGAACTTTGTGCATTTGCAGGGAAAACTGTGTCCTGGTGACCTGCACTTGAGAGATCTTCCCAAAATACACAGTGATTTCAGGGAGGCCAGCGAGTCACTGGGGATTTAGAAAGACTCCATCGAGAGCAGACAATCATGATTAATACACAGGTATCGTGCAAAACTATTCCATGGTGTATGTTAATGATTCACAGGTTAGGAATTCACTCATACTGACACCAATGCAAAGTGGTATCAGTTTGAATACCAGTTGCAGAGAACCCTGTCTGCATTTTTATGTTAACAACTTCCACCACACAGAGTTGAAACACTTCATTTGAGTGATGGATGTTTGAAGAAATGCTCCATAATTATCATCGTGTGAACTGGAATGAATTATTCTACATATTCTGTGACAGGCCTTGGTTTATTACCCTGCTCCCTTGCTGTGCTATCCTTTCTCTCCACTCATCCCCTATTCTGGATCACATTTACTGACTTGGTTATATCTCAACATATATCTGAACAGCGTCCAAAACGTGAAGTACCCCTGTGAATTCTTTTATTCCTTTGGTGAAGCCTGACACATGTATCTCAGATTGCTGGGACTTTTGGATGGCAAATGGGTTGCATGTTTTGCACATTTAAATATGCTGCCATCTCAAATGTGACACAGAATCATACAGTCATAGAAGTTGGAAAAAACATCCGAGATCATCGAGTCCAACCTTAATATAAGCTCTGTGCAGAAAAATGCTTGAAACAAAGATGCTGCACGTGAACGTGCCTCCCCAATTCCACTGTGGCCATATGCAGAGCAGGAACAGTGAGTTAATTCTGGCATCAGGCTGCCAGATTACATGTGATCCAATGCATGTAACATTACAATGCCTTATAATGCTGGCCCTCCTTAAAGCATTTGGCCTGGAAGATACACACAAATACCACCCTCAATGCCCCTAGGAGTTAAGGATGATGTCTGTCTTAAGCACGGCTCTGATTTGGCAGCGCTTGCACGTTCGTAACAGTTTTACCAACTTCAAGCTGTTCCTCCAACCGGCGGTAGAGAATGAACTCAGGCTGGCCCCAGCTGACTACGTAAATCTCTGGAGTTTGAGCTAACAGCCAGCAGCCTTGGCGGAAAACTGTGTGAAAACCACATCCCTGTGTTGGAAAAACCCACTGAGGGAGCTATGCGAAGCCGTAGAGAATCCATCTCTGCCAGGAGGAACAACTGAAAGGGGAACAGCAGAACTAGCAGGCATCGTAAGGGAGAAATTAAGAGATGCCATATGAGCAATAGTATTCCTTGAACAAGGGTAAGGCTGAGAAACATTTTTCTAAGAAAAAGCCCTTGTACTGTCTGTTTAATGTGCTGGAGTGCATGAAAAAGTGACACTTTCTCCTGCAGAAACCTCCAGGATTTTTAACCTTCAGTGCGGTTTCTCGTTCATGTATGAAACCGAAATCTATGAAAGATCAGAACTTCTAAGAAAGAAACCACAATGCCCACCGCTTTTCCTGCCTGCTCCAAATTTATTTATATGAGCTGTGCCATCTGCTGGCAGAAGGGAAAGCTGCAGGCAGAGCAATTCCTCTCCTCGCTCCCGGTCGCTGGTGCAAGCAGGGGATGGATGGAGACACAGGGCATTTCCTGTGGATTAGGGACCAGCTGGCTGAAATGCTTTGGGCTACTTACCCCAGCCAGGCACTAATCCCTTGGAAATGCCCTATACTGAGGTTCAAATAAATCGAAACAGGCTAGGGGGTGAAGGGAAAGGCTAAAAATTCTGCGCTCCTTGGTGCTTCTTGCCTGCTTTTAATTCTGACTGAATACTTGGTCTCCTGAGATCCAGTTCCACAACAATAGGACCTGACTTTATCTTCATGCAACAGTTCCTGCAGCAGAGCGAGATGGAAGCAAGCTTTTTTATTTCATCAAGGATTTTCAAGGTTAAAAAAAAAAAATCACCTCTTTCAAGAACTCAAATCTTTTCAAGCTTTCCACCCTCCACAGAAAAGCACGGCAAGCCCCCCAGAACGACCACAATTGAAGCCAAACCACAAGACAGTCCTTTACTTCATGTGATAGACAGCAGTTCCAGCAGCAGTGTGTGCTTTCCATGAGCAGAGGGAATAGTAGCACAGGATGCTTTCATCAGATAACGAGACAGTTTGAAGCATCTTCACTACAGTGTTCTGGCAAAGATGGGGCATCAGAGCTCTGATGCCTTAATAGAGACTTAAAAGAGAGAGAAGGGAAGAGATGACTTGCAGGTCAGCAGTGTTAAAGGCACATACGGTCCCTTGGACTTGATGGGCCAGTTGCTAGTGGTGGTGATGGGAAAGCAATCTACTTGGAAAGCCTACTTTGTCCTCTCCCTGTTGGACATTCTGGTAAAAACCAGCACATCCCATCAAGAATGGATGCAGACCATTGGGCAGCATGGGGAGGGGCCTGGGGTGCCTGGACAGTGTCTGTGCATGCAGCTGGAAGACACTTCCAGTCCTAACACTTAAAGATAATTAAACGTGTTTTCCTATTCAATCCACTCTGAAGCCCAGTCTTACCTCTTTGAGCAAATTAGACAGAAGTAATTGCCTGGAGCTGAGCTAGGACAGAACGCTACTGATGTATTTCTCAGTTTTGGGCCCAGGTAGGACTTCTTCCTGCTTGGTAATTCCTTCTAGGATGGATGAGTTCCTCATGCAAACTCTCCTGCCTGGATCCAGATACATTTTTGGCAGCTACCTTTACCCCTCCCCCCCTTATGCTATTTCCACCACAGAAGTGAAGGAAACTGGTTTTTTTCCCATTTTTTTCTCACCTCCTCAAGACAGAAAACCATTATAGAACTGCTTGGTGGACAGTGCACCAGGCAATGCTCCAGACACAGACACTATTCTGATATAAGCATAAAGGCCACTTCATCCTTGTTTTTTCCCAGATGAGACCAGTGGCTCGGTATGGGAAGGACTCCCTCTACGGACACTATTTGGCACAATGGGGCTTTGACCGCAGCTGAGCCCAGGGCAAGCAACCATAAAACAAATGATAATAAAACAAGCAGGGGAAAATCTTCACCGGGCTCCCCTGCCTGTTTACCCGACCCTGGTATCCTCTCACATCCTTAGGCATTACTTCAAGAGCAGATGGTGCTCTGTGGTAGAGCAAATGAGCAATTATCCTCCTGACACCCCGCAAGGCCTCCCCACATGCGACTGCAAGAAGTTACTTCACCCCAAGCTAAGAGCTGTTGTCTGGCTTTTCAGCATAATTGGATGTAATCAAGTTTAATTTGGTTGGTGCAGTAACTCTGAAGACTTTTGTAACTGGATTACTGTCGGCTCAACGGTCATGTGCCATTATATTTGCTGGTCAAAACAGAAGCCAGAATAAAAACAGATGCTTTCCCCCTACTCCTCCTTCCAGTGACACCCCTCCAGGATATGAGCTTGCCCTGTACAGTCAATATAATGAACTAAAAATTCTATTAGAAGAAGGAAGTCATTGCTGTTGTATTATGTCCAGGCCTCTTCTACAAAGTGTAAATTACTTGGAGTATGTATCTCTATGTTTGTTTACAATTGTAGACCATGCACAGCTTAGAGTGAAAACTACTGGAGCACAGACCCATGATGCAACGTGAGCTTTTAAACATATGAACTTATTATTCTAACTGTATAAATAGGGGGGCTGAGACCATGAGCAGGAGTGAACGGCTGATGAAAATGAACTCCCCCCGGTTTTATTTTCTGCTATACACCACCATCTGAGAGTAAGGAATACACAAAATGCTGTGTTCGTAGCTGACTTGCAGCTCTACTAGAGGTAACCTGTAGGTGAGAGAGTGGCACCTGGTAAATGTGACAAAGCCAGCAGCATAAAGACCTTATTTTCAGACCCCCCAGCAGCTACCAGTGTTAAGTCATGGAAGAAGCATGTGAAAGCCTGTTCCCATCATACCTTAGGTCAAATTTTGCAAATTCAAAAGCCTGTGGTCTTTTGTAATGCCGCTGAAATGCTGAGAGTTTAGACACGCTGATATCCTTCTGACAGATGCTAAGGCCAGGCAAATGGAGGTTGAAATATGGCACTTTTTTAACAGTGAAAATAATCACCAGAGCAGCACGTGGAGGTGATACGCCCTTGTGGTTTCAAAGCATTTTAGCCCATTTAGAGTGTATTATATTCCTGGTTGAGACATCAATTGCATTTTAGATAGACACCTCCTAAAAGTCTGAAGTGTAAAGAGACTTCCCTGAGATCAGAGCAAAAGATGCTCTATAGTTCCCAGTCTCAAATGCTACAGAGCAGCCACCCTCCCAGCTGAATGCTGTTAAGCTGTAGTTGCAGGCATATGTATCTCTGGTTTTGGCCAGATGGCTATTTTGAGTTTCTAATGATCTGGGAAATGAACACTTCATAATGTTCTGCCTCAGAGGGAAGAGTAAAAACTTTCTTCCTTTTATCCATAGCTGCACTGTTACAGATGGTACTGGATCTCAATCAGGGACTGGAGTAACACAGTGCTAAAACCACCATGTTTTAACACGTACTCCAAGGACATGGCAATACAATCCTGCCTGGCAAGTCATCCATCAAGTTTATTAACAAATAGGCTTGTGAAATTTGCTAAATACTTGAACTGTATGCTTCCTAATTCACCATAAATGCTAATAATTTATTAATGTCATTAGTAATAATGGAATTTGAAAGACTGTTTGATGCCACTGGATAAACCAGGCCCTCGGATTTTAATTGTATGGTTATTTGGGTTTTGCAGGTGGCAAAGTTCAGATGTGTAGGGTGATATGGAAAAGCACCACCCATGCATGTTTACAGAGAAGAACCTAAACCACCCCCTTTCTAGCATTTCAGCTGCTGTGCTATAACACCATGTACACAATGTTGAGCAAGCCTGAAAGCACGTCGTGATTTATTTATACTAAACAACGGGAGAGGTCATTTCAAGAGCTTCATGGAGATGCCACTGTGTGACTCCGGCCTGCCAAAAGGAGACCTCATCAGTTACAGTGTTGACAGCATCTCTGCAGTGGGTAAGTGCTCACAGCTGGATCTCCTGGAGCTGCAAACTGGCTACCAGTTGAGCACTGAGTTTCTATAACTTTGTGCAGAAATGGAACTAACCTGTTCTCAAGGCAGGGGAGCCAGGAAAATGAACTCTGACCCTGACTCTTGCTTCCCTGCATAGCCTCTGGCAAGTACCTTCCTCTGTCACTCACCTGGAGCATCCCAGCTGAGTTAACAGCCTGGGCAGCACTACCACTGAGAGGTCAGTAAGCCTTTGAGTTGTATGTGGTGGGTGTCTAGCTCTCTCCTGCTTGGACATGCAGCCTGTGGCCATGCATGCATCAAGAGAGAAGCAGCACAGCTGAGGGACAAGCAGAAAATGGGAGACCTATGTCTCAGAAAAATACGGATCATATGCCTGCTTCACACAGCTTAATCACAGTACTGACCACTTAGAGCCCAGCATCTTCAAAGGACCACCAAAGGTATTATTAGATATTATTAGAATTATTGTTCAAAAATCACTGTGAGGGTAAAGACACCATAAAAGTATTATTAAAAACCATTGTGTCAATGAAATATAATTACTTTCCACTTTGACTGGAAATCTAGCCTCTTTTGGAAACCCTAGCAGATAGTAGAGAAGAGTTACATATAGAAACTTAAGCATTCACATGATTTATCAAGGCCACCTCCCAGACCACACTGATTTTTTCCTGAGCAGTTTGCATATTTTTTTGCCAGCAACCTGTATGACTGGTGACTTCTTTAAAACTCTGAACTCCATTTTTTCAGCACAAGTATCAGTACATTAACCTGCTGAAGACAGTAAGATATACAGCTACCAGTGAAGAACAAGAAGTAAGATCAAGCTTTGCAAAGAAAATTAAATCCTCTGTTGGCTGTCTCAAATTATTCAGAAAAAAAAGTAAATTGTAAGAGTAATAAAAATAAACAGCAGGATTGCTATCTCTGAAAGGCCCCGGGACATACAGGGATAGATAAAAATCACTGAAGCACAGTCTAGGATCTTAGAAATGCCAAAAATGCATTTGAAACCAGATCAGTTGCAAACATCCTGCCTTGCTTCTGGTGTGCCAGCGTACCCAAAGGCAAACAAAGGGAAGTCCCGTGGGCAGGCGCTGAGCAGGGATTTGGTTGATTTGGGTCAGTTCCATGCTTCTGTCATACATCTTCCACAACCTTGGGCAAGCAGATTAGTTGCTCTGTGCCTCAATTTCCCGCAGTAAAATAGCATCAGCAATAAGAGCAACATGGATTCTGAAGTAATTTCATCCATATGTCACCCACAATAGAGCCTACAATTTCTGATGGAGCTGGTATATGACTTTTAAACGGCCACACAGTCGTGTCCCTCTCTTGCCCTTTACATGAAAGCTCTCCCTTTACAGCATCTTTTCCATACACCTTGTACAGCAGACACCGTGACACAGCTGTAGGACAGAAATAATACATTTCACAGCAGCAATAAAACAATGGGAGCCATAATTTCTTTGAACTCCGGGTCAAACTTGTTGTTAGCCAAGTCTGTAAGAACTCGTATAGTAAATTACATACGTGTCTTTATCAGCAGGATCATAAAATAAAACTTTACAACCCTTCTGAAGGTCATGGGTCTGCAACAAACAGTAAGACAAAACAATCAATTCACCCCCGAGACCACCATTTTTGTGACTTTGGCAGCTTTGGTTAGATCTGAGGAAATTAGAACTTTGTCAATCTTTATACAAAGTCTTATTTCTCCGTTGGACCCATCTCCCATTTCTCCCTAAGTGTAAGGCAAAGGCTAAAACAACAGTAATAATGGCTGTTATTGGTTTCAGCAACAGCAAAGCCACGTATAACAGAAACACATTTAATGGAAACTGACCAAACTGTTTCTTGGCAAATTAGTCCCCTTCACCCCCTAAAGAAAAACACAACTATAAGCTATTTCCAAAACAATCAATATTAGTCCAGCAAGCAAAACTGTATGTTACATTTCCCATCAAAGTCTTGGCTTTCCCTCAAACAAAGTGATGCTTTATAAATTACAACTACTACCAAATAAACTGGAGAGAGGACTGCTGAGCTGGGCACCTTGCTGCTTTTCCCGCAGGTCTGGGGGCCTGGATGCAGGTAATTTGGCTAAAATACCTGTGCTGGTCTGCTGACTTTTAAACACTTGGCCCAGCGATGTATCTTTTTGTCTCTGCTTGTACAGAAGCTAGTAAAACAGTCCACTGAACACTGCCACAGTATCACAACATAAATCATAAGGGAGAGAACAGCAGTCTCTACTCATAGCTTCAGAGTGTGCATTTGCTCTCCTGTGGATTTAAAAATGAGAAGACTGAGACATGATGTTAGTTCTGAAGGTATAATTTTTTCAATTAAAAATAGAGCCCTTTGGGATACTTTGATCCCGCACGTAAAAAAATTAAGTGAAGGGATTATCTGATATTCTTGAAAAGAAAAACACAAACGTTTTCCTCTAAACACTCTTCTGAGAGGCTGGCATTTGGTTTTGCAAAGTTTATGGCATTGCTCTTTTATCTCCCATCACTCTGTTCTAATGTTGCAAAGCTACTGACGCAATAATCAATGACACTCATTCTTTCCTCTGAAGCTCAAAGTGAGGACGAACTTGAAAAGAGGCAAGTACAGTCTGCTGAGGAACTGAAACGTCAAGAAATACTTACCAAAATGATGCTAGCAGAGACAGTGCTGGTCACCTGGGCTTGAGGGCTGACTGCTTACTGTACTAAAAACACCCCAGGGTAAGCTACTGCACTGCATGGTCAGGCTAAGAGATGGTTCCTGTGTGCAAAGAATAACAGCTTTTTATTTGAAGAAGTGTCAGAGCTTTTATCTGCCTTCAGCCACTGTCACGGTGCAGACTCTAAGAGAAGATGTTGCAAGGAAAACTGCTGAAATTAAGAAATTCTTGGTGCATTTCCCTGCCCACATGTCCAGGAGGAACAAACTCCCTGTCCTCCAGATTAACTTCCGTTTTGTTCTAGGAGAGGAGATTCAAAGGAAATACATGACATTCCACATGGAAATCCCAAAGAAAACATGTCGCATTCCTCGGCAATACCAGCCCATGTTATATATACATAGCACAAAGTGAACAATGCCAGCCTGGAGGGAAAGAGCAGCTCCCACCCTTGCTGGGTACCCATAAATCAAGCTTCTCACAAGAACACCAATCTCTGTATTAACCCTGAGCAGTATCATCACATACACAGGCCTCAGCCTCTCGTCTTTCCCACCACTATGAAAACCAGCACAGGTTGAAGGCTGTTGCCAAGACTGGACAACCTTTTCTTACCCTTCTGAGCCATCTGGCTAGCTCTCCTGAGACAACCGTGCTCACCTTTTGCTTCATCTGCCAAATTACTAGGGTAGTTTTCTCAATGAGCTTTCAGACCTAAGGGCAGTGTCCCCTTAGCTCAACCCTGCCCACTGGATGACCAGCTCACCAAGCACCTTTCAATGAATCAGAAGTACATGTAGAAGACTGGGGAGACTGCTCCTCTCGGACACCTCATTGGAAACACACAAAAAACTACTCACAGTGCATCCTTGTTACTTCTTTCTTACCTTCATCTACCTATCTACAAATCAAAGGTTCAACCTTTACCTTCAGTCCTGCAACAAACTCTTAACAGGGCAAAGAACAAAGGGTAAGTCAGACCAGTTCTTTGTTCTTGCAGGCTGTCACCCTGACAGCCATTCTGCACACCTGTTTGAAGCAGTTCTGCATCATTCCCTGTAACTTGTGACTCATGCTACATTAACCTACAACTTTTTGGCTCCTTTCACTGTCGTCTTCTCTACATCTTGTTTTCCACCTGTCACTGTTTAGCCCCACCTTGCCCATCAGATCTGGCATCTCACAGTGGGATCAACAATCTCCTGTTGATGCCAAAACCAACAGAGACAGCCCAGCGCTGCTGCAGGGATGACAGCAGAGTGGACAGGAGATGGTTTTGCCATCCCCTCAATCTGTTCTCAGCAGATGGGCTTCCAGTTCAAGCACTCTCATTTACAGCAACTGTGACAGAACCAGTGACTAAGGATCTCAATAAGGACACCTGCTCATTCCAAATTATTTAGGAACAGGCTATGAATGGGGCTGTTTAGCAGCTGTACTCTTTCCACATCTTTCTGCTGAGAGAAGTAATTTCAAACCAAGGCCAGCAATAACAGTTAAGACAACATACCAAAAGGAGAGATGGTCCAAATGCAGGAAGATACTTGGGTGTGGGATGTGGGAACTTCTCAGTGGTTTCAAAGGAAAGGCAGGTGCTTGAACTGTTTCATGGAACCAGACTTACCAACTTGAGGCTGTACTGGGAAATGCAAACCAGCAAACGCACAATTAACACCTGCCTAATCAAGCGGATGAAGGAGACATGAAAAAGTCTTGATATGCAGATGTCTCAGTGCATGGAAGAAACCCCCCAAAGTAATGATCTTGTGGTGATGCTGTTTGCATGATCATAAGACATAAAAGTCCCCGGCCACAGAGCACACTGAAACATGGCAAGTGCCACATGACATAAATAGGTATTTTTAGATATTGCAGGTGCAGTATTATACAGCCTCACCAGAAAGAACTGTGACTGAAGTATTACCAGTGCAATGCAAGTGGATTACTATTTCTCAATCTCTTTCATCTACTTGGGGGTTGTTATGCAGCCACTTCACATGGCGTGTGCCAATTTACAAAGGGTTCATCAGTAGTAAGGCTGCTACCTCGCTCTTTCTCTTTTTATATATATTGTTTATATTCCAGCCATAGTGGTTTCCAGAGTAGTAAGCACCATGAAAATGACCATTTGCTGGATTGTGATAATTTGGAAGGGAAGAAGAATGCTGGAAACCCTCTGTTCAAGTCCCAAATAAATCCCTGGTTTCCAGTTGCCTTAGGCAAGTCACTTGGTCTTCCCATAGTCCTGTCTTCAAAATAGAAATGAATATTTCTTTACCTGGCAGAGAAGCTGAGAGCATAAACCCATTAAAGACTGCTAAGGAGTTCAGATCCTATAGTGATAAGCAATTACTTAATACATATGCAATGCTTGGGAGCATATGTTGGTTATTTTGCAATACAGACAAAATTGTTTGGTCCGATGAGCACAAGAGAAATTTTCTCAATAAAAACACAAAAGCAAAGCAACAACAAAACCCCACCAATAAACTGCAAGTTGGTTCTGGAAAGATGGATGAATGAACTCTGATTTAACTGAACATTTCTTTCTGCTATGAATGTGTGCTCTCTTGGAGACAGAAGACATATCTTCTGCAGAAGTTGTGCAACAAATCTGGGTATACAGAAGAGGAAACCTCCACTGAAGACATTGAAGGAAACACTCTGGTGCTGAGAGCTACAGTTTTATAACAGAAGAAGAAACCACAGAGCTACAAAACAACCCAGTACATCTTTATTGATGATTCAGAAAATCAAGCATTCACCTGACTTGCTCCAGCAGTACCAAGGTGACATTGTTCCTTGGTAGGTTTGGTTCATTTTTCCAAGGTAAGCAATATTTGCTTTTTATTCAGTGGGGAAAATCATGCTTTACAGTAGCCATCTTGTAACAACAAATGCATCGCTGCCATGACAATATTTTTAGGTCACACCTCCTTATTAATATTTCACATAATCCCAGCTACCTCCCAGCAATGCTTATTTAGTACCTCCATGGCCTGTACTAGTCTCATGAGAATCTTAACCCTTTAGTTAAGTGGGATTTACTAATACTCCTGAAGTGCACTGAAGACACGAGCTACTATCAAATTAACTGCCAGTGTGCATCCATAATCTCACCAGAACATATCTTATTTTCAATAGGCTAGTATGAAATTTACCAAGAGTTTCACTGATATAAAAATTATCTTGATTTCACACTAAAACACAGTCATATCCTAGTATGTTATATACGGATAGTCACACCAGCAGTTTTCTCCATGTGAGTCAACTGCTGAGCTACAGGAGACAGGAGTGAGAGAACCTGGGAAAAGGAATAACATCTTTGATATTGTCAACTCCCAAGATGTACTGCAGGTAGCGTTCAAACCCCATTCCGAAGCCTCCATGAGGAACTGAGCCGAATTTTCGGAGGTCTAGATACCTGTAATTTAAACAGACAGTTACATTTGCAGCACAGTTATGCTGACGTAATTAAAGCGAGCCTTTTATCTAGGGTTTTGCTTTCCATCTAAATTACTTCCCTTTGACCTTGACCACTTTGATTTCTGCCAACACAGGCGGTGTTGGTCAGGGGTGTGAAGAGGCAGAATTGTATTTGCAGAAACCCCAGGTGCAAACCCATTTAACCCAGAATAGCTATGCTTTGCTATGTTTTGTTTAGGAGCAAGAACTTATTTGGGTATGAAGAACAGCTTGAACATCATAGCTCTGCTCATATGGAAAGCACATTCGTAAATTTTAGTACCTAAAATATTCCTAGCACAGCCACAAACCCAGGTTCCTACAGAATCACAAAGCACTTCCACTGCTGGAGAGGAAGCCGCCTTCTTGGGTTTGTTTAGCCTTCACTATGCTGGTGTCGAAATCTGCCCTAAAACAAGTTCTTTCATTTTCTGTTTGCTTTTCAATAGCCTAAGTAATTTCATTTTCGGTAATTTCTTCAGAAGCCAAAGTAGGTCTTGCTGACTGCTCAACATTCCTTCAGACTTTTTTTCTTTTAAGGTAATTAAGATGGCTTTTTGCTACTTTTTCCCCAATCGCTCTTACAGACTGAGTAATTTATTTCCATAGTAAGCCAGCAAAAAAACTCGAATACATGTCCTCTAAAAATGAGATCTGGAACAAGGTATTTTGTTTTGGAGAACAGCACCTGTTGTGCACAGGAAACAGATATCCCAAATATATGGGTGTCAACAAGATTATGATGGTTCTTCTTTAGAGTTCCCTATTTCCCAGCTGGACTGGAGCTGATGTGATACTGTATTTACAGCTACAAATTGTCACCAACGGTTTTATTTTAATAGGAGTGAAAAACATCTCAGTGGTTCTATTGATTTATGGGGCCGCTTCTGAGCTTGCGAGGGCACAAAGGCATTCTTCTTTATATGAATGCACTAGTAAGGGATTGAGTGACTCTAGATGTATTACATGCTTCTAATCTTGGTGTATGAATATTTTATCATCCTGGTTTAAAAAAAAATCAAGTGCACTTAAATATAAATGCATATATATGTTTTTCTACTTAGGCAGTGGAATAGAGGGGGGGAAAACACTATGAATAAAATTAAGATTGGATTGATTGCAATAAATGGCTTCTCAAATTTTAACTACTGTTAATGAACTGCAAAGAAATATTATATTTGTGTGCATATATATTTATATATATAAAAATATGCATTATATATATTTGAGTGTACTTGTTTGGACATCACAATTTTCTTGGCTTGAAGACTGTATTTTAACAGAGTGAAGCCAAAGTAATGCCAATGATCACCTTTCCTTGCAAAATAAAAGCACCCTCCCACAAACTGTACAGCTGCAAGAATGCTCTGGCACTCAGCTTGACAGTATGCCTTTTATACCATGACATATTATTTTTCCTTGCAGTTCATTAGCAGTAGTTAAAATTTAAGAAACCATTTATTACACTCAATCTTAAGGTTTCCCCCCCAGTGTTTTTCCCTTCCCTCCACTGCCCAAATACTAAAAGTAGAAGCACATCTTAACTTCTTCCTAGTAGCACTGATACACAAAGTGCAGTTGTGCTTATACTTCAAGTTGAACTCAAGAATGTTCTCTGATCACTGGGACCCATGTGCCTTCTCTCTGTGCTGCTGCTTAGTTAGCTTGGCTCACTAAGGCTCAGCTGTATCCACCCCATACCTTATAATGAGGATTATCCTTAGGCTGTGAACATGCAGACTGCAACTGCATGGTGGTCTTCATTTCTATCCCCTTCATACAGACTGCATTAATAAGAACTTGTGTTTCTGCTAATACCCTGGGAACTGGCCCTGGGGAGCTCCACTTCACAGCTTTCCAAGAGTTTGCAAGACACCTGATAGGCAGACCTGATGCTGTGGGTGGTGACTCATGAAATAGGAAAGATCTCATAAATGTGAGGTATATGGGTGCTGGCTGTGGCAGATCACTGTGACCCAGCTCAGCAGTTCTGAGCAGAACTTGCAAACCAGCTGGTCACAGCTTTAGCTGTAACTAGGAATATAAGTACCAGCACAAGGATTTCTGATGATGTCTATAAGCACATCTCAGCCTTGCAAAGGCAGTTTAGACTAAGCCTAGCATCTTCTCTCCCCATTTGTTGGCAACAGAGTTTATAAAGTCATTGTAAGAAGAAGAAATAACTCAGCTTCTTCCAGATGAACAATAATAATAAATTCTACCCTTACTTATCCAGGACTTTGATCTGTAGATCTCAAAGCACTTTGAGAAGCCATTTTGGCAAAAGGAGCGAAACAAAAACCATCAAAGTTAATGGAAAAATCTATTGAATTAAACGTGCTGAGGATCAAGACTGTGAATCCTTTCTGATGACTGTGCTTAGAAGAATCAGAGGAATTGGGAAATTTTCCATTCTTCACAGATGAAAGAAAAAGTAACTGCCCACAGATGAAGAGAAAAATCCCTTGAGACTGGAAAATGCTCCCTGAGGTTTTCCTTCTTTCAGTAGTCTCCAGACATTGGATGTTTCTCACCTCAAAAACAGTAATGAACTAGTCTAGCTGTTTTTGCTAGTAACTCACACTTAAGAGGAGAGCTGAGCCCTCCATTGGTAACTGAGGGACTGTGCAACGTTATTCCACAGGGAAAATAAGCTTCTGTGACCTCAGCTAGCCCCTAAGTTCATGTTCTGGACCTGAGGACTGGTAGCTCTTCAGCGATTTGAATCTTGCTAAAGTATTTGCTGCAACAACATCCCCCAGCAATGAATTCCAGGAGCTTGTTATGTATGTGCCACGTTAGAAGAGCGTTTCCTTTCATCCTTTTAAAGATCTATATCCTTTTATCATCATCACGAACTCCTGTGTTGCATGGAAAGGCAGTATGAAGAGTGGCGCTCTCCCAGTGACCATTTATAAGCAGAATCTGTTCTTTTCAGTCTCCTTTCCAAACAAATATAATCTTGATCTTTTATGCAACACCCTTGTTAAACTGAAGCCTCTGTGGCCAGTTTGCAAAAAGTAAGACCGAAAGAACAAAGTTTTGAACAGTTCATGAAAGTGAATATTCTACTGGAGGAAACAAGTTAAAAAAAAGGGTAATGAAAAACTACTAGTGAAATGATACATGAAAGATCATTTTACTGAATGTTTCAGGAAATAAACATGCAAAGCATCACCAGGTTCTGATGCTGGGTCAAACACTGTCTTAGTTTTCAGGGAGCTTCTGCCCTGCTACAGTTTCTTGTGAATTCACAAAAAAAAAGCATTCAGGGACACCAATCTAAAACAGTCTCACGGACATGAGTGAGATTTGGGCACATTCTGACTGGCTTTAGTACTGACTTTCTTCCTGCTTCTATTTGGCTCAGCACAGGGCTCCAGTCTCTCCCCAAAGCAAGAGTGACAGGACCAGGCAACTGCCAAGGACAGTGATGGGAAACCTGTTTTCACTGGGCTATGAAGGAGGTTTAAAGGATGATATGAATGCTGTCACTGGCCATGGGCTGCAAGTAGCTCACCAGTGGTGCTGTTCCCTAAGTCCAACCTCTCCTTTCTACGCAGCCATACAAGACCTATCAAGACCTATCCAACATTCAAGCTTCAAAGAAAATTAGAAATTAAAGAGCCCAACACAACTCAGTCTTCTTCATCCAGAGCAGAAGCAGGGCCAAGACAACACAGTAACATCCATTTGAAGACGGCAGACACCACCTGCTCTACCACTGTGTACTTTCACCAGTGTCACACCAGATGATCAGAAAGGCACCTGGACTGTAAAGTATGAGACAATCTTCTCCACTGATGTGCATCATGATGATCAGAGTAAGGAAATGGGTGCCTTATGTAAAGGAAGACTGTCTGAAATGCTCTTCTAGCTGATGGTAGTGATTGTTCATTATTACAAAATACCCACTGTGTTACTTTTAAGCTGGCACTTGGAGGCTGTAAACAGGGGACCTGATCCTGTTTGCAAGGAATATGCTTAATACTCCCTGGTCACAGAGAAAGCAAGTGACTTTCCAGAGTAAACTCTGATCGCTCAGCTTTTCCACCTCACTTACACAGACCTCTCAGTTTAGCCAAGATCATCATCTACAGCACTGAGCTCTTTTCTATCTACAGGTCAAAGGAAGAAGTGTGCAAATAAGATAAAATAACTGCAAAATCAAGCCAAACACTTCTCCAACTCATACTCTTTTTGGAAAGAAACCTGCACAACAGGAAAGGTGTAGTGTACTGAACAAGATTCAGAGGTGTTTGACCATGTCACTTTATCTACTTTTTTTGAGAAAGTTTTCTAAAAGGTAGGAATGGCAAGAAGCAGAGCAGCATTTCAGATCACCAGCTGCCTCTTCGCCCTACGATTTTCTCACAAGTAAGGCACTCCTGAAGCTGTCCTAGAAACAGTCAGATTCCACAATATCCTCATGTTTAGTGGGAGAAGAAAACAGATAGAATCAGATACATCAATGGTTAAGGGGCTTCAAAAGGGATCACATTCTAAAGTCAGCAAATATTATATTTAAAAAGGAATGACTCAACTATTCTTCAAGGAGTTTGTGAGCCAGCTTTGGAAACTCAATTCAATCACTAAATTGGAAGAGATTAATTTCAGTCTTTCCTGCCACCTCCACTGAAAAGATGGATGCTGGCAAACCACCTACCAGTTTTCTGGCAGATTTTGGACTGCAGTCCAGAAGCATCCAGAATTACTCCTATCCTGCACCTTTCTAGGACACTAGACCCTGCTATGGCAGGGGGTAACAACAGCTTTAATCTTCTCTGGGATATTACATTATCTGTGATGGAGTAGAGTGAATAAAGGAGGAAAGAGTCTCCAAAACAAGATTACAGGAGGAAGAGTTTCCAGAATGTGATTGCTACTATCACATGAAAATACACATGGGGAACAGGCCATGTCTTAATATTCTCTTGAGGGAAGCATGAGGTAGGGCTGCACTATCTTAGTAGTGCTGGAAGGTTCTGCTGTTGAACATCAGACTTCCTCAGGCTGTATTTCAGCATCTAACCACACAACTTATACCCTTGTTCAGGATAATCCTTCCCTCACATGAAGGGATATGGTGTATTCTGGCCCATAAATACAAATAACAAAGGAAGACATTTAATTCACCTTGTTTGCAAATGGATGATGTAAAGATCTGCCATATACTGTGCTATTCCTAAGTGATTTCATATTGTGGGAAGTGGAGAGTGAGGAATCCTACACTTACTCTTTTTTCAAAACAGCCTCCTTAATGATCAATCCAAATACTGCAGAATATTTGAATATACTCTTCTAAATTTAAAATCCTCTGCACTAGCACTCTCTCAGTAGCTATGACAAAGTACATACCAAGAAACGCTTGTCAAGAAGAACACTAAGAACCTCCTGTCGTTTTAAGAGGTTAAACTGATAATTCAAAGGTTGATCTATCTCCTTAGGAAGACAGCTTTAATTGCTTTAACCACTTTGTTAGGGAAGATTTTTCGACCCAATTGTCCTGTCAATTGCAAAGGGTTGCAATTCATAGGGTTATTCATAGGGTTGTTAAAGGTCACAAATTGCTTGTGGTTCTGTAACCTGTTTATCTCACGCATGGTGGTCAGAACCTATTCAACTTCCAACACAGTCTAAAGATTTAATATTAAAAATTATTACGGGTTGTAAATGAATGCATTTCATGCAATCCTGAAAGGAATGACCTGTGCTGTGAGTGGACAAATGGGAAGGATAAACTAAGCAGCATTAAACTTTGTTTAAATGAATTGTCTATTACAACTAGACTGGCAGTGATGGCAGGGCAACTGGGCCAAAAAATGTTCCCTCAAGAACAGAGTTAAAAAAAAAAAGATAAATAGTTGTTTAAAGAGTCTCAAAAGAAGAAATATAGCTTGCAGAGCAAGATAGCATCTTACCATTGGTAGGTATCTGTGAGTCCTAATCTGTGAAACAAACAAAAAATTTCCTTGTAAGTAAAAGGAACAGAGTTGATCTCCACAAGCCTGGAAGAGAATGCTACAAGAAAACAGAGAGTGTGTGACTACACCCAGTCCAAAAAGGAAAGGTAGGAAATGAAGGGAAATAAAGGGAAGACATGATCAGTGGCTGCCAGTTCTGGTAACTGGTAGACAATCTTGAACAGATTCCCAACACGCTTCATAAAATGCCAAGTTTGTTTTGTCAACGTACAGGATTGATCCCACCTTCACGCAAAGACTTGTTCGTATTTGTAACTTTAAGCATATCAGTAAACTCTGCTTGTGAATGTTTGGAGTTTATGGGCCTGAATATTAAATTTACAATGACATTCAGCCAACCTCATTTATAGGTGAGTCAAAATGTCTTCCCTATGTGGCTCCCATTTCACAGTGCACAAAACCACTGAACTCCTGTAGCTTTATTAATGTATGTCAACTTCTGTAATGTCTTTTTCTCATCACCGTTTGTGTAACTTCTCTCCTTTTCCTGCCCTGGCATAAACTGAGCAAAGTTTTAGCTTTTTTTCTGTTTCTCTGAACATGAATAGAAAATTTAGCAGTCAAAGAGAGACCACTTCTCCCATCTTCAGTGCACTGCAGCTGTCCCTGACTTGGCCTTGGAGAGCTATTGTATGAAGCATGTATAAGGAGACAAGAATCCTCTTCGTCATCTCTAAGGTTATGCTGGATCTGCAGGAAATAAAATTTAAAAGCCTAAACAAAGTATTTGGCTCAGCAAAATCAGATCCTGAGGACTCAAAATTGAGAAAAGCATGTGAAAGGAGGTGTGATTTTTCCAGGCCTTCTTCAATGCTGAGCTGTGCTCTAAGGTCACTGAAGTCACACCCCATTTGTAGCTTGAAATACTTTCTATGACTTTCCTGATAAACAAGAAAGTCTGGCTTCAACTCCATATGGACCCTCCTCCAGCCCCACAACTTGAGGACTGTGGACTCTAGATCTTACTTGCAAAAAATTTCGAGTGAAAAACTGCAGCAGGCAACATTGTACTTTACATCAGCTGAAGCATGCCTGCTTCAGAGAGCTCACAGGCAGAGTAGCAGGAAGCACAGGGAATATCATCATCCTACAGTAAAAATGGAGAATCAGTCTTCTGGTGTTTTTAATTGCCTTGTGCCTTTTGGATTCATTATGTTGAAATGGATATTGCTTTTCTTCACTCACCAGATATATCTGTGTGAGCATGTGGCTGATTTCAGCAACAAATTAATTCCCAGTGTGCAAATAGTATTACCCTGGGATTAATCCTCCCCCAAAATTGCTTTGCACAAGTGTATGACTGGGCAAGTAGAAATGTTCAAGTGTTGGATGAGACTTTGCACAACCTGATCTAGTGGAAGGTGTCCCTGGCCATGGCAGGTGGGTTGGAAGTTGGAACTAAATGGTCTTTAAGCTCCCTTCCAACCCAGATCTTTCTGTGATTCTACAAAAGGTTCCTTTGAACAATCAGACAGTACTTATCTATGGAGAATTATCCCATCTATAATGTTGATTATTGTTATCTATACAGCAGCTTTGATATTCTGACATGGAATTTAGCCTAAAATTACTCAGTCACGTGATCTTTGGCAGTGGTGAAAAAGTCCCTATGACACAGATAGGTCCCAGGCACTTCCAGTGAAGCTCTCCACCAAAGTGGAAACCATATTCTCTGAAATGACACCAGTCACCAAGGCCAGCTGCATCACAGCTAGCAAAGTTTCCGACCAAAACTGCAGTTCCTCAGTTACACAGCGTGATGACAAATGTATCTGTCTACACGACAACTTCCACCTTCACAATCCACTCTCAGCCACAAAAATTGTGAAGAAAAGGCTCAAGGATGAAGTGCCTCTCATCAGATTTTGTACCAGATAGTCCCAGCAGAGCTGAGGCATTCAGCTGCCCTGGCCTCCTAGCATAAAGTAAACTTTTCTTCTCTGATGAGCTAAAACAGAGGCCATTTGCATACCTCCGACAGAAGCCATAAGAGCTTCTTCACCAGTTTGCAATCATCTACTCGTATAAATAGATATCACAAAGACAAAAATAGGCTTTTAAATACTATTGGTTGACCTTCCACTCCTCTGTCTTGCCAAACGCTGAGAGCTACTCAAACACTCTCCTGAGCAGGCTAGTCTCCTGGCACCTGCAGGTTTTCCATACCTCTGTAAGCGTGATTCGAGGAAGGGCAGTCGCTCTTCTCTCAAGCTGCCTCCACACAACTCCCCTATTCCTGGTACGAGGAGATCAACAGCTGCAACCTTAAAAGAAAGAAAACTAGTTGAAGTCATGCCCCATAGCCACACAGACACTGGCAGAAGTACAGCTGACGCTGATGGTTGTTTGTAAAACCCTACTGTAATTCTTCCAGAGCCTGTGACACTTAGTATTTGCACATATTTGAAAAGTCTCTTGTTGCCAGAAGGCTGGGAGGAAATTTTGCAAGTATAAACTTCAGTAAATCTGCAGAAAACCTAAACAACAGCAGTGATGTTCCACACTGAGAATATCTACAGCAAGTGGTTTGAACTGAATCTCACTAAGTTACTCTGGTCATAACCCATGCGGGGTTATAAAGAACCCAACAGCAGCTCACAAGACAGCAAAGACACATGGGCAAGTTTCCTGAAGCCCTGATTCCCTGCTCTGATGCTGTAGCTTGTGTTCAGCCTTATCTACCCCCATTCCTTGGGCCAGCTCTAGTGGATATGGTATCAATGTCACTCATGTATTGGATCCAACTATTAGGATCCAAGTGATACCACTTAGGCTCTTAGGTTTGAGCTGGCTGTCTTCTCTGTTTTGTCTTCTAGGGTTACTTTTCTTATCCCACAGCTGAAGTGGTTCTAGAACTAAAGCCACTGAAGTGAAAGTGGTACATGGTAGGGTAGCTGCTCTTTGTAGCAGAAGCAATGCTGCAGGTTGTCTCGGTTCAACTAGGAAATCACACCTTCAAAGCATGAGGCTTGTTGATAAAGAGCTTACTTCCTGTGCCCATGTGCTATTTGAGCATTACATGGATGCTACATCTGGATGACAAGAGAGTCACAGACTGCTTCAAGCCATGAAATTCTAGGCATTTCACCTAATAGTACAGAAGTTTACCAGGAAAAGAAATAAACTATGGCAAACTTGTCTTAAGGGAATTAAGCTAAAACTTAACACTATCCCATCTCCTGAATCTTCTCCCTCCTGTTGTTCCTGCTTTGGGGATTTCTTCTACAACAGGAAAAGAACCAGACAGGATTGTCATGTCTTTTCTTGGACTTCTTGCACAGAGGCCCAGCAGATGATTATTTTCATCAGTCTATCTATCAGCAGGCCAAGACATACGCCTAGACAAAAAAGCAGTGGAAGTGTGACCCATGGACTCACTGTGTGTTGAGGTCCGTCTTCATTGTCCCGCATGTAGAAAGGCTTGAGGTCATATGGGTAGTTAATCACAAACACAGGAACCTCACCACAGTGCTTCACTAGGTACTTTTCATGTTCTGTTTGGAGGTCACGGCCCCACTGCAAAGACAGCAAAGGGGACCTGGGAACCTGCCTTCAAGTATCTTGCCCATGGCAAGAGACCCAGCAAAATCCCTGTGTATAAGACGTGAAGCTTTGAATAACATGAAACCAAGCAAAGCAGTTTTTCATACAGGCCACTGGGAAAGTCTGCTAAGAAGGCAGTTTCACAAGTTTTAAGGCACAGCAAAGCATGGAAAATAATATGATTTAACTTCACAGAGCAAGGCCAGATCAAACCCAAGCATCTGGTATCAAATCAGAAAAAAATCCCAAATAAACAAGCAAAAAACTCCACAAAATCACCTCCCAAAAACACCCCACCACACAAACAAACAAAACCAATCAACCAACCCCCAAAATCAACACCCAAACCACACTCCACATATCTAAAGAGAAATAGGCACCTATCCAAAGTCAGATTATTTGACCCCACAAACTGGCCTTATTTCAGTATTACCTTCGGTATATAGAAAGCAGCTTTTCTGGGCTTATCCTCTCTTTCCTGCTGTGTTACATGTTACATTAAGTCTCACTTAAGAAAACCCAGCATCCTATTAAATTCTTTGTTATCAGAAACGTCAGACATTTGCAATGCCCCTCACTTTTTCTTTCTTCCACTGATGTTATAAATTTTGTGGCTTTTGACTTGAGACCTCAAGTCCCTTTATAGGATGTGTAAAGAATATTGGGGGAGTAGAAGGGGAATACTGGAACAGACCTCCCACAGATTCTCTTCATCTGAAAATATCCCAAGTTTGCTGTCTCAGACCAAGGTAGTACAGATATGAGATCTGAGGTTCTACACCCACTGATATTCACAGATGAAACAGTTACCCAACTGGCTAAAAAGGTGGTTTCAGTCAGAGGATTATTTTCCTCAAGGCATCAGAATGAGATAACAATTAAAGAGTATACACATGAGGCGAGCACCACCACAAATGCTGTCCCATACTGGTGTGTGTGTGTGTGTTTGAAATTGTGCAAAATATGATTTTTAGAAAACCATAATCTGACAGTGTTAGAAAGACTAGCATGTTATTCTTTTTCCCAGTCAACATCCATGCTTTGGAAAGAAAAGGGATTCCATTTAGATACATCTAGATTACAAAGTATTTTGACATGGTATTGGCTTATTAATTGTTGTCAGACTTTTGGTGCTACCTTATTATATTTCCTTTATTTGAGGATTATTGCAGCAACTCTCCTTAGATGACTGCTACTGAATCTGCAACACTCCCAGCACTACTCACACACAGGAAAGAGAAGTGCCTTTGCTGAAGCCTTGGTCCTTCAACAGCACAGTAATCACTTCCTTCCCTGAAAGCATTACGTGTTGTTCTGCTACAGATCTCACTCCTTATATTGCTCCCATTTCAACCCCAAAGGCCAAAAGTTTCACCTGGGTGATAACCCAGCAAACACCCCAGAAGGCAGATAATCTGTGCCAAGTAACAATTCTTGTGGTATCAGAAAGAAAGGAGATTCTATAGAGTTCAGGCTGTGCACATGAACAGGCACAGGGACAAGCCACCTGGCAACAACCTACCTCTGGCTTGAAAGTGAAAGTTTGAGAAGCTTGCTTCAAAATTTCCACTGCTTCACTGTATGAAATTCTGCAAGAGGAGAAAAAAAAAAAAGTCTTTAAGATAACTATGAAAGGAATAACAAAGTTTTCTGGACAAATGCCATGCTGGGAAAAATAAGGAGGCACTTCCCCACCATCATGCCAACTTGTGTGTAATGTCAGACTTCCCAGCAATGCTTCTTTGGACAGAAACCAAAAAGCATTTTATATGGCAAGAACCCTATGTTTTCCTGTGCTTCAGCTGCAAGCTGGGCAGGAAGTGCTAAGCTCTCAACACTTCTGCATTATTGCAATGTTGCATGTCAGTCAAAAGTGAGCTCTGCAGAGAATTGCTTCACAGAAATTTGTGGATTTTTTTTTAAAGAAAACAATGTGCTCTCATCAGCATAGCTACAACAACATAGCTCTAGCTCAGGGTGTGTTAGGCAAAAATAACAGCCCAGGGTGCAAAGCTCTTGTAGCTCAAATGTTTCCACTTTGCTTTGCAAAAACCATGAGATTTATTTGCAGCAATGTTTCTCTACTGCTCTGTCAGACTTAGGAGCAGATTCTCCACTGATTTCCACCAGCACAAAAGAACAGCATCATGGCAATGCAAACAGAAAAATTGCAGTGAATGATTGTGCTAGGTTTGATAACTGAAAATCAAGACTCAGTGGAAAAGACTTTGGCTGACAAGTTTTCCACATACCAAGCAAAATGTCATGGACAGAGGAATAACCTGACACTATACAACAGAACTATACACTATATAACAGAAAGAACAACATGATCACTATAATTTCATCTTTCTGTATCATTGGTTCAATCCAATTATAAACAAAATTCTCTAAGGAGTACGAGCTCTTTATACACAGCTACAAGGTTTCACTAACACAGGGAAGGCTTCTGGAGGAAATACCTCAAGAAGGAATATATTGCTCCATGTGTTTGGGTTATGTGAGACCACAGTCCAAATGAGGTATATCACTGGCACAGGTTCAACGCATGTAACTGATGTGTGTAAGCCAGGAATGTCCCAGATCTGCCAGTAGCTGATGAAGAGAGAGATAAAGAGGGAGAAAGATGTTCTGACTCTCTCTCCTTTTCCTTGGACCATGGGAGAAGCTGAGTGGCAACTTTGTCCTCTCAGGAATATCAGTTAGGTCCAAAGAGAGGACTGAAATGGGGAGACGGTAACTTCCCTGAGGTCTTCCACGGTGCTCTTGCAGACAGAGACACAGGGAGAATCTATCACGATCCTATTGCCCAAGTGTGGCTGTAGCTTAATAGGACAACCAGTGCTGGGTTGAGCAGACCTACAGCGTTCTGTGGGACAAATGGAGAGCTCCACTATTTGAAGACATAGGCAAGAGTATGGAAGGAGGTATTCTTGAGGGCCAGTGAGGGAAACCTAAACCCTTCAATTCTTTAGCACACATAGAACTGGGAATAGGAGTTGCACAACCAACTGGGAATAGGAAAAAAAGTTGGAATTTTTAAATATCATAAAAATACTTCTATAAAAAGGGAGCCGCTGGAGTGGAGATGTGATTGAAAGAAGAGCACCAAGGCCAAAACCAAGCAAGATAGTGAGCAAACCACTGTGCACGTACATGTTGGAAGGAGGATACAGTTATAGAAAAAGGATCTTGTCCAGGGGAGCAAGAGCCAAAGGTCAGCAGATTCAGATGTCAGTCTCATGCAGAGATGAAAGGGTAATGACAAACAGTAAAAGGGAACTGCAATTCATGCTCCTTTGGAGATATTATGCTAACCCAGAAGATACTGAGTTGTGAAAGAACATGCCCTCTTCCAGATCATTTTGAAATAGTACTTACGTCACAAATTTGTTCTTCAGTATTTGTTCCAACCTGTCCTTGGTCAACAAAAGAAAAACATAAACATATAAAGATACTCTTAAGGGTTCAGGGGCCCAGAGAAAACTCAGAAAAGTGATTTTCCTCTATATTTGAATTTGTGGGACTGCATTCTGATCTAGATATGGGTCAAAATCCACTCCCAGCCATTCAGTGCTAAAAGAATACCCAATTATTGAAGCTGATGATTCAGAGGCTGCCAGATGATGTGACAGCTACACTTCCACCATACTTGCTACTAGCTACAGAAAGCTGTGTATCTTCTCTCTGCTGGCCTGAACAATCACTTAAGCTCAGGTTGACATTTAGTTCTTCAGTTTCTTAACGCAGGACAACACAGTAAAAAAAAGAATAATAAAAAATCAGCCTCCCTATAGCCAAGAACCCCCAAAATGCACAACAGGATTGCAGCTCTTTCCTGTCACATGTATTACCTTCTGTGCAGGAGCTACATATTTATGAAAAAGTTCAACATCATGAGGACATTTGGAGAGCACAGTGCTTGTTACTGTCTTGAAAAGATCTTCCATAACCTAATAGAAAAAAGAGAAATGGATGAAAAATGAACACTGCTTAGGTGTCCCAGACTACAAATGAAACACGGTACACATCAGCGAAACGGTACAGAAGGAGTTTCTGTTCTTCTGCATGGTCAGACTGCATAAGAGGGTACCAGCTTGCTAATGTTCCTAATTAGCAGGCTTGCTTAGTAGTTGAAGAGGACTGGAACCTTTATTTCTACTATGGGTTTAGGACTTCAGTGTCTGCTGATGGCCTCAGTATCTTCAGTCAGGTATCTCCAGTGAAAAACAGCACAGTTGAAATATTCAAGCAGCAACCCTGGTCAGACAGACACATATTACAACCATTTGTGGAGACTGGTCTCAGATGAATTCTTAGTGAGGTATCTGTCCTGTAATGAGTCATTCTGGATTTCTGCTTTGTTATAAGAAAAAGCAGAACTAAAGGAAAGGAGAATAAACCTGTAGTGTGTAGAGCCAACCCACCAAATGGATCCCAGCTAGAGAGATTCTGCAGAGTAAAAGCAAAGTGAAGATACACAGAGATGAGTAGAGAGCTAAAGCAGAGGACACATCAGTGCAGGGATGTTTGAGAAACTAAAAAGATGTGGTTCCATTTCCCTAAACTAATGTGGATTAACTAAATGACATTATCATCCAATTTGGATATAGTTATCCAGTAAAACAGGCTTCACTCATTAAGAAATTAAAATGCCATTAAAAGCCCCCCCATGCAATGCCATTTTCATCAACCTGTTGTAATTCTCTTTTTTGGTTAAGCAAAGCAGTCCATTCAGGACACTTGCTGTTGTGCAGATTAAGAGTTCTCATGACTCCTCATAGTCTCACACCTGCACAAAGCAGGTAGTGGTACGACCTGTGGTATCAACTGATGATGGCCCCAATCCTTCTTCAAAATCACCCTCCTATTCTACCCTCCTTGGTAAGAACAGAACAACGCAGCTGGGCTGCACATCACCTCAGCCTGGTATGGGACTAGGTTTTTCATAATAAAAAGTATCTCTGAAAATCCTGGCACATTTTTTTTTTTTTTTGTGAGTATAACAACCACTTCATTAATTGCAGGGTTGGGAGAAGCAAAGTATCCACCAATGACACTTAGGTGAGCAGCAATCCCTGGACACAAGGCCCAGGGAAGACTAACTGTGAAAACACAAACCTGACATTCAGTCAGCAGATCAGAAGAAGCAGCAGCAGGTCTCTGCCTTACAAGCCCTTACAAGGAACCAGATCCTACAGGGTAAGAGGAACACAAGGCACAGAAATGAAGCAGCTGTGCTACTTACATAGCCTGTATGAGATGAGATTTCAGGCACATTGTTCAAACTCTTATGTTTGGATGAACATCTGTCACCTTTCCCAAGCTGCTGGAACACTACTCTGTGCTGAATAATCTCTGCATCCCACCAGCCTAGCAAAGCTGGTAAAGCAGTCCATTTTGACTCCTCTGGAGCCAAACCCAGACTCAAGACTCTTGCTTTAACCTGGGCCTTCTTTCTAAAAAGGGAAGATGCAAATAAAGGAACGGCATTATCATATGCAGATTAACAGTTTCACCCCTCCTGGTACTCAAACATAGAGGAAATGAAAAGCCAGCATTCCTGCTGCTGAGTGGCAAATAACCAAACAGTCAGCTTTGAACTTTCTTCAAAGTAGCTAGAAAAAGGCTTATGCAAATGAAATCAGAAAACTTCTTGGCAACTCATCTGGTTTCACCAGGCAGAGACGAAGGGATTTTACATTAAGCTTCCTCTTTCTAGAAAATGAAAGTATCATCTGGTTTCAGAAAAGCATGTTGTTTAATTAGCACTTTTTTTCCCTCACTGTGCGATAAAGTAACAATTAGGTTCCCACAGCATTCAACATGAGCAGCTTCCTCTTGTGGAAAAAAGATGTGGGTGGTATGGGAAAAACAATCGGGAAAATATTTCCAGGTTTGAGACTGAGGTTTTATCCTGGCAAAAAAAACCAGACACGTGGGTCATACACTGGCCTCATCAGTGCTCTTATTTATGCCAAACGTGTACTAGACACAAACAGTAGAGGGGGGGAAAAAGAAAAGGAGAAAAAAAAATCTTAAACTGAGAATTTATGTCTTTAAGCAGATGAAGGACTAGAAAGTGGGTAATAGGAGAAATGAGTGGAGAATTGTAACCACTGGCTTGCTGAATTGAGGGAAAACGTGAGCTGGAGGTACAGGTGAAGTGATCGGTTTGAACATATCCTGAAAGAAACATGTTTGATAGGAGACTTATACAGGGAAAAAGGCATTGGAATCACAGCAAGTAGCTTATCTCAGCAGTGGGACTTCTGATGTCCCAAAAGCCCATTAATTTGGTTGCTTCATAATGGCAATGTGGAAACTGCTGGTACGAGGGCAGACAAGAAGGACAGAGGTTAAAGCTTTCCCCCCTCCCTCAACACTACAGCTTTTCTCTCATTATTTTCACCTTTCAAAGTTCAGCAGTATCAACCTTGGCCTTCTCCAATGCTGCTGTGTTACTCAATGGTTAACTGTTCAATTTTAATTAGGAGCAGTTCCCAGGGGTATTGCTTAATTTTAACTTGGATCTTTTGATACTGCAACTTATCCTTTCCCAAATAAAATTATGATCAGAGTTGAAACAGGAAATCATCAATAAAACAGCAGTAAATGTCAGCAGCAGCAACTGGAGGTGCTGTGCACTCCAAGAAGAGTTCAAATCATCACCCCTGTTACATAAGACACTTTCAGAAAAATCGCATGACCTGCCAGTAGGATTTTTATTTATGTATTTACCTGAGGCATGCATATGGATGTAGTGTAGATCACAGGCTATTTACATATGAGACACCAGTGGAGCATTATTTCTTGCTCTCATGCTTGGACACACACACCATACATGTGTCCCCATATATACGCACAGAGAGGGGAGGATTCCCATCTAATCTTGGTCATAAAATCTCCTCTCTCAGCTACACAACCAACAGCTCAGGACCCACTCTAGAGAGATGCTGTTGTTATGCAAGGAAGGAGACTTGTCTGTAGGACCCCTGCTTCACTGGCCATTCAAGCTTGAATGCTGATATAAGTTAGGGAATACAACAAGCCTCAGCTATGGCAGCTGGATGCCACTTCAGAGAAGGAACCTACAGTCCTATAGATACCCCGATGTCCCTAAAGAGTGCTGAGCAAGACACTTGGAGCAAACCTTTCCCACGTGATTGCCAGTGTTTGTTCCCTTGAGACTGCAGTCAGATTTGCCCAAGTGCCTCAGCCTTAGCACTGAAGACAGAAAGAACGCTGAGTCCAAACTATTCTGGAAATCAAATCACATACATGTTTCAGATCCAAACTCTCTGAAGTTGACACCCAAAATCAGTCCCACTGATTTCATTTCATGCCTGAACTCCCTTCTATAAATGGAGGTAATAATGCTCCATGTCACTAGGCTGTAATGACAGCAAATTAATTTTGATGAAATACATAACCAGTGGAAGACAATACTTCTGCCCTCAGGGCAGAGCTCAAATACTGAGTGTTAAATTGTATTCTCCATCTGAAAGAGATATATTCTTCATCCCTTAAAGAGACAGTGGTGCTAGGATGTGATCTTGTTAAGGAAGACTAACACTATGCATAAACTCCCAAAAATGCCATCAGGAAAATGCCTTCTGGCATTTCTTAATTTTACAGCCTAAATAATGTCTTTTTTAGCATAGCTTTGTATGTGTGTTTTATGAAATTCAATAATGACTGTATCAAATGGCCTCTTTGAGACCCCATTAGTGTCAGGAGTGAAGTGGGATCCTTTAAATCTACTGCACTGCCAAGACAGCAGAATGAAAAACAGAAGATAACGGTGTACAGATACAGCTACATAACACAGCACTCAAGAGAGAGGGAGAGATTGACAACTGGCATCTCAGAGGACAAATGAAACTGGAGACCTTGGACCTCCAATACAGGTACTGGAGGGGAGATGACTCTAGATGGTCATGTCTGAAAGTCCAGACACTTCCACAATTGAACCTCTTCCACTGTCTACCTGACCTTCTTCTAACTCCTTCTCATCCAGTTTGGAGGAGAAAAGTGCCTTGGAGCAACCTGACCCAACTTCTTCACTTCACTTAGATACCCTTACATAGGTACCCTTAGGTACCCTGTACAATAAAGCAGAAAATACTGTTATCCAGCCATGCAGCATAAAGTACTGCACTAAGCACATGGGACTTTCCACAGAAAGTATTATGAAACCAGTATTGTGAGAGTTGAAGCTTCTTTGTAGCACTAAAACACATTTTGGCAGAGAACAGAAATTTATATTGCATGATTAACACATAAGAGACTTTGCAAGAACTGTGCTACTAATTTAGGAATAACTGAGCACTGCTCTGTGCAATTACAGTGGGGAAAAAAGGCCACTGCTCTAAGATTTCAGGCCCTTTGTTCCTAAATACATTTAACTTGGTTATTAAATCTTCTTTTTTCCTTTTATTTCATAAGGAAAGCTATGTTTTCTTTTGGAGCTTTGGCTGAGAGAAAGACCTCAAGGCCTCATCAGTGAATGGTAAACATCTATGTCTTTATAGCAAGACTCTTTAATGGTGTACGAGCAAATACTTCAAGATGTCCCTGAAGAAGCTGAGCATTCCCAGCATACTAGTTACTATTAGAGGTACTTAGTCCAAATGTTGAATATCAGTTTTAAAAATAAATCTTAAACAATTCAGCTCTTTATGTGAGGACAAAGTTCAGATGGTAACCGTGACCAAGAGCCCCTGAGGCTTTCAACTGGGTGTTTTTCACCGAACAAAGAACTTGCAGATGACAACAAACAGACAAACTGCCCAATGGGCAGATACATGAGAGAACACTGAATTTAGGTCAGTTGCACCAGGAAAGAAACTTGACTTAGGCTTTAGAGCAGCTGGCAGGGTTTTTTGTTGGTGTTTTTCCGTTTTTTTAAAGAGTGATTGCCCAATGATTTAAAAATAAACAAAATGGGAACTCCACTTCTGCAAATAAGAACACCCCAAAATTAAGGTGTTGCAATGTAGACTCACTATGAGGAATGAAAAATGAAGGCTGTTAGGAGGTTTTCTGTTATAGGGAAAGAAGTTGTCAAAGACTTTAAGACAGAGGGAAGATGTGAAGAGAGCACAAGATGAGACTTCACAAGATACTTAGCAACAACAAAAGCCAAGACAAGGGGGGAAGTTCCTCCTTTCCCTACAAATAAAAGCCCTACACATTCCAGAACAATTCTCAACCCTAATTCTCTGAATTGTCTGAACTGGTTGTCTATACTTCAAAAGACAAGCAATTAGGGTTCTTGCACAGGATATGTTGATGCTGTGTTCAAGAGCTCAAACACCACTTAACAGAAGACCCTGCTTATTATGCTAGATAAAAGCAGTGAAGATTTCATTTAGCTCCTGATTGCCTAGAGAAACAGGACTCAGGAAGTAAGGTGTGAACATATATACATGCTATGCTCTAAGAATACACAAAGTTGTTCTGGAGAAAAGGAAAGAGCAAAGAAAGAGCAGGATGCTACTAATGATGGAGCACAGATTCCCAGTGGTCAGTCCACACAGTCCAGTGCCATCTGGACATCCGGGACAGAGAAGCAGCACACAGAGCATGTCAGTTCTGCTGTCTGGCCATAGTGACTCAGCGATGTGTATGATCCAAGTTGAAGAAATGACCACCTGGATGTCATTTTATAAATCTGTAGCCAGTGTCTCAGGTATTTTTCTTTATAAGGCTGTTTCTCCAATAGCTTTCCAGGGAGTTTATCTGATAAACCAGAGTTTGTGAGGATGTTTACTCATAAATCCTACTGGACATAAGCTGGCTTACACTGAGACTAGTAAAATGCATTAGCATCCATCATGTGGTTAAACTGCAACCGAGAGGTCAATCCCAAAAAATCAAAAGTCAACTGACTAAGGATTTCCTCCAGTCTTCTGCTAAAGCCACAGTGAACAGTGTATGCCAAAACCTGTTGTTTCTACTTCAGATTTCAATGCAGATTTCAAAGAGGCCTTTACAGACCACGTCAAGGGAAACACTGTACAAATATTGTTCATTCACTGGAGAGGTGCTGAAGGTTTTGAAAGGGAGAGTGCCACTTTCATTAGCCCAGTCAAGCACATTTACACACTTCCTGGCAATACAGCAACTGTGCAGCTTCACATGAGGGCTGTGTGCATATCTTCCCTTCCAAATCCCCTCTGTGGCTTCATCTCTGCTGAGCAAATCCCAATCCCTGGGAAACCCCTGTGCAGCCTCTACTTGGTTCACACAGGGTGAGAGGAGCTGTGACCTCAGTTGAGGGTAGGGAGCACATCTCAGGGAGGAGGAAGAAGCTCTGGTAACTGGTCCTGCACAGACATTTGGAGTGCCCACCTGCATGATGTCCTGTAGGCTTTCAGTGAAGGATAGCTCAGCCTCCACCATGTAGAACTCTGCCAGGTGCCGGCGACTTTGTGAGTTTTCCGCTCGGAACGTCGGACCAAAGGTGAACACGTGGGTAAAAGCCCTGCAAGGTGACAATAAACAGGTAGGTCAGGTTCAGTACACAAGTGAGTCTGTTACACCTAAAGCCCTCGCTTTTATCTCAGGATCTAGAAACAATGATGTTTCTATTTCATCTTTGACCCATTTAATGGCACTGCTGAATATGCCACTGTTATGTTCCTTTATCCAGACATGGAGAGGACTTATTCACACCTCTTCATGACTCAGGGAGGTTGCACACACAGTATTCAGCTTTCACTGTGCACAAGTTGTGCTCAGGACACTTTTTGCAACTGTGAGGGAAGAAAAAACAGCATTCTGCAGAGCCAGATAACTGGAGAAGCACCCAGTCATCACACCAGTCAGGCTCTCCTTGATCACATCCTTTCTTGTTTCTTTGGTTGCAATGTCTGACCTTCATGGGTGCTGTGAGACCCCAGAGCACAACAGAGCAGAAAGTGTCCGGTAGCTGGAGTTGCTGGGCTGCTGCAAACATGAAGGGGTGGTTGGTGAAGCCCAGCAGAATGGATGCACGGTGTATGGCTTGCAGTCCCCCTCTAGTGGCAAGACCGAAGTTTATTGCCGAAAGAGCCTTCAAGATAATCAACTGGGCATCGTCCACACACCTAAAAATGGTTCAGTTAAAGGGTCCCTACTGCAGAGAACACATCTGGGATATTGCTTGGTGCTAGAGCAACCAATGCAATTCTCCAGCCACCTTCTGGAGAGTCTATTTAAACACATCCTCTCTTGTTCTGCAGTCATGTCATGCTGTGTTTCTACTTCCCTTGTAAGAAACCTTCCTATCCAACACCAACACACCCTTAAAAGTTTTAGTTTTATGTGGGAAGCTGCACTACAAGCAATACCTTTTATACCATGGGCATCCTCAAGCCAGCGAGAGCTTCCCAAGCAGATGCCATGACAGCAGTGTTTCCCCTCTTGCTGCATGGGAAGCAAATCATGACTGGGGAAGAGAGTGAGCTGCTTCAGAAAAACCATGAACTGGGCAGCTGCTATCTTTAGTACATCTTTAACTTGACGTTATTTTCAGCTGTAGGCAGCATGTAAGAGAAACAGAACCCAAGCAGTAGAGATTAAGCACAGTTTGACGCTCATGAAAGGATGCGTGCTAATAGCTGGGGTTGGTATTTGGCTTGCATCTTGCTCTGCCAGCTTTCAATTTAAAGAGGATGTTCACTGAAGTTTCTGAACAGGCTAATTTTGTTAAACTGAAGTTTAAATAAACAACACTACAAAAAGCAGCATTTTTCCTTTGCCCCTTATGGAGACATCTGCGCTGCAAATAAAGGAACACACACATTCTGCTTCACTCATCTGTTTCCTCATGTCACATGTTGGTTAAAGGTTATGATCCAAAGAAAGAGCACTTTCTTTTTCCTTGAGTTGCTAGTAGTAAACACACCAGAAGAAAGTTTCAGGTCAAGACTCAATATGCAGCCTGCCTGTAGGTTTCTCTTCCCCATGGTTCTGCTTTCCTCCCTCCAAAAAATACACTTTCTGTCTCTACTTTGCCCCTGTACCTGCACTCTCTCATACACGACCACAGCATCTATGACTTTAACCAGATTTTGCAGCAAACATCTTTCCTCAAGCATCATTTTCAGAATGCCTCTTCACTCTGCTGCCTTTGTTGCTTGCTACGATGTTACTGTGAAACTTCTGCTGTCTCTCTATCATCCTCTTTCAAACTGCCCTGTGCTATAGCGCCTATAAAACCTCATCAGTGTTTAGATAAGTGATGCACCAAGACTGTTACTCAATGCACAGGTCACTATTATATCATAGGTTCCTTGTGATCCCTCATCTGTAGCCACCTGTTGTCTTGGGTTATACAGAAACACATGTTCTTCCTCAACAAGGCCGTTTTGGTTTGTTTTCTTCCCCTGCTCCTACTGCACCTGGCACAACAAGGTCTTGGATCCAAAGCTTAAGAGCCTCAACTGCTATAGCAGTACAAACAACAAATATGAAAGAATGAGTCATGCTGTCAAAATTGTTTCGTGTTTAAGGCAGAACTGGTCAAAACCTTTTGCTTGGTACGTTGTGGAGGCTGGCCTGCAGTGGAAAACAGGAGATACAGGTTCTTGTTCTATCTGTCCCCACGTTTCAGGTTTTTGCTAAAATATTTCAATTTTAGGTTCTTCAGTTAAAGACAGAATTTTCCCTAAATACATGAATTTAGTCACAAGTTCAGTTTGTGGTTGAGCCAGGATCAGACATAGGACAAAAATATTTTGAAATGCCTGCAATTGCTGAAGTACCCATTCAGGTCTGCTCAGTTTGATGTGCAGGTTTCTAATCTCTCACTGACATGAAGTCCTCCAAGTAACACTTAAAACTAAAGTGTGACGCTAGCTGGCTAGCAGGAGATCCTGTCCCACAAAACAACAGTCTGGCTTCAGCAAGAGACACACTTCTCTGCGGCTGTCCAGGCACAGGCACTGACATTCAGTCACTGTAGGTTACCATGACAGATGACAGTCTCCAGCAATGCAGGCTACTAAGAGTACTTTGAACTGTACTTATTTCCTGCTGAACAGCAGCCCAAGCATGATGACTACTTACTTATTTTCCAAGGGGGTTGCCAACTGCATGATACCTAAAAGTAATCAAAAATAAAAAATACTCCTCAGATTGCTCCAAGATGTCAACTATGGTCAAAGACTTCACAGTCACAGATCAGTTTTGTACTACAAGAATAAAGCCTCTCTATGCCTGAGACAGAGCTTTTGGGGAGGGTAAGTGCAGAACAACTGTTCCTGTTCCCACAGGAACCAACTTCTGTCTTTTCTCAGCTCTAGGCATCCTGTTAGAATGAATTTTCTCTAACCTGTAAACTGAGAACCACCTATGTTTACAAAATGAACCATTAGCACTGCAACTCTACGGACTATTCCAGAGTGCTCAACAACAGTAAGGGTAAGGGCTTTGTGATAGCCTGTAGAACCTCATATCACTGGTGTGGGGCTGAGTTTGCCTGCCTGCCCCTTGGAAGAAAGGAAAAAACAAAACTCCCCCCCCCCCAATAAACAAACGTGCAGGAAGGGGAGGAATCATTCATTTCCCAGGCTAATTGTAAAGGAGAAAGAGACAGATACAAGTAACTGTGAGAACTTCACCACAATCCTGGGATCCTGGCAAAGGGAAACCAGCCAGATGACATGCTGGCAAAACGATCAAAGGAGCGCAGTAAATGCAAGTCATCTGGTAACAACAATGTAGCACTGACCAGAGGCCTGGACATAACAGAGAAACACAGCTAAAAATATATAGTCCCTGTTATCAACTCCATGCGTGAACAATTATTTCCATCCAGGCATTTATATGCTGTTTACTGTGCTCTTCCACTCAAGATATTAAGCAAATGCCTGCTACACAAATCCAGCCTTTATTTGTACTTCGTCTGCTATAAAAAACATATCTGTGATTTGATACACTGCTGTATCACACTGAGAATGTATAAATATGTTAGAAAAGAGGGATGGCAGCTGACTCCACTCCAATTTCATGGTACTGAGGGCAAAACCAGTAATTTTGTTCTGTGTGCATTCAGCACCTAGCACAATGGAGCCTCAGTCCAGGGCTGTGAGTCCTATGCTCTACGATGCAAATAATTAATCATTTAACATTCCCAGACCTCTGCAAGACTTCCAGTATTTAAAAATAACTTAAAAATTCTGGTTAGGTCTCCAAAAGTGCCTAGGTCAGTTAGGGTTGTGGGCACCAAAGAGTCTTTAAAAAAAACAAACAGTAGTGCTAATTCCTCATCTCCAACAAAAGCACGCAGGAAAAGAAAAAAAAAAGCCTAATAATCTGTTGAGCCTTTTCTCTTAGCCATTACAGCAGAGCATTAACACTGCCCTTGTATGTGCTACCAAAGAATACAAGAGAAGCTTTGAAAAGAGCCCCTTTGCAGTCAGCTTTACCCAGATCAGAGCTCTGGACAGCAAGCTCAAGTGCATTGATGCAGTTCACAGGCGCTGCCGGGGTTGACACCAGAAGAAGGCATAGAGCCGCTTAATTAATTGCTCCCTTTCTGTAACTGTATTTCACTCTGTCCTGTTCTCTGGGAAAATTTGAGAGCTTAATGTGGAGGCCAAGAGAATACCCATGGCACTCCCTCCAACACACTGAAATGTGGCAAAAGCCAGGGCCCATCCTGCAAAACCCTGAGCTTGCTCATCCCAGCCCAGCAAAGGGCTCAGCCACTTTCCAGCTACAGGCTTACAGGAGTGCCTTTGGACAGTGAAGCAGCACCTGGCAGCATTGTTGGAGCACAGCCGTTCTTCACACGGACGGTCACTCGGTGGAGGCTCATTTTTGCACAGACTGCTCTTGTGTTCTCCACCCTATGAACACTCAGGAAGGGAGAAACTTCCCCTTTCCACCTTTATTTCACATGCTACTGAAACAGTCTTCTGAAGTAGCCACCTCTCTCCCTTTGGGAGCTTTCTGCCACGCACAATGAAAGCTCATTTCATTTGAGTTCGTTGACAATTCATTATAGAGGCAGTGATAGAAACCAATAGAGAAGTAATAAGTATCCGTGCCCAAAGCTGCTTCAAATTGTTCTTTTAATTAAACTCCTGCAATGTTTGTAGGTCTCACTGTCTCTGCCTTACTGGCAATTTTTATGCTGCAATCCAAATAGAATTAATTGTGCCAATGGTTCCCAAGCCAGGAATGGATTGTGCTCCTTTTCTGAGCCAGGACTCCACACTGCTACCGAGATAATAAAGACTTATTTGTGCTGTCGAACCAAGGGGATATAACTCTGAACAAGGCGATTAATCAAGAAGATGCAATCCCTGCACAGTCAGCTTACAGCTCATGCCGAGGTCACAACACCACAGCAGTGACACAGCTGGAGGCAGAAGCTGGTTGCTGTGACTCAGGGCTAAGCACTAAACCACACCAGTACACACAGGGAGCAAAGATGTTTTTCAAAACTTAATCATCACAGTGACTCTTAGAGTAAGCCATAAAAATACATTACCAACATGGCAGGGGGGAACAATTCACTTAGGGTGAGAGTGGTGCCCTTGCTGTTACCCCAAAATACTACAGGTGTCTGCATATACACAAATAATAGTGATTACTCTGACAAGGTCTGCAGTGAAGAGTTAAGCTGAACAGTGACTTGTGCAAAATCCCATCTCTGGCCATGCTAAATGAACACAGCATGTGACCCTTGTACATTCCCCTACACCATGATCCACCAACCTCTCCCAGTCATATACACGCTAAAATCCAGATTGCAAGAAAATCTAGAAACAATTCTAACCCAAGGACAAAACAACAGATGATGTCAGCAGAGGAGGAAAGAACAGCAAGGTGACCCTAAAGCCAAGGAGTTTAGCTTTGTCAACCCACTGTCCTTTCCCTTAGGAAGGGAAGAAGTTAATAAAGTGAGCCATCTGATTTAATTCCACTCTGTTCCAGCATGACCATATTAATTCTGAGCATGGAGGACCTGCCTCCTCCGTTGAAATAAGCAGATGACTTTGCTCAGCTGCCAGGAGACACTAGTTGGCTGCAGTGTTTGACCCAAGCACGACTGGGACTGTTCAGGGATGCTGAAATTTATATGGTGAAAGATGTTCTGGTTCACTGCAAAAAACCACACACACAGAGACAGCCATTCAAACACATCAATCCAATGTCTCCAGGGTCTAGCTTTTGGAGGAGCTGGAAACCCAGAGCTCCTAATGATGCTAGAGAGGTACAGGTGCCCAGCAGTTTGGAGAAGAGGTAGAATATTGTACAGAATATCTACCTAGAGCTGGGTAGACTGTGTTAAAATAAACCCCAAACCATCAGAGTTGGACAGAAATACCTGTTTTTTAACCTTAATGTAAAAATAATACTCCCCTTACTATTGTTTGGTGGTTTGGATTTTGCCCAATGAAAGTGAACTTGTTTCTGTTGAAAAGGAAGCAGAAGGGACTGGAAAAGAAGCTTTAAAAAACTCCTCATAGGACATGCCATTTCTGTCTGCTGTCTGGGGAAATGCAGGTGAGAAAAGCTGCATTTTGACAAGGGCTTTTGTAGCAGTACGTGAGAATTAGGCCTGGGCAGCAGAGCTGGTGTGCTGAGTGCTAAGGTTTCAACTCATGCTGCAACAAGATGGGACTGTACTTCCTTTTGTAAGCATCCAAAAATAGAAACATAAATTAAAAAAAAAAAAACAACTGTCTAAGTTCCCAGACAGAGACTGGGAAGTGCCAACTTCCCCCCCAACCAGTCAGACTGAAGCAACGCAGCAGTTTCCCTCGCTGCAATCTCCAAAGGGCAGGGACCCACAATGCCTGAGAGGTTGCATGTGCACAGCACTCTTCTGCCACACTCCAGGACCACCTCTCCCCTTGCCATAGCCTCTGCACCAGTTCCAGTAGCAAAATACAGAAGATGGGACAAAAATCCTCCCTAGGTAATCCACTTCTGCTTGAAAATGATCCAGGCACACTTGAGTAATTAACAACAATATGACCCATATACCCTAATTATCTGGCAAAGCACCCAGAATTTTGTTTATTAAACCCCAGAGCAGAGCTAGGCACTGGATTGTTAGCCTACAGATGGCAGGAGAATAGCGGAAAATTGAGACAAAGGACATAAGTGTTACTCAGAGACATAAAAGTTGTCTGCTCCAGGCTCAAAGACCACATCAGCCTGGGTTCTCCACCCTCTTATGCAACACTGTTTTACTTTATTCTCAGTGGAGTCTTGTTTTGTCCTAGTGTTGATGTTATTATTTCTAATTAAAGTCAATAAAATGACTGATTAGCAATGAAAACTCAAGCTGGGTTGATGAAAGCCACCAAAGTAGTTGAACATTTATTGAAATTACCATTTCCTATGCTCTAGCTAACAGAGATATTCTACAAAGAGTTACACAAAATGTTTCGAAGATTTAAATAAAACAGGGAGTAAAGACGTTTTTCAAAATTTAATCATTTCTGTGACTCCTACTCTAAGCCATAAAAATACATTACCAACATGGCAGGGGGGGAAACAATTGGGTTAAATCTTTTTCCTTTCAAAGTGGAAAACCCCCATGTTCTCTGAAAACTGCTTTTTAACACCCATGAAGAAGATATTTTCTTTAATTTTTGTTTTTCAGATGAACATGGATTTTATGAACTCTGCAAAAAAGAATCACAACAAGAAAATGCATTGGTGGGTGCATTACTGTACAAAAGGACTCACGGTTTAGGTCAATTCCAAAGTTTGGGTGTAACTATTTAAAATCTCCAAGGTCTACAATTCTACAGTAACTAAAAGTAAGCAACTACACAAAAAAAATTTCTTAAATCTGTATTAAATAGATCTAGCCTTATTCTACCGCAGCACGGTGACAGCAAATTGGAGAATTTTAGGGCACGCGCTAATAGATTTGTGTATCTATTTTAAGGAAAGCTGTGGGAGCAAATAGGGATGAAGTTGTCTAATTTCACATCTCATCCTAAAGCCACTTCTCAGGGCATAGAGGCTCCCTGAGAAGCAGGAGATGCAGCCTGGACACAAGGCACGTTCATGCTCTTGTGAGCTATCAAGTTTGCTACAGAGCCACGAGCCACTGATGGCCAGCTGAGCTGCAGTGAGAGGCCACCTGAAGCTTCTTGCTTGCCTCAGTTACAAAGTAAAACAAGTTTGCAGAAGTAACCATGAATGTGGCTACTACAGCAGGGGAACATGCGGGCAGAGGGTTATAACAGCCCTATTGTAACTCACAAAGCCACAGCTACCTAAGCCCTTGCAGCTCTCCTGGTGGTGTCTGGGCACATGGTGAAGCTGAGCTGCAAGGCCCTACACAAACGTGGACGCTGGGCTCTTCTGACACAGATCCTACAGTACCTACTACTGCTTGGAATAGGGATGACAAGATATTCAGAGAAGGAAAAGGGACTGTGCACTGGATTCAAGACAGAAATATGATGCTTTTGCTTAGCTTCCTTGTAAAAGGAGGACCAAAAATCTCAGCTGATGACATCTTTCACCAGATGAGTATACAACCTGTTCTTCTGTTGCTACCTGCATTTCATTTTTACAGCCAGCAGATAAAACGAAGAACACATAGTCCAAGACTGCTGGGATTGTATTCAGCCCCTCCATATGTGGATCCCAGCACATGGCTGACCCACAGCTACTGTCAGCACATGCTCACTGTGCTTCTTGCAAGTGAATTACCTGCTTCCCCTCCAAAAAAAGTGGAGGGGAAAAAAGGACCAACAGCATATCCATGCAGACTGTAAAGCTCCAACCAGCCAAGCAACCCTAGACTCACTGTTGTACCTACAAAGTTCATGTATTTGGCCTCCTAGTAATACGAAGTCATTAACAATCATTGCAGCAGTCATGAACCAGACTGAAGCACGCGGTAATTGATTAAAACCAGACATGTCACAGTTGCTTTTTATAGATCCAATTAAGTGTCAGCCTAATTAATGGAAGTTAGTGCGCTAATTATAAGAGTCTGCATTATGAGTCAGACTCAAACAAATGTTGTGCAAGAAATGTCAGAGATTTTTTTCAGACATCCAAGATAAATAATTACACTTATTTTTGTTGCTTCTTAGCAACAGGAATGTTATACAACTGGACATCATTCCTGCAGCTGCATTCAGAAGTGTTTAAAATTGTACAATGTAGAGCAAATATTTGCTTAAAGACAATGGAATCTGTTTCATCATTAGCAAGTCATTTTGGAATCAAATTTTAAAACTGTGTTTGCCAGACTGCTGAAAATGAAGCCTCTTTTATGGAAGGCAGCCTCAAACCCATCTCTTTTAAGCTCTGCAGTGTTTCCTTGAACACCAACCAAAAATGACAGCACTCCCTCTTTCATTCTCCATCTCCTCCATGCTTTGAAATGCACTAAAGTACTGATGTATTACAAGTGAAATCAGTGGGACTTACGTACCTTTTGCAATCAAAAGAAAATTCACCGAGTTCAGCTCTCCACAAACTCAAGGAGACCCAGCAAAAATGGCCTGAGTGACTGTGATTTTTTTTTTAGAGCCTCTCTGCAACCGGAAAACCAGTTGCAGGATTACAGAGAATATGTGGATTTGGCAGAACAGCAGCAAAATACATGATGATTTAGAAATCAAGGGGGATTAATTATGTCGCAGCTAAACCAAGTTTGATAGCTAGGCATTAACAGGAAGAAGTCAGCATGAAAGGCTGAGATTTTACGTTAGTAGAAAAATACAGCTCCTGGGGATGTTAAACTGAAACTGAACTAGAGAGAGAAATCATCAAGATGGTCTTATGCATGAGATAGGTGGAGATGAAAATGAGAATGAAGCCAAGAAAAAACTTAGAAGGAGAAAATAACTCAGGAGGTCATTGGTCCAGTCCGCTGTTCAAAGCAGGGTCAGCTAGAAGGCCAGACCAAGCTGCTCAAAGCTCCATCTAGCTGTGTCTCTGATGAACAGTACAGAGTTTCTCTCAGCAATCTTTTCCAATGCTTGACAGATTTCTTCATGATTTTTTTTCCCACCTATATCCACTCAGAACTTCTCATTTCAGTTTATCCCCATTGTCTCTCATCCTCCTGTTGTTCATCATTGCAAAGAGTGGGCTTGTCTTCTTGATAATCTCCTTGCAGGTCCTAACAGGCTGCTATTAGGTTGCCCCTCCCATTTGCAGGGAACTTCAAGAGAACGTGAGATGAACAAGAGAGCAGAAACCTAGTGAAGGCCTTAAAAGGGAAAAGAAACAGAGCTGGGGAGGGCAAGGAACGTGGAGATAACTTATTCTGCAATTTAAGGAAGGGATAGTTTCCAGAGCTTCTAGGAAAAGAAATTTTATTTAAGCTCATGATGCAAAAGGCAGAACAGACAGTGCCTGGGATGAAAAGTTGCACAAGGGAAAAACACTGATGTAAACAGCATTAGCAAGAGGGGCTGAAAGGAGAGGAGTACGTACAGCTTGTGGGAAGTGCAGATGGGTGAAATGGGAAACAAAACAAGAACAAAAAGATAACTACAGCCAGTGAGCTGTACTTCTTGACAACAATTGGCTTTGGCTGTCTTCAGTATGCCTGAGTCATCTTCAGCTGTCACAGACCCTCCAGCCCAGTTCAGGTCCCCCAAGGGGCCTTTATCCTCACTGGAGGATCGAGGGGGGGCAAAGAAATACCACACAGACTTCACAGCAAACCAATGACATTTAAAACCAGATATCAGGACACACACAGTCCTACAGACTTTCACCACAAACATTGGTTACTGACTCATTCGCAACTGAGGAGACTAAAGCGGAGAGCTGTATCACTGAATAAAGACTTTTCTGGAGACCTTAAAAAGCCCATAGATTTACAGCAGCTGACAATGATTCAGACACCCTGAGCAGACAACCTAGATGCTGTCACCGCAAAGATGAAGCACAATGAAATGAGAAGTTGTGCCAACTAGGCCGTTTGTGTCACACTGAGAGACGAGATGTACTTCTCTGACCTTGCCTTCAATAACAAGCACAGCAGACAGTCAATAAATGAAGGAACATCTCTCTCCCCACTTTCCTCAAAAAAAAAAAAACCCTCACAAACTATAAATGGCTCGGTGTTCTCTCCTGTGATCAGGAATAACACCCCAAAAAGCCCCACCGTGAAATGGAGCCCTGAGCCCTGGACAACATGCAGGCATGGGCACTCACCCTGTAGTCTGCAAGGACATGGAAAATGTGATTCCAGATTCCTTTGGTCAGTCTTTTCCATACCTCCCCTTCCCAGTCTTTTCCAGCCGCAGTTTGGAGGTTGCTCATGAGCTCTGTAAAGCTAAAAGCTAACCCCAAAGAGACATGACTGCCTACTTGACCTTCTGTTCCCTACTACATACAGCCCCCATGGACAAATTCCTAGTTGCCTCTCATACCTACCCTGCTCCACCTCTGGTTTCTAATGGACTTCTGCAGGATCTGTCTCTGTGCTCCCAATGTCCTACAAAAAGTCACAAATGGATTTGGGTCAAGACTGGATGGGGAAGGTTCTCCCCAGCATTTCCATCTTGGTCTCCTCCCACAAATTCTCAGGGACCAGGTGATCTTGAGAGCCTTAAGACTGCAATAAGTCAAAATTTTATTTAAGACAAAAGGAATTTTTGAAGAATAGATCCTTCTCTGGGCATGACAAATTTAACCTGGCTAAAGCAAAGGGTGAATTTCAATGAATCAAATCCAAAATAGATAAATCTTTACTGTTTTGCCTGCTTTGTGTATTGGGAAGATCAGAATATTTCTGTTTTGGGAAAGAAGACTCCCACATTTTACTACTCTGAAAGCGTCCTCACACCTTCATTTGCCAAGCAGCTCTGGTTACTATCATGCATTTACAGTCTTTAACCATATAGGAGTCCCATTCACAGAGCAAAACCCAACTTGCCAATCAGAGATAAAACCTTAACAGCATCTTGAGGGTTTCACAGCATCTCGCGTCTCTACTCTGCCCTCGTAAGACCTCACCTGCATCCACTTCTGGGGCCCCCCAACGTAAGAGGACACAGATCTGTTGCAGCGAGTCCAAAGTAAGCCACAATGATGCTCAGAGGGCTGGAACACCTCTGCAATGGGCACAGGCTGAGAGAGTTTGGGTTCTTCACCCTGAAGAAGAAAAGGCTCTGGGGAGAACTCAGAGCCCCTTCCAGTACCTAAAGGGGCTAAAAGATAGCTGGAGAGGGACTTTTGACAAGAGCATGAAGTGATGGAACAAGGAGGAATGGCTTTAAACTGAAAGAGGGTAGGTTTAAATTAGATATTGGGAAGAAATTCTTTACTGTGAGGGTGGTGAGGCACTGCAACAGGTTGCCCAGAAAAGCTGTTGATTCCCCATCTCTGGAAGTGTTCAAGGCCAGATTGGATGGGGCTTTGAGAAACCTGAGCTAGTGAAAGTGTCCCTGCCCATGGCAGAGGAGTTGGAACTGGATGATCTTTAAGGTCCCTTCCAACCCAAACCATTCTAGAATTCTGTGCTCTAGAGGGTCTCACAGCATCTAGAGAATTAATGCTGTATTCACTATGGTGCTTTTGCATCTAGAAGAGCTATATCTATTTTTGAAGACTGAAAGGATTTAATATCACTTGAGCTGCAGGCCTCAAACACTCAGTGTACTTAAATAACAACTAAAATAAAAGGAGCAGGTTCCCAGAACAGTTATGTCCCATTATGAATAAAGATAGCTTATCTAAATTTAGATGGCCCTGGATCCATTTAAAATGCCCATAAGAACAACACACTACTGTAAAATAGGAACATGAAGTACTGCATAATGAAGAGCATTGATTTTTTATTTATCCATCCTTAGAGAACAAGGTGCATCTGAGTGATAGCAGTGGAAAAAATATTTACCACACAGGTCTTTCATCTGCCCAATTCAGCTTTCTGCTCCGTCCCAGAGCAGGCTGTGTACTATTTAAAGGGAACAGAGAGTGAGATTGTATTTCAAGTTAATCATTAGAATCTATATTCTTTCTTTGGACTTATTTGATTTGCGGAATTACATCTTTCAATATAGGTCACAGCGCAGGACAGTCAATTAAGTCTAACACATACAAATGCACGTCATCCCATCTTCTTCCAGGGACACAAAAACTCCACCCCCCCCTTACAGTTAAATAAATCTCTTCATTATTAACTTTCCCCAGCTAATGTCTGAGATGACACATAAGTCGTTGGCTGTCAAGTGACCTGTGCTTTTGTCACAGCAGACAGAGCACAGGAAATATCCTGTCCTTTGAGAACCTTTAGCTTGAGTATTCAGCATATCACAGACACTGAGGTGGTCTGAGAAGAGACAGTGTCTCTCAGAGGGAACAAGCCGAGTAGAAAAGAGCTTTCTGAAGAAGTTCATACGTTTTGATTTATAAGCAAAACTTGCCCTTTGAGCAATTTCGCTTCAGCTATTTACCAGCAGCCAATTAAACTGTGCAACAGTGATTAGACAATAAACTCCATTAGTTCTCAACACTGGATATGAGGCAAGAACAGCAAATACTAAGACTATTAGAAATACAGAACATCCATGTGAAAAGGCAGATCTTTCAAGGTCACATTTTCTAAAGCTAGGATTTTATCCCTCCCACCTTCAGATTACCACTGGACAGTAACAAATCACTTTAAAAGTGATTTTGAAGTAACTATAAGTGCATGAGGAACCCCCTTGGCACTTGGCAAACAAGTGCAGTGCTACCTGACCTCTCTGATAGGCTTTATCAGCCACTCAGCTGGTAAGCAGTGATTTGGCTGAAGTACCATGTCTGAGGAGAACCCGCACTGCAAGTGCTCAGAAAAATGTGCCTTCACGCAAGGGACTGTGCTGATTTCACTCCCGCTGTTCAATGTACTCATTTAGTTAATTTATTGGGAAAATACAGTGTAGAGGAAGACCAACCCTCTTAATCAAAGGGAACTGTCTCTCTGACAGACTGACACTTTCACCCTTAACAATCTTAGTGAAACATTAAAAGCTTAAGGGTAATTTATTAATCAAAGTCAGTATTAGTTATTTTACTGTGATCGCTTTAGTAGCTAGAATGAAAAAAAATTAGATTTAAGCAATGAGTTTTTTTACGATGAAGGTGGTGAAGCACTGGAACAGGTTACCCAGAGAGGAGGTACATGCCATGTCTGGAAACATTCAAGGGCAGACTGGATGGAGCTTTGAGCAACCTGATCAAGTTGAAGACAACCCCGCTCATTGCAGGGGGCTTGGAACAGAAGATCTTTAAAGGTCCCTTCCAAGCCAAACTGTTCTCATTTTATTTTATGATAAAGCATCAAGTGTGAAAACCATGACACAAAAGAAATGACAACAGAAGGAAGAAACACAACAGAAAGACCGAAGAAGACATAAATAGGAAGCTTGGGGGGGAAAAAAAAGGAGAAAACAGAAAAGGACGTGATAGCTAAAAAGAAAAAGATTTTCTTGCTGAGACATGCCAGACATAAGCAATAACAAAAAGACCCTTAAGGTGTCTAGCAGTGACTACCAATAATCCTACAGTCATTCCCATGAAGATTACATCTCCATCCAATGTTCCCAAAGCATGGCAAGCAGAAAGAGACTCCTAGTATTTAAAAATGGTTCATGGCTCAGAATTAACAAGCCATTTAATTTTCCCCTGCCTGGGCTGGCCTCTCACACCATCATTCAGCCACTGCCACTCAATTCATTTCTGGCACATACATGACAGATATCTAATGGATACCAACAGGGCAAAACCACCAACTGGGAAAATCCCAGAGATCAAGACAAACACTTGTCATTTTGCTCACCCTGCCATCACTTCCAAATGGAGCTGGCCAGAAACCGTCAGGAAGGCAGGCACATTGAAGAAATGCGTCTTTTCTGCAGATTCTCTTACCTCACTTGATGCCTGTAAGCCAAAAAATGAGCAAGAAGTCAAACTATTAGTGTTCAAATAAAAAGCTCAGCTCCCAGCTTATTTTTCCTTTTTTCAAAGCATTGATTTTCATTTTCCTACCAAGGTTAACAGGGAGGAGGAAGGGAAGACTATCATTTGGAGTTTGAAGCTTCATAGAGTATTGCCTTCAAAATTCAATTATAAGCCTGATGAGAAAGCGAAGAAGTGTTTTCTGTGTCAGTCACACTGACTTTTAGCAAAAACTTTTAAAATCAGTGTTACTTTCTTTTCATGGGCAAATGAATTTGTTTCCATTGGAAAAAGACAAACACTAATAAAAAAATGGAATGCAATATCCTCTTAGGACTTGTTATTCAGTCTTCAAAAAAATCAGAACTAAAACAATACGGAGTTGGAAAAATCACAGCTTACACGTTATAGAGGTGCTGAAAAATAAACTATGTTTCATTGTAGCTTTTGAATATTTTTTCAGGTCATCAGATATTTTAAGGATAAAAATCTACAGGTAATGGAAAATTTAGCAAGTTCAGTGTTTCATTATGAAAAACTCCCCCCAAAAAAGAGTCCCATTTAAGTAAAAGTATTTTGTTCTTTAATTTACAGACACAAAATTAAAATTAGAAGATCTCAGTGTCGAGCAATTTAAATGTCACTTGCACAAAAGGGCTGTGCTTCACCATTTCCCTGGCATAAGACAGCAAGGAGGTCTCATGGCAAGGAAAGTCACAGCTTCAGGGCTGTGTTAACACTGCCAGCAGGTCAAGGAGGGGTTCCCTCCCCTCTGCATAGCATTGGTGACTTACCGAGATCACTGGGTAAAGCCCTTGTTTCCCCTGTACAAGACATGGACATACTGGAGTGATATGTCCAGCAAAGGACACAAAATGATTAATGGACTGGAGCATCTTTCATATTAGGAGAGGTTGAGAAAGCTGGGACTGTCCAGCATGGAGGGAGAAGAGAAGGCTCAATTTATATATTTGTATAAATACTTATAGAAGGGAATGTATCAGACTCGTCTCAGTTGTCCTCACTGAGAGGACAAGAGGCAATGTGCACAGATTTTAAAAAAAGACACAAAAATGAATCTGAAATCAAGAATAACCTTTTTTATTTATTGAGGGTGATCAAGCACTAGAACAGGTTGCCCGGAGAGGCTGTGAAGTCTCCATCTGGGGAGATATAAAAAACTCAGTAGCACAGTGTCCTACGCATCTTGCTCCAGCTGACCTGTTCGAGCACAGTGAGATGGATTAGATGATCTCTAGAGGTCACAATTCTGTGACTTTCAAAGAAATATGAAGATTAATGAGATTTTGTTTCAACATCTATATTTCAATGTCATCCCTACGCTTTGGAGTAACCAAAGGTTCAGGACAAAAACAGAATGGAACTTCAAAGCTAATCTGGGGTTTGGCTGATCTACATTTACTTCCAAACGAAGACTTTCTTCTGAAATAAGTTTGAAATACCCACTTTTTAAAGCGTAGTTCCTAGGAGTTATGCTAGCTCAGCTAAGTATGTCACTGCCTCCAGCCACCCCACTCCCCACCTTGCTCTGTCACAGGGAGGTGCTTGGGCTCAGACTTGTTTGCTAGCCTTTGATATTCTACAACCTGTCATTTTTCTCAATGAGTTGGAAGGTGTTGCTTTTGTTCTCAAAAAGCTCTGCTGCTCATTGCAAAGATAAAACAGTGACTGCCAAAGACCTAAGATCACAAGGCAGTTTTATCTCTTCACAGCATCACACTAAAGAAATGAGCAAGCTTGCCTTGTTCCACAGAGATCCATAAAGATACCACAATTGTAACCCCAGGACTGCTTCCTTTGTTTCAGAGGCTTTTGCAGTTCTAAAAAAAACCAAACACCAACCCCAAGGATGCAGAAGCAGGCCCCTATTGTTTTCATCAAATAAACCCAGAGTATTTGCTCAAAAACAATAAGGATATTAATAAACATACAAACATCCGCATACTGCAGCCCCAGAACGACGGTCAGAAGACTAAAGAGAACAGTCATGTACCACTCCAGTTTCTCTTACTGCAAGCTTAGTTCAGCTATATGCCTTGTTTCACCAGTGAAAAATCCTACCTAATACTGTAGGATGCAACTTCTAAACACTGAGAGAGACTGGAAGCATGCAAAGAATAGAAGAAATCAGCCATGAAATCTCATTGCTTCCTCCCAAATCCACAAACTGGATACAACTGTCTCCAGAAGCTGGGGCTTGGTTTATTTATAACAACTCTGTGTCATTTTTCATTCTCCAAATCAGATGTAATCTCAGAGAGACATAGAGAAAATAGGCACACAGTAAGTGACTGGAGAAGGAATGAGACAGTCTAAAGCTCAACTGGACTTCTGAAAACCTGCAGCCAGTTTTAGAGGCCACTGAGAGATCCCACGATGCATGTCTGCATTGTGAGCAGCACCTGGATGGCTCCTGACAGAAGGTGAAGAGTGAATACAGCAATATTTTACTCCCCCATCACCATTGGATCACCTCGCCTCTCCACAGCTGCCCACTTTCTCTCCCTCCTTTTGAGACACAATACTCAATATTCAGTGTTGTGAGCTGCAAAAGTCAATCCACTTGCTATGCAGGAAAAATTAAATGCCCCCCTTTTTGTTCAGAAGGGACTTCTTCAGCACGGGGATATTCCATAATTAGCAGTTGTACGTTTCACGTGTACAAATATCAACTAATTCACTGGAGGTGGTTCCTCCACTTTACACATTCAAGCACAGGTCAATGTTTCCAAATGCAAGTGCCTCAGATTCATGCTCATTTTTTTAGATCAAGATGGTTTCTTTATTATATACAACCACAGCCACTGGAATAAGACAAATAATAAATAGTAGGTGACACTATGCCTTCACTGCTGACACTGGGTAAGATTGGTTTTCATGTCCATTACTAGCAAAATAAAACAACAACTTTTGTGGTGCCTTTATTTCAACTAGATGGACTCTTCTCCCTCTTCCTAACCCCAAAATACTGACTTGATAACAGATTAGGAGGGGAATTATGGGTATGCTTTTAAGCTCTCTCCATTCCCTAGTCAAAAACTACCCAAATTACAATGGGGAAAGAGGGAGGGGGAATTCTTGTATGAAACACCTTGGTGTCTCAGAATAAATGCGCTACAAGCATATTAGTATTTGACGTCAACTTCAAAGGCTTTTTATTCTCATTCTAAATACAAGAACAACTGGATTTAGTACCTGTTTTGTTCTCCATCTCCTCAAATGTCTAATGATATAATTTAATATTATTCCCTTTGATGTCAGTCTTGTATTAACTTCTACTTGAGGCAATTAGCTTCAGGAGAGTACAAACGGTTCGATTCTGTCTTTCACTCTGTGCAAGTCAAATGCATAAAGGGATCAAATGCATAAAGAGAAGACTCTAAAAGCTCAGAGAAATCACTGCTGTAGCTCTAGCTCAGGCCTACATCACCACGCTGCTGAAGCTTTACAGCACCACATCTTTAATCCAGATTTGCCCTCTGTGACACTCCATTATAAACATGATTGGATTTCCCTTTTTAGACAACCTCTAACCCTTAGACAATTCCTAACTTCCAAGAAGTCCTCCTTAAAATTCTAGCCCTAATTCTGATCAGCTGGACTTGCACTGAGCAATAGAAGCTAGTTTTGCTGAGACAGAACTAGCCTGAGACAGAATTCCCTCTGGAATTACAAGCAGAGAGTTAACCAGATAGAAACGAGCAAAAAATGGGAAAGCCAGAAAATGAAAAAGCAAGCCCTCCCTCAGCTCAGTTCCAGGTTACCCTGATCCCTGCTGAGCACAGTCTCTGAAGCCCCAGTCTCCCAGGGACTGGCTGCCTCACAGACTGTGACACATTTCTAAAAGGGAAAACACCTCACAGACACCAATGGTGTTGCATTTAACTGTGATTCTCCCCAGTAGATCCCAGCCTTCTTTGGTGCCGACCAGGCTATCTTTAATAGTACCAATGGGATGGTAGGAATAAGTTTTTGCATCTTCAGCAGCAGGCAAACATTTCCAGTGCCACAGTAGGCACAGCCATGACCTTGAACCTTCAGGAATCTAGAAGCTTTGATATTCACTCCTGTGAAAAAAAACCCCAAAGCTAAACATCATACAATCTCCAGATGCATTTTAAAGAACTATACCTGGATGGTTCTTCAGGTTTACAGTTAAGTATCCTTTCAGATAACAAAATGGCCTGATCCAGACTCTGGGTTCAGTCAAGGTGCAATCATCCAGTTCAGACTTAACCAGGTGCAATCAGGTATGTGTGGGAAGAGACAAGCCTCATACAGAGCACATATTACCTCTGCTGAAGCCAAAAGGTAGAGTGAAGCACTCCTTACACGTAGAGCAAGGTCCCCAGGAAGGAATACGGCCACAGGCAACAAAACCCACATTTGAGATCTACTTTAAAGAGCTGTGAATGCCAACACAGCTCTTGTGCTTTGTAAAGCACTGCATGCTGAGTTCCTGGGCAACAGGGAAAGTGGCTGTCGAGACCCTCATCATACCAGCTGGAGTGTCCTGGGTCAGACAGACTCTTACAGAGCATAGAGAAGCCTCCAACTTCTCCCCAGCAGCTGAGGATGGCCATACAAAGAAAATTTTCAAATGAGCAAAGTGGAAAGGAGAGAGCAAGAGATCCAGAGAGCCTTAAACACTGCAGACAGAGTGGGAGGCTACTGAAAATAGAAGGGAACAGACATGCAGCTGGGTCACAAGGACAAAAGAAAGGCAGGTTTCCCCAGACACAGCCCCAGAAGGGGGCTAGGTAAAGTTTCTTGCAACATACAAAGCTGCTAAGAATTTCAGACTTCAGAAGAAAAAAAAAAAAAAAGGAAAAAAGCAAGAAAATCTGTGCTGAGGTGCTGAAACTGCTGGTACAGAGAAATTATTCTCAGATTAAATTAAAATAAAATAAAGGCTGTCTCACCCTACTGATCTGCATTTTCCCTGTTTCAAGAATTACCTTGTCCTGCTTTGGATTATACTAAACCCCAGCTTTCAATATTCAAAGCTCTCCTAGTGTTTTCAATAAACTTACTTTAAAGAAGGCAGCACAAACAAGATGCTTCCTCCTCTACAGGCTTTCACCAAAGGCAGACATTGTCAATAGTGCAGAAATCCACAAGCTGTTGCTGCTGATGTTCTCCATGTGGGTTAGGGTCTGCCAAGCTGTTTTCACACTCCTAACAGTTTCTCCTCAAACCTACATTTTTCGTGTGTAGAAACTCCCAGCTGCAGAAGATTTCTCTGCAGTTGTTATCATTTTGGGATATATTTATTTTTTTAAAATGTCCTCTGCTTACTGCCCTCTTTTCACCATTATGGTACTTCATTTTAAAAATATTTAGTTGAACTGATTTACCAAGTAGAGAGGGAATGGATTCCACCCCCCTCCCAAGTCTTAGTATGAGAACCTCCCAGTCAAAGCTACAGACTAATCAGCATACCCAAAACGAAACAAAGATAATGAGGAAGTTGAACATATAAACAAACACAAATCCTACAGGATTAAGAGGTCCAGAAATCAAAGACCATATTTCAAAAAGCCTTTTCTTTCTAGCTCAAGATACATTTTTCCCCATCTCTTCAATTCACATGTAAAAACACATTCCTACTCTCTTCACTTTCCTTCATTTCCAAAGAATGCACAGGCCTGAGCAACCATCAGACATTAGTCAGAGGACTAAGATTGTGCCAGTCAGAGGAGACAGCTATTTGAATGCAATGGTTCACAGTGGGTGTAAAAGCAGCCTCTACTTGGGTCCTAAAGGCTACTCAACTAAAGTTTTCAACTTATTCCACCCGCAGCAGGTCAGCTAAACTGATCAGATCATCAGTTTTATATACTGCCCAAAGGAGCTAAAAAAAACAACCTCAAAAGGCAGAAAAAAAACCCAACCCCGAGCAGGTGTATTGTAACTACTACAAATTCAGGAGCAATAGGACACCAATTTATGTTCTGGTCACAACTAGAAGATAGGTCTTAAAACTTAAGGAACGGGATTTAAATATTCCATCACCATCATTTTTATTTTCTGTTCAAATATAAGAGGAACAGGAATTTATTTTCTCCCTTTGCCTGTGCAAGCAGTGAATTAAAGGCTAGTTTAAAAAGTGACCAAATACAGCAGACAGGGAATGTCTCGATAGTTGGTTTGGTTAAAAGCATATAAAGATTCTGGGCTTTGCTGCAAATACCACACCCTTATTATTATGTCTGACACCCTTCTGTCACCCTTTCTTTGTGTCTGACAGCCTCACATGTACCGTCCAATCTTAATCTTCCCCACGTTTTCTCTGGCAAAAAACAGTGTCACTGCTCCAGTGGAGTGAAGTAGTCCCAGCAGGATAGGAGGTGGTCTTGGATCTCCACTAGCCAAGACCAATTCTGCACAGGGCTGGGCAAAACCAAAACTGAGTCCTAAATCAGGACAGACAATGAAGTGGTACCCAAAGAAGAAACTGGAAATCAGGGAGAATTTCCCTCTTCCCAGCAGCAAGTGGGTTTCTGAAGCTCTTCCTTTGTGGCACAAGCCATTTAATGGGATCTGACTTGGCACTTGTTCCACACCTTTCAAGCACAGCTGTAGCTACATTACTGCAAGTATTATTTGCACCTCAGCAATACCACTAGAGAGAGAGCAAAATATTTGCCTTGAACCATGCATTTAGATAAGATCGAGTTTATACAAGTTTCAGACTTACAATTTAGCACCTCATTCAACATTTGCATCAGGGCTTCTGTTACTACCAGCCACCTACACTGCAGTCCTGCATCCTCTACAGTTTTCAAGTGGATACAATTTGTACCAAAGACATAATACACGGTACAGCTGCAAACTGCATAATGTTTTCATCATTAAGTGTCACTTGTTTTCACATCTCAATTTGCATGCAACAGCCTGGAATGAACCTTTGGTAGCATCAAGGGATCTCAATTAAAGAGGAACAATTTAGTTTAGCTAATCAACTCTATTGTCCCAGCAAGCAAAAAGCTGAGCCACATGTACTGGTCTGGAAGGGAATGACCAGTAGCACAAGTTAGACCTTAAGATCCTGAAGAACCAGTAGACAGAAGTTTTTTGTCATGAGGCAGTGCAGAGAGTGGAAGACAGGATCCCACAGCAAGCAACTGCTACCTCAACAATTTTTCTTTTGCTTACAGATGATTCACCAGCAAAGTTGGAGCCAATAAGCATAAGTGGCAATGGATGCCATTGTTTGAGACTGAGGAGTGAATTTCAAATATAGAAGTATAAAATGCAGATGGAATTTCTTATGATTTGTGGATGTGGGGGGTTAGGAATCATAAGAAATCTGTGGGGAAGATCTTAGTGGTTACGGCTGTGTTTCAGTTTCATTGGAGTTTCTGACCCATAATGTGGCATGCTTCATATAATGATAGATTGTGAATACTTTGGTGGATGGGGCGGCTTGACAACACTGGGAGAGAATTCTGACATGGAACAGGAGTAGCTTGTAGGGAAGAACCTGTGTATACACAGGTGAAAAGGAGTTTTAGGTATTGCTGACTTTTTTTTAAGGATTATCTCATGGTGGATTATATTCTTTGTTCCAAAGCTAAGAAGTATTTGACCATAGTACGTCTGTCCTGAGTGACCCATTCCATTTCTTGGGCTCTTATGAGCACATCACTCTGTTTACTAATTTGTCCCACATCCCCGTGTTGTTCTTTGTAAACTTTTTCACAGCACCAGGGATAGAAAAACCTCATCAGCAGAAAAGGTACTGATTAATGCACAAAACAGCAATAAAATAAAAAAAGCATCTGTTTAACTCTGTCTAAATTATTAGTTGAAGCTAAGGATTGCTATATTAAAATAATAATCACAGAAGTACATAAAAGGAAAGGATTTGTAAAGATAAACATTACCTCTAACCTTCAATAACTCAAGAATTGATTTGCAACCAAAAAAAAAAACCAACCAAACAAAAAACCCACAAACTTTATTCAACCCAACTTACCTCAATTTGAAAGAGTTCCCCAGCACCTTCACAGTCATTGGATGTAATTATGGGAGTATGAATATGCACATAGCCATTATCCTGGAAGAGACAGAACACTAAAGTTAACTAGCTAAAGATATCAAACTGTCCAGGACCAAGAATCCGAATGGGAACGATTTCAGAAGTGGAAAAATATGTACAGCGATTGAAAGGACTTTATGATGCAGACTTTACAGTTATTATGTATATACACATTGTATGTTTCCTCAGAATTCGTATCTCCCGGGCATGTCCAGGCTTGTTCACTTCCCTGTTTCCCTGTTGATTGGCTGGAGAAGCTGCAGAGAGGAGACAGCCCCCGTTCGCCCTTTCCTTCCTCGGTTCCTCCTATGCTTCTCCCCCTTTTGCCTGTGTCCCTATCCTAATTTGTTCCCCGCTTGTCTGTCTCATGCTCTGCCCCAGGTTCTGGCCCTTTCCCCTCCTGACCTGATAAAAAATCACGTGCACGCTTCAGTAAAGCATTCTACCTGCACCCTACCTTGACTCCTGAACCCGTGCTGTGCCACGGCCCCATCCCTCCTTTCGGACCGTGGCATCAAACGTCAACCTCAAGGATGACATCAGCCAGCACACATCATAACTTAGCTATTAGCCCCCAACCAGGAAAATACATGTAGTCTTTGAGGCAGCTTCTGCCTTACAAGGACAGATGACTAACTAAACGCTAGCGTGATTTTCAAATCAATGTTTACTACCTGTGCATTTTCCTCCAGGTTCCATAACCAAACGAGAGTTGTGTCATTACTATGTTTCTTTTGCAATAGCCCATCTCCACACTATTCTCCTTTCTTATCACCTCCCCCAGTATTTTTATATTTTTGGGCAGTTTCAATCGAATTCACCCCTATGCCATCAACACTTGGTTTCTTCCAGCTTTTTGGAAGACACTCCACTAAGAGAAGTGATCAAGTGTGTTGGGTGACAAAAATTAAACACTGGGTGGGAGAGACACCTTAAAAACACCCAGCCACCATTAAAATGTCAGTCCCACCTTGCATCTTCTGAGATACTGAAGTCAAACTGATTTTAAGAGACAGAGTATACCCTGACTTGGTTATGTTCTAGGTACCTACAGAATTATACATTCACGTAGTAGTTCATAGATACAGGAACGACCTCCAAAACCAGAAAGGTTGAACAAAGAAGGAGCTCCTATTCTCTGGATTTCTCCGCAGAGCAGCCACAGGCTTTGGAAACAGTTGCAACCCAACATTCAGTGGATGGATATATCAAGCAGACCTCAGACAAGCACATGCAGCATGTGCATTTTGCATAGAGGCAAAACTAGGAACCGAACTCTATTAACCATTACCTTTCTAACTTAGTCTCACCATGGAGGTCACTGATGGAACACTGAAATCATATCTATCTGTGTCCAAGCAAAAAGAACTTGGAATTATCTAATTTCAGGTGTGAACAAAGGATTTGTTTTCTCTTGCATCACTGCAATATCTAGCACAAAGGGAACCCCTTTAATATCAGGGTGTGCCAGCATTACCATGATACAGGCAATGATGTAACAGAACCCACTGTCTATTACACAAAATATTCATAAAAATAGTTAAGAAAACAAATGTTTCTAAAAGCTTGTCTTCACAGTTTTAACAGAATAATACAAATCAACCAGTCACATGAGAGGTCCTGGTCCTTATCACCAGCTAGTTAAAAGGCTAGGAAGACTGGAGCAGTATTTTCTGCCCACTCTGAGAATCAAACTACAATTAATTTGGACCAAAGAGTTCGTATGGACATGCAATGCATTTTGTGGAAGTACAATAACCAAGTAGGAGCAAAGTCCCTGCAGTCACCTCTAGGCTACTTTGGTTAAAGGTGCAATGACTTTGGCTTGCCAAGTGCCTGGCAGGAGCACCTCACTGAGATACAGTTACTGCACAGAAGGAAGTTTTGGGGCCAGAACTACTTGCTTTACTTGGAGAAGGTCTACCAAGGTCCAGTCTACCAATACAAAATCCAGGTCTCTGACAGTTCCCTGCATATTCAGAGACCTGCTGGTCACGTGGCCTCCCAACTTTACATGAGATTTTGGAAAATTGCCTAAATTCCTCATACAGTGGTAGCAGTTGCTGTAAAGAAGCACATTTCACACAAAAGACCCCCTACATGCCTTGGAAAGGAATGCAAACCGCACAGATCTGAGAGAATCACATAAAACCTCTTGGACAGTTCCCCTTACAAAAGCTTCTAAAATACCTCTGGCCACATTATTGGCTCTGACAAACCTGGAAGTTAATGTGCAAAGTGGAAGTTGCCATTCACATTGCAACTATCTTACTGTGCCTAGGAACATAGTTCCTATGCCACATGGACCACAGTATTCAGAAGATTTAAAGATGACATTTTAGCTTTCAACATCCAAACCAAAGGCACCTGACATTAGACATTCATTCCTGCAAATGAATAGGCTAAAAAAAAAGAAGTTTTTAAAGTTAGAGTCTTGAGTGTGTATTCAAAATGGTCCACTTATTTTCTTCCACCATTAAGCTCCTTATAGCTTTGCAAAGTGAAAATACTCCAATTGTACTTTCTAGTTATGGTATATTCTGATACTGACAAGTTGGAAATTGCAATATTCTTGGGATGATGCAGGTGACAATTTTAGAAGACTTCCTCCCATTCCTTCTATCAGAAATGAAGCAAACACAAACATTTCTGGTGCTAGGGAGTTCTGACATAAGCATTTGCAAAATATCCAGTCTGGGACCAAATATTCCTTATCCTTTTAGAAATAATTTTAATGAAGCTGCTGCTGCTAAATTGATGATAATTTTTGATTCTAATTTTTAAAACAGGTCTGTTCTTGAGCATTTTAAACAGGAAGGTATGCCAGAGCCTGAGCAGGAGTTGATTTGGAAAAACAAAGCTCGAATAAGATGTTTTCTGTACCTCAGCTGCCTTGTGTGTCCAGGTTTGGAAGCACGAACCGTTGTAGGCATTGCCATCTAGTGGTTCGACACTAGCACAGACTGATTCCCAAGAGTTGGCTTCTGCTTTAGCAGCAGGCACAGTCCTGAAACCAGCAGCTTTACCTGACATGAGACTTCTATTAGGCTTTTAAAAAAAAATCAAACCAAACCCCACAAAAGTCGTCCAAATACCATGCAATTCCAAACAGATAACTCCTAGAGCAAGCAAGCTGCCTTTGCCACTGCAGGTGACAAAGACCAGCACACTTGGAACCAGAAATTCAATTTCAACAATTCTACCCTGTTCCTTGGGTCACATTAATTACTACTTGTGAATTTTGTAACCAGAATGCTCTGAATAGGATTCTCCTCAAACTAAAGACAGTTTATCTAAACTAAAACGTTTATTTCTATGAACAATTAACGTTTATTTCAATGAATGGCTCAGGTGTGCCTGGAGAACTTGCTACCTTTATTTACTCACACAAGGAATCACATGGTCTCTGTTGTGACATCTGGCATCAGAGTTAATTCACTGCCTGCCCTGTCTGCACAAAGCCTGTACTATGCCCTCAGTTTAAGGGTGACACATTCAGAAAACTCGCACGGCTCCCACTCATCAGTTTGAAATGCATAAAACAGGAGTCTCCTAATCTCAGCTAACAGCACTCACACAGACTTGTATTGCAGAAATAGAAAGAACTGAGAATAAAAAGAAGCTCTGAGTCAGTTTGTCTGTGTTCCCTTATCACAGATTTTTCCATGTGGAAGGAGGCTTCTGTCCAAGGACCGTAAGGTCACTGCTGAAGATGGGTTAAACAACTCCATATCATCTTGTGTTCCACAGACCACACAATTGCAGCAATTACACTGTAACTTAGAAAAAGGGATAAAATAACAGGAAATAGGTGACAAGACACTGACAAGGGCACAGATGTGCTAACCTGATCACAAGCAACAACCAAGGTCCAGCCAGGCTCAGGCCTGGAAAGAAAACCACCATGTCCAAAATCCATACCCTGTAGTCAAGATGTCATGCTCCTTCCCTCCTAACCTGCACCTGTGAAGCCAGCCTGGGGGAGTATTTTACACAGAAGGCTCAGTACAGAAGGGACTACCTGGAAGAAGGAGTGGATGGCTGCAGTGGCTTCACTGCGGATTCTCAGGAGGGAGCCCAGGGTGTTGTTCCTGCATCGCAGGTGAGGGAACTGTCGGACATACTCCAGCGGGTGCCTCTCCTTCATTTTCAGGGGAAATGACTGAAAACAACAAGGAAACAAAAATAAGAGAATAAGAATTTGGGAGTCAATACAGTTTTATTGCTATTCAGGGAATGGCATCTCTGCCTACTAAAACTCAATCATCATTACAGAGCAGAGAAGAACTTGATGCTTTTGCCTACCTTTTCTGGTTATTTTGTGGATTTTGTAATGCTTACGGCAGAGCAAGAGCCATGAACACAAGAGAAGGTATGAGTACTCTGAAATGTTCCACTTTTGGATGTTGAGCCCCACTGAAACCCAGCTGTTCATCACCTCACTGCTGCAACAGCAACCTGTGCCTGTGGCAGATGCAGTTCTTCCACCTGCACAACCTGGAGCATCTTGCCAGTCCCACTGTTTCTCCAATTCATATCCCGGTCAGACTTACCAGGTACACCACCTGGAACAGGTAAGTGCTTCAGGGTGGGACAAATGCAAACTCTAAGGTGCCAGCATGTGCACCCATTTCCACGAAGAAACAGCTGTGCCCCAGAGAAGAGCTCTCATGGTGGTCCCATATTTCTCCTTTGATGTACCCTATAGACACCACTGACAAATCAAAGCCTGCAGGGCGACTCAGACTTACAGAAAATACAGTTTGAAGCATGCTTTACTGAATGCTTGGACCTTTAAAAATTGATTTCCAGCAGTCCTACCACTCCTGCTGCAGCAACATACCCAAATATCACAAGGTCCCACCACACGGATGGTTTCGGCTTGCAGCTCCATGTTTTGCTTCCTATGAGGACTTTTGACCAGCTTCCCTTGCACTTCCACTGCACTTCCAAAAGTCAGGTCTCTAAGAAATGGAGAGAAAACAACAGCTTAACTAAGTGCTGATAGAAAGTCGACTACATTCAGAAGAGAGATTCCTGTAATTTAGCTGGATCACTTGAGATCACAAGGGATGCTGTAGCCATACAGCTTACCTGATGAAATGAAAAATTATTAAATGCATAGCTGGGAATGTGAATAGATTCACAACAATATAAAACAATTTAGGACAAGGTAGGAGTGTTGGACAAGTAAGGGGAAAAGAGGCAGGCTTTTATCTGAAGGGGTTCTTGGTGGAGATAAACCAGGCCTATAGAAGAAAAATTTAAAAAATCTTTAATACATTAAGTTACACACAGAAGGTTCCTGGATCTTCCCAAAACTCCCAACCCTAGTCCAATGAACAACTGAGAGTTATAAACAAAATTAAGCTGTAAAACAAGTGTATTATTTTATTATACTAGATCAGACATGCCTATCCAGGGAGCATCCCTACCAAGCCTGCCTTGAAAAGTTATTATAGGAAGATCAACAGCACCCTCCAAAACCCAGGGGACAGTTACCCCCAGCTACCTTGTGTGATTTCCAAGCAATTCCAACAGCAGTCAAGAATGTCTACACTATTAAGAAAATTAGGCCCAAATTAATCTCACAGGATTAATCAACTGAACCACAAGGCCTCAGCTAAGAGGAGATAGAGTAGTATGACACTCTCCATTCTAAAAATACATCCAGAGACCCCAAACTGCAGCAGTGCCTTTCCTGTGGTCAGGTGCCAGCTGGTGGCAAGTCCTGGGCACAGGAAAGGAGGTCCGAGCACACCCTTCCAAGCACCGCTCAAAATGTATTTCTCCAGTTATTTCAAATGGACCAACCTATTTTCCAGGTTGGGATTAGCAACCACCTGGAGGTGTTCCAGAGAACTTCCATCGTTTATGTGCAGGAACAAAACTTCCTTCTGGGATCGGACAGAACGGACCCAGCCCTAGAGATAAAAGAGATTTGTTATTTGTTGGCATGGACACAGTGTAGTCATGCTCTTCTTCCAGCTAAATTGGACATGCCACTTCAAGCCTATTTTAGCTTCTTATTGAAATCAGTGTCTCTTTAGGGTCAAAAAAAAAAAAAGGGTAAAAAAAGTCAGTGTCAGTTTTTCTTCTGACTTCAAAGCAGAGAGAAAAAAAATCCTTAGGCAGAGACACCCTCCTGAGCATGGAAAGGAATAACTAAGATGCACCTGCGTCTTTGGGGAGCTGAGAATACAGAAAGCAAGAAGGTGTTCTGGAGATGAAGAGCATCTTAGTGAAGTACATGTTCTTATTAGTGGTGTCCCTTCCAAACACTTCTTACTGAAAAAGGAGAGACTGGTAATGCACGCTTCTTCATGATAACACATTCAAGACTGTTTTGATGCATTTTATTATCCAATTTTGTTGCTGTATCACCTGTAGAAAAGTTCCAACTGAAATATATTCACTAGTTGTTTACATGTCCTAAACTGCTGGACTGCTAAAACTGATGCAGCCAATAGATTCATATGAAAGACTACAGAATGCAAAACAAAAATAAAAATTAATGCCTTGGATGTTTCTCCCTACATCTCAAAATCAAGACTGCTACACTGTCCCCATGAAAAAAAAAAATATTAAGAAAAAATTTAGAAGCATCTTGTCCAGTGTCACTGAAAGAATTAAAATAATAATACAAAAGTTCTCTGTAACAGCAAAACAGTAGAACTAGCCATGTACATCTCAGGCTAATGTCTTAACTTGAGTTTTTTAATGAGAGATAAATTTTAATTTCTTTTTAAGGGAAACACTAAGTCAATACTAGGGCACCAAGCAATAATAAAAGCATCCAAAATAACTTCCTTAGTTGCTCCCCAACTTGCAAGGGTTGAGACAAAGCTGCCCTTAAAAGCACAACTACCTGCTGGGGACCTTGCAGCTCATCTTATAGCAGTACTGTAGAGAACAACTGAAAACAGTGCTGATTAAACAACCAAACTGCCTCTTTTCCAACCAGTTTTGTCTTTTGCTTATCTGGAAGGTCCCAGGTAGTCTCAATGACTTTAAACCAATGTGAATCCATCTACTTCTGTTGTCTAGACAGCAAACTTCAAGAACTAAACAGCACCAGAAGTAAAGCGTTCTTAAAACTACAGCATGACTACTAATACAGGCAAAGCATTACATAGGCTTGTAGAACAGGTAGAGGACATATAAGACATATGGCATATAAGAACTATGAAGATTTTAAAGCCATGAACCTAGTGATTCAGACAGGGTAAACCACCCAAAAGATCTAATGCCAGAAACAAGATCACCTGGGCTATATTTGTATGGCTAAAGCAACAGGTGTTTAAAAGGTATTCCATACAATAACATGCCTGAACCTCTTGTGCTTATCCTCTGTATTCCAGTAAATCCCCAGAACACACCATGTTCATTACAGCTGATGCATGTTTAATGTATAATGGTAGATGTTTTTCTTAGTTTCCTTCCTCATAAGTGCTCCTTAACAAAACACACAAAACCCTTGAACAAAGAAACGTTCTCAAGAGCTTTTTTTCCCCACCTCATCAAGCTGTTCTGGGTTTTGTTAAGTAAGAAGAGGAGTCTTGCACCCTGGAATAGGAAATAAGAACATACCCACAGGCTTGCATTGGAGCAGCAGAGGCTGTGGTACAAAAGTTTTGACCACTTCACACCTTACCAGAATCAACATGCAGTAAAAGTGACAATCCTGACTCAGACTGGACTGCACATTCCAACAACCTGGCCATAATGAGGCTGGATTTAAGCCAGACCAGTTCCCTAACCCAGTTTAATACAAAAAACCTCCACATTTTGCAGCACAGGGGAAGAGTAAAAAAGAAGCAAGGGCCTGTAGGGACAGGGAAGGTGGAGGAAAGGCAGTATTGCCAATTTTAGCATCAATTTATTCCAGCTTGCATTATTCATAAAACTACAGCTGAAAAGAACCTACACTGGATGAGCTTCTTCCTACCCTATTAAACTTCATCTATGCGTGTGTAGAAATACCATCGTGCTACAAACAGGTTTTTGGGTCAGCAGAATCACAGAAAGCCTTGGGCTGAAAGAGACCTTAAAGATCATCTAGTTCCAAGCCCCCTGCCATAAGCAGGGACACTTTCCATGAGACCGTGTTGCTCCAAGCCCCATCCAACCTGGCCTTGGACATTTCCAGGGATGGGGCATCCACATATTCTCTGGGCAACCTGTGCCAGTGCCTCATTACCCTCAAGGTATAGATCTTCTTTCTCATAAATATAAATCTACTCTCTTTTAGTTTTGTTTAAAACTGTTACCAAGTACCCCAGTCTTCTTCAGATTCATTCAGAAATACTGACAACTACACAGTTCTGGCCACAGGCCTTGCACTAAAACAGGTATGTGTGCAACCACTGCTCTGCCAGTTGGGAACACCAGAAATCTGGGGAACACACTCTTTCCCTATGTTAAGGGAAAGAGCTCCATTGCTAAAAAGTCCATTTATCCCAGTCTACCTTGGTTCACAACAGGAGCCAGACACGAACAGCAGTGAAAGCTATCGATGACTCTGCTTACATTGCTATAAACCTACAGGTATGTGGCACAAAGATGTGGTACAAGACAGAAAAAAAACTTTGAAAACAACAGTACAATGGTTTGCTCTCCCAAACGGAACAGGCGATAAAGCCAATACTGTAGAGAGCACTTTTCGGTACAATCCATCACAGAGACCACCTCTCCCTGCCCCTACCAAGTAACTCCAAAGCTTTGACAACAGCAAACTGAGTACACAAACCGAAAGATCGCACAGCGAGGCCCCGCACACCGCGAAGGCGATCCGGGAGCTCAGCAAAACGCCCTGCAGAGCTCCCAGCTCTTCCTCCCTGAGGCACCACTACAGGCCCTCTCCCCTCCGCTCAGGCTCTGGACCGGGACATTTCCAGGCACACTGGGACACACACCTGCACTCTGACCGCGTCCACCGCCTCCCGTGTCCCCAGCGCTTCGCGTACACGCAGCCGCACCGCCCGCGGCAGGGAGGAGCAGCGCCGGAGGGCCCGCCACCCGCCCTGGGCCCGGGCCCCCAGCATGGCGAGGCCTGGTGGACCCGCTCCCCCCGGACCCTCGGCCTGAGCCTGAGCCCGATCCCGATCCCGCGCCCGCACGGGCCCACGTGAGCCGGCGCCCCGCCCACCGTCTCACGTGACATCCCCCGCCATCTCACGTGACCTCTCCGCCTACCCAATGGCCGCTCGGATTGCCCCCAGTGAGCCAATCAGAACGGGAGAGCCCACCCAGCCCGCCTCTTCCACCGCCCGGGCGCAAGCGCCTCTGGGAAATGTAGTTCCTGGCTTGGGATCTCGGTGCCAAGCGAGTCACGGGGGGCTGAGATTCTGTGCTGGCCACGGGAGGGATCCCATGTTGGGAGACAAGGGATCTCCGTGGCGGGGATGAGGGGACCTCCTCGGCTGCAGCGCGGTCTAGCCCATGAGCCGCTCTCTTCCCCTCCCGGGCTCCTCTCAGGCAGCATGAGCCCTCCGTGCTTGTCCTGACGAAGGAGGCAGGGTTCGGCACTGCTCTGCAAGCCTCGCTGAGGAATCAGATCTTCCTCCTGTCCCTTTTTCAGGCTTGTGCCCCTCTGCCTATGCAGGTCCCCTGAGTAGCAGCTGAGGAGCAGCCGCCAGGGCGAGTGTCTCCAGCCCTGCAGAGAATGACTTAGGAATACCGGTGGGCTAAAATCTGAACGTGCCGTGGCAATGTGCACTTCCAGCCGGGAAAGCCAACTGTAACCTGGATTGCATCAAAAGCAGCGTGGCCCGCAGGTCGAGGGAGGTGATTCTGCCCGTCTGCTCTGCTCTGGTGAGACCCCACCTAAAGACCTGCGTGAGAGACAGGGACCTGTTTGAGCGAGTCTAGAGAAGGGCCACAAAGAGCCTCAGAGGGCTGGAACACCTCTGCTGTGGATACAGGCTGAGAGAGTTGGGATTGTTCACGATGGAGAAGAAAAGGCTCCAGGGACACTTTATTGGAGCCTTTCCATAGTTAAAGGGGGTTTATAAGAAAGACTGAGAGAGTCCCATACTAATGCCAAGATGAGGGACAATGGCTTTAAAATGTAAGAGTGTAGATTTAGATTGCGCATAAGGAAGAAATTCTTCCCTGTAAGAGTGGTGAGACACTGGCACAAATTCCCCATCCCTGGAAGTGTCCAAAGCCAGGTTAGATGAGGCTTGAAGAAACATAGTCTCATGGAAGGCAGCAGCTGTATATTTCTACTGTGCTTGTGGTCAGAAGTTGTCTCATTCCTGTGCACCGATCTTTGGAGCACTGTGGGTTAAACAAGAGACAGCAGCAATGAGATGCCTCAGGGCCAGGGGGTGCTGGGAGGCGGCTTTGGTTGTGACACTGCTTGCAGGAAGATGAATCCCTGCTTCGCTGCAATGTCTCAGGTAAGGAAAGAATTGCTAGCCAGAGACTCATTTAAAAGAAACGAGCTGGGCTCATGGGAAAGAGAGAGGAAAGCTTTGTAGATGTTTGGGTTTGACTTTTCCCTGTGATGCTTTTTATCTGTTCATTAAAGTCTTGTCCTCAAAGTCCCTTGTGCTGCTTGCCAGGACCTTCCTTCACCTCTGCCTTTGCTCCTAGTAAGCCAGTGTCCCCACCCATGGCTCTCAGTCTTGACCTGAGCTCCAAGTGCCTTGAAAGGCCATCCTGAGGAATTAGAGCTGCAGAGCAGGGGCACGGACATAATCAGGTGGATGAGAAAGACATTGAGAAGAAGGATAGGAGGCCTCAGGGAGGGGTGCAGGGGGGGTAGGTAGAGGGAGGGATAGAAGCCCATCCTCAGCCAACAAGGGCAGCTTGTCCAATATCTGCCCTCTGTGCCACTGAATGGAATCATGCAGACTGCCTGGACACACACAGGTTGCTGCCTCAGTGCTGGATGGAAACACAGGGATATTCATATCTTGGTACGCCTGAGTGAGCAAAATTAGTTGAATGCGAATCACCATCCCCTCCTGTAAGGGCCAGCATTGAGCTTTGCTGTGTGTTGGTACACTGCTGTGATGTGGTTTCTTAAAGAATCACAATGCAGGAAGGAGCTGGTGCTGCAGTGTCAGGCAGAGATACAGGATGTAAACTGGTAGGAAATTAAGGCTCTATCGTTCAGGAAACTCCTGGCTTAATGTGAGAATTAAGCTTGTATGTAATGACTGTTCAGCACATGTGTTCTCTGTGCCTGGCCACAGATGGTGCGTTTATTACTGTTCTCAGCTGTAGGTTTTGCCTCGTGTTCTGTCTTACTGTCCAGAATACTTTTTTCTGGTGTTATTTGACTCGTAAAACCCTCTCCAGGCAAGATAAATAATTAATTTAGGGAAGAACTGAGGGTAACACCAATGACAGTGTCTAAAGACACCAGGAAAGGGATAAGGTCCTTCCCCTCAGATCCATCTGCTCCAGGGCCAGCTTGTGAGTATTTGAAGGGAAGGGCGTAACACAGGAAAGTCTGGCCTCAGATTTTTTTGGTCTGGATTTGAACTTTTCCCATCCAGCTGAATATCCTTTTTTCTAAAGTCCAAATGGTATCCCTGGAGAGGGCAAGAATCTGGTCCATCAATCCCCAAAAGAAAATGACAATGAAGCACTAGCAGAGTGCAAAGGTGACAGTCTCTCAGATGGGCTTTATGCCCTAGGAGCTCAGCTGTACATCAGCTGCTGCTCCATACACCCTGGTCTGCTCCATGCTCCCTTTTCCTGAGCATTTCCCCATTTCCTCCCATTTCCCATTCCTGGGGCCATTGCTGTTGAAACTTATTCACATTGTTGTGAGTTCTTCCAGGCTTCTGGACTGCAGGACAGTGTTCATGTGCTGGGAGATACAGTCTCCAGCATGTTTTTTTAAGATGGCAGGGAGATGGACAGGGATTACTGTGTTCCCAGAGCTCCCCAGGAAACACCACTTTGTACTCAACAGAGCTGATGTTGCGTTAAGAATATAGAACTTTGTCAGAATACAAACCCCCTTGCTTTCCAGCTGGTCCTTAGAGGTCATAGGGGCTGGTTGCTGCTGAGCTTGATTTTTGATTTTCACCAATTCAGCACAATAAGTCTGGTCACATTCCTAGATGCTCCAGTAGTGTGGGTCACACTGTTAGTCTGGTCTCATTTGCAATCAGAGATTCACCAGTAGTGTGATTTACCATTTCAACACTCTAAGTCTGATTGAGTTCAATAAGAACTTTCACAAACACAGATTCACCCACAGAGCAGTTTGTTGGAGCAACATTGCTATGTACAAGTGTTCCTGGGTATACTTTGATGCAGTTGGTCTTACAAAAGGCACGACTCTGCTTTGGGGAGGGGAGAGAAGCAAGCCCGTCGACTTGTCTGTGGGGTGGTTATACTCTGATCCTCCACCAGATTTCCGATGCCAGTTTATACTTTTGGGAGAAGTGGAGGTGAGATAAATCTTCTGTTGCTGCCATAGTAAGTGGTGGTGGGGCAGCCATTTTATATGTAAATAAGGGATATCAACAGTAACAAAGAGAGAGATTACAAAGGCTGCGAGTCTTGTGCAAGGGTGGAACAGAACCCTGATACTGTAGCATTAGTCTCTCTTTCACCTGACTGATAGCAGTGACGAGTGTTGTGCAGCCTCCGCTGATAACCTGCCACCTCCTCAGCCATCATGCCCAATCCCTTAGCCACAGGTCTCATGACATAGCTCATGGAAATCCCTTCACCACATATGGCATAATCTCATGGTTGTAGGTCTCATTTCCTATAGCTGCCCATCTTCTTTTCACTGCTGAATGCTGTCTTCACTGGCCAGCAGTTTGGCAACATCAGTACCATGATGATGGGATGATCCCAGATCTCAGGTTGTTTGAGTAGGTCCATATGGGTCCATGCAGAGCTGGAGCTAACTCGTAACACTGTTCCCTCTCTGTATGTAAACTGTGTGTTTTGGAGATGTTTCTGGCATTAGCAAAGATATGGAGTTGTCTGAATGTAGAGTTTGTTTCTTTCAGTGCAGAGCAGAGCCCTTCTAAAAGCTCTCCAGAGAGCACTGGTGCTCTCTGTGGATCAGATCAGTTTTAGCAGGGAAGCAGGACACTGGCTGTCAGGGTGTCTGCAGGGAGGGAGGTTTAAAGGATGGTGAGAAATAATGGTTCTTCTGTACTCCTAGCTGGGTTTAGGTGATGTGAAATGTCCCTAACAGATGTTTCTGATAGAAGTACAGTTCACCTTCTTAGATGGTGCTTCACTGAGGGAAGAAAGAAAGAGGATTAAAGGTGAATGTGGCTGGGAGATGTGTAATGTGAGGTCATGTTGAAGGCAGTGCATCTGGAACTAAGGATGCATTGACAAATGGTTTGAAGGAGAAATCTGTATGATATCCATAGGTCCTGTTGCTAGGAATGATTCCTGAGGAGAATTGGCCGGAACTCTTCATCTCTCTCTTTTTCAGTTAAACGCAAAGTGAAAATTTCTCCCATGGAAACAGAGCTGTGGGGCTACCCCAGCTAGCTGTTTGTTCTGCAACAAGGTTTTATCCTTCTGAAACAATGATCAAGTGGTTCAAAAATGAGCAGGAGGAGATGGACAAAGTTGCGTAGGAGGATCGGCTCCTGAAAGGAGATTAGTCTTTCCAGATCCTGATCATTTTGAATGTCCTGCCTAAGCAAGAGGATATCTATGCATGCCAGGTGGATCATGTCAGCCTGCCAGTGCCCATCACCATGACCCAGGGTAAGTGACTGGAAATGGGGAGATAAAAAAGTGTTGATGAGAACTGCTTCTAGCTCTATGAGGACAGCAAGAAACAGGAAGAGATGTTTTTTGGGGGAAGCAATCTCTATGCCCAGGCCTTTACTGTCTGGACTGCTCTTCCAACAGAAACATGCTCTGGATCTGCTGTGAGCCAAAATTTGGCTGGAACAGTGGTCTTTGTGCTGGTCTTAGGCTTCGTTGTGGTGGTACTTGTCATCTATCAGAAGAAAAAAAAGTGAATTATTCGTGAGCTAAGAAGAAACCTGTTCTTAAAGGGGCTGCAGAGAAATGTTTTAAAGCCTGTAATGTTTCACTAGAATTTAGATTTACCATGACAATTTCCTTGGGTTCCCAGCATTCGAGTGGGTTTCATATGGTCTAATCCAATATTGGCAGAAGCCAGTGATAGCTTTTAATTATTTTAACTGATGTTAGATTGGGCTTTCAGTGATGAGAAGTCATTTTAGAACTATCATCAGCTGCTGAAAGGTCAGCCCAGCTCTCTAAGATATAGTCCTCGGCTATGGTCATGGTTTCTTGTGAGTATCAAATTAGCTACTTCATTCCCAAATGTCTCCACATTGCTTTGATACGGACATATTTTGTAGACTGTAGAAGCAAATACATTCATACTTATTTTTTAAAGGATTAAATACCTTTCCTTTGAAACTGCACAGAGGGAAAAAGAGAGACGTTATCTTCCAGAAAGCTACATTCTTGTTCTCAGAATTTGGGTTTGCTGAGTAACAGCATCTTATCCCAGCCTTTGCTTTCTGCTTTCTAATAATTTATGGTTATTAGAATTACAAATAAGTACTGGGTAAGTCGTTGTTTGGTGATATCTTTCCTGGTGCAATGAGGAATATCCCTCAGCTTAATCCTGTACTATTATATTTTTCCTAAGCAAATTCCCTTAAGCAAGCCACAGCCAAAGTAGCCCTTTGGCCCTTTTAATTCTCAGCCTATGGATTTAAGTCTCTAGCACCAGGAGAACCTGAATTCCTTGGCCACCAATACAGCTGTTAATAACTAGGGAAGAAAAGGCTTGATGCTAAAAATGCTGAAACCCCCTTCCTTAGACCCAAACATCAGTTTTCCAATGTACCATGATGAGAATGGCATACAGATTTGACTTCATAGGAATGAGTTTTCCAGGCTATTCAGAGCCTGAGCTTGTTGGTTTTTAAGAGCCCCTCATTTTCCAGGTGATAAATGCTTTGGGTAGATCTCCAAGGTGATCTCAGAAACTGGATTCCTCTGCCATGAATAAATCCTCTACCAAAACAGCCTCTGGCAGTGCTGCTATGGGCTCTCTGAAGGTCAGCTGACCCCATAGGTCTTAGTAGCTGTCTGTGGTGGGTTAGCATGGGATGTTGGGGTGGAAATCACAGGAAAATTATTCAGGCAGGTGAACATGGGAGATTCTCCTAACAGGAGCCTAGAGTAGCTTTTCCCGTCCTTTAGTCTAACCGGCATGGTGACTGGCAATGCTCCAAAGCCTGTGTGAGAAGTTCCTGCTCTTTTTTTCCTGCAAGTCTGCCACGGTTGTCTGCTGCAGCCACAGAGGAAGTTGGCATGGAAAGGAAGATGCTGCTGGGTGACTAAGTCCACAGCAAACCTCTGAATCTGTTTGGGTCTCTCAGAGTTAAGAGGAGCTGTTACTCACTGCTTTTTTTCCCCAACATTATTCCCTTTCCTCCTACTGTTGCCCACATTGGCAGGGTACTGCCTTGTCCCCCCTCAGAAGAACTATGAATTTGCAAATTGGCAGACTTGCAAATTTAAGGGTAGTCTCAGAGACTGATGCTGGGCCATTGAGTCTTGGATGGCCTCTACTCCTGCATTAAGCAGCAGGATGGAAAGCTAGAGCTTTCCAGCCCTGTACCTACCTGGAGAGAGAAGAGGGGAGTAAATAATAGCATTTCTAAGGAATGTTTTGTACTTTGAGCAATTTATCTAAGGGTCTGAAAGGATTTAATAACTGAGAGCTAATTAAAGGTACTAATTAACCTGATGTTTAATCCCGGCTCTTCATTAGCTTTCTGTGCCGCTGAAGCAGAGACATAGTCCCATATATCATGACATCCAGCCACTTTGCTTAATTGTGATTCCTCTGCACATGGTGCAGGTACTCGGCCACTAAGGTGATGAGAGAAACACGAAAGCCCATGTACAGGAGAAAATTAAAGGGGCGAAGCCAGCCCTGTGTGACTAACAACCTTGAGATTATTTCCATGAAGAAGATATTGACAGCCTAATTTCTTTCCCCTCCCTATTATCACTAGTTTGTTCTCATTGATGCCACTGTTTTGCCAAGGGGAGTGGGAACAATCTGCTTCTGGGCACATGATGACAAAATGGCCATGTTATTCCTTGGTCCCATCCTTGTCACCATGTGTCCAAGCTGTTCTGCTACAACTGGGACAAGGAGGCTGCTCACTTTCTCTTCTCATCATATTTCCCCAGGGACTTGCCTTTCCGTGATGGTTTATGCTGGTGCTACTGGTACTATTTTTGTGTACAACCCACAGAGCCAGCTCTCAGATCTCCATGAGCTGTTTCCTCAGTGCCACAGGAGAAGGGACATCTGAAGTGACTGCCCAGACCTAGCTTAATCTGGCAGTAGATCAGAAGCGATGTGATTTTCCTGCTTCCAGGGCTAAATAATTCCTCCTGGTTCTGGAATGGTTCTGTGGGGGACCCTGGGGCAGGCTAGTGGATGTGGTGGTCCCGGGAGAATGTGTGCTCCATAGGAGAAACAGAGACAGAGGACTCAGAAGATTGAAAATCCTCATATTCATGAGAGCCATCATCCCAAGACACACTCCTCGTGGATGCAGTATTTAGTGGGGGACATCTGAAATCCTTTCATTACTTCTTCTCACAGCTGGCCTAAAAACTATGTCTTGGAAGATACCATGAACCCCAGGCTGCCCAGTCGAGGGCAGAGTAATTACCCCAACAGCACTGTTTAAACCAGCAGCTTGAGTTTGTTCTCAGCTGTAACTCTGTCTCCACACTGTTTGTTTATTACTGCTCATATAAACATGGGATGGAGGTGAGCTTCTTTCAGGCTCATGACCTCAGCTTGGAGTCACAACTCCTTCTTTAGGAGCTACTCATTTAAATGTGGCTGGAAATGAGCCTGTGTGAGCACAGGGTCATTAAATTAGCTGAGGAAACAGGCTGCAGTGGGGGAATGCAGCAGACACCTTCTTTGGAAATCACATGGGAAAGCCAGGCATGGGGATGTCTTAGGGGAATGAATCAGACCTGCCAGGATATGAAGAGAGGTGGGAGATGACCCACTGGGGGCTTTTTTTCTGAACTGAACAAACAAACGATTTTATGAAACCAACAATCCCCTGGTGTCTCCTTGCACAGCCCTATGCAGCCAGTGGAGGAAATTGGTAACTGTACCCAGCAAGCCTGTTTTTAATTAACAAATAATTATCTACAAATTGCTGTAATTATTGCCTTGGATTCCAGAGGACGAGAATGTTAGTGCGAGATGAGCACAGTTTCCTTGCGAGTGAAATATTTTCCCTGCCTTATCTACAGTGCCCTGCTGCTGTGAGGTTTGGGGACTCAGCAGCATTTTCCTTTGGAGAAAGTGATAAAACAGCTCAGGCTGCCTGGAGCGGGAAGCACGGTGGAAAAAGGACCAGAGGAAGGGCAGTTTCTTACATTTATCGGGTTGTCTGCCCTCATGCTGGAGTGGCTTGGGGGATGCCAATTAAGACATAAACCTCATCAATGAGTGCCAGGAGGAGGGTGCTTGCACATCCACGAGCTGGCAGAGCAAAATGAGCATTCTGATTAGCGATCTTTCAGTGAGGAGAGGATAAATCTAGCTTTGGAAAAAGGTAGTTAGTGTTAATTCAGATCAAATGGAAAGCATAGAGTTTCCCTGAGCCTTCAGCACTGAGGGATGCTGGTCTGGAGAGAGTGCGTCACTGGCCATGACCTTCTGGATTGCATTTCGGAGGGAGAGCACATAGAGTTCTTGCACCTCTTTTTCTTCTGCCAAAAGGAAGAAAAAGAAATTTGGATCTACTGCAAAACCTCGTGGTGGATACATATGCAACAACTACCTTTTCATGATTACAAAGAGTCTCCCCCACGGTAGCCTAAGTACTAACATACAGAGATGTTTATTGTCCTGCAGGGCTTATACCCTTTCAACAGGTCTAAGAGGAAAATCCACTCCAGTTTGCAAGACTGAAGGCACTGGAAAACTGCAAGTACATCCTGGGCTAAATGGGCACAACCTGCTGAAAAGTTCATGAACCCAGGCTTCAGCCCTGCTTGTTGTGTTTAATCTCTGAATCCTGATGCTTCCCAGGAAACTATGACTTTTCTTCCGTCACTTCTAATCAAATCCCCTAAATGATGCCTCTCACTGCCAGGGTTTCCATGACAGCCTCTGCTTCAAGCGAATGGAGTGTTTTTTATTAGTCATCCATGGCATATTTACCTGAGGTGAGCTGCCTGTACCACATGCTGCTGTGAAATGTTGCCTTTGTTTACCGTGTACTACGTCTTTCCACTTCTCCATGCAGATATCGAACATTTTGGGCTGGGGGGCCCTGCAGCACCTTCTAAGGTGATGTGCATTGCCTACTCTTTCAGCATCCCTTTGACTGTAAGAAAACACCTTCTTAGCAAAGAGATGTTGTGCCTCCTTGCTGTGGAGGACTGTAAAGAATAGGGCAAGCTGAGACCTCGGCCCTGCCCTCATCTTGCTTTTGCCAGTAGTACAGCCTAAAAGCCCTTAGTCCTGCTCAGAAATATCCCACTTTGCCTGTAAATACATAGATGGAAGCTGATTTTCTGCTACTTTATGGGGTAGCACAAGGAATTTGTTTGGATGCATGAACCTGTGTCTCTGCTGAAGCTCAGTGTAGTCTCCAGCATTGTCCAGTCTCAAGGAGCTTCATGTTCTTCAGACTCCCTGAGGTTTAAGCTCCCAGCATGAGCTTATCCTTTCTGAGCTCACACTGGGACCTCATCTGGCTCAGAATGGCATTTCTCAATCATTTCAGGGCTTGTTGTTGAGCTTTGCTTGCTGATGGTGTGAGTGAAAAGTTACCCGCTGTGAAAGCCGGGTCTTTGCCCCTAGTGTGGTGCCCTAGAAGCTGGGACCTTGTTGAGCATCCGTAATGCTCCTGCCTTGTTCAAGGCATGGCTGTGGCTCAAATATGTGACTCTAACAGGAAAACAAAGAAAAAAAGACTGTGTTTTGACATTAGGATAAAAAAGTGCCTTTTTTTTTTTTTAAATACCTATCCCTCTCCCATGCACTGTGGCCTTTAAATAGATGTTTTCTGATAAATGGAAATAGTTCATGGACAAAGAAGCTGTCATGAGGAATGATTGATGGTGCTTTATATTTTATTTTCAAGACTTCAAAGGAAATCTCTGAAATATTCTTTGGCAGGTCTGTGAACCTAATGGAGTGATTCACAGAGATACAGAAGGAACTGCAGGCTTGTTACCAGCAGAGCAGGACAGCATTGGTTGCATTTCATACCCACTTTTGCAACACAGCTGGAGAATATTGTGAGGGAAAGGCAAACTAAGGCAAATTTCAGATTCAGTTACTTTAGCCCTGCTGACAAGAGAAAAACTAAGATTTTCTAAGCACTGTACATCCATAATATTTTAAAAGGGGAGAGAGGAAACCAGCCCTTTGTTGGCAAAACACAGGTTTTTTTTCAAATTGGAGTGTCTGCAGGCTGCTGTGCCCAGCATCACTGTGGTGTTCTATACCACCAAACTTTAATGCCTTTGGAGAGTTCCCATGGGAAGCCAGTATCCTGTTGTTCTACTAGGCTACACTGGTGAAACAACTTGTCCTAAATCACAAAAAAAGTTAAGGTCACACATGGGATTTAAACTCTGACCTTCTGATGTCTCCTTCTGTGTGTATGCATCATCAGCTCTTGTTTTCCTCGTGCCTCATTTCACTCCAGGTAGTTTCTCCTGCTTTCAACCTATCCCAGCTGCCAACGATGCTCTTTGCTGCTTCCAGCAAGTCCCTGCAGGGGACATGTCCCCATACAGGACATTTTCCCAAAAGGCTGGAGAAGCTCATTCCTACATATGAAGAAAGAGACCACCTCATGGTCAGCTGCTCTGTGGGGTGGCCAGTTTGAGCTTTTTCCCTGCAAAATCAACAAAAATGGGGATAGGAACAACAAGGTTTCAGGAGAAATTCTGACCTGTTCTCCAGGTGAGTGTCACCTTCCAGTTGAGGGACACCAGTCTTCTTGCTTAACTCCAGAGTGCTGCCATGGAGGTGTCTACATCAGAGATGTTGTTCTCACTCCCTTCATAGCTGTTGGGGACAAATAAGCTCCTCTAGGGAGGAAGATGCCCCATCCTGAAGTAGACATCTAAAATAGCCTATGTACATGCCCACAGTGCTTGTGATGGCAGTCTTGGATGGCAAAGACTCTGTGGGTAGATGTGCCCATTTGAGCCACATTGTCTGTAGGCAATCCTTGAGGAGTTAGAGCAATTCTGCAATGATGGAGGGGACATCTTAAAAACATGTCAGCTTGCTCTGAATGTACAGGTGAGACCTCACTGCTGATAGCGAGCTCCAGGTGTTCAAACTGCACAGTTTTCTGCTTCTCCCATCACAACTTGTGTTGACATTTCTTTCATCTCGATTTTCCTTTTTTTCTCGGCTACTTCTTCACTTTTGTCACTAGATGACAGTAGAGGTCTCATAACAACACACCAAAGACTGCTCTGAAGCCGAGGCAGTTACCACTACTGTACCAGGCAGTTCATGGCTGGGTGCCCCAAAACATCCTGTTAACAATAGCCCTTAATAACTCTTTACCTACTTATTTATCTGACAGTTTATATACAAATAAGATAATTAAGTCAAAACTTCAACTTTTTGTGTGGAGCTACTTGTTGTGTGTGTTTTCCTGCTTTATCACCTCCAGCATCCCCATCTTATTTTAAGGATTTTTTCTCTCACACTTACTCAATGCTTTTGTTTTAAACTTGGCTTGTGCTCTCCAAATCCACCTTATTTAGTGCAACAGGGACGCTACAGGTACAGGCAACAGACATAGAGCTGAGCCCCCAAGGGATAGGTGGTTCCTGAGGGGAGGTTTTCTATGATAACTGGGAACTTGCACCTAAATATGAGTATAAATACTTTAGACAGGATGAATAAATGCATGGATAGATGGATGGATTTTAGCACATGCAATAATTACTTCTCAGTGGAATATAGGTCAGATAATTGAGATAATTAGCTAAAGAGTGAAATGTGGGATTTTTTAAAACATAATTATTCAATTATAAATGATATTGTTATCAGGAATACCTTTACCAGATAACAAGAAGGAGAAGTCATGGATTTTTGACACATGAGTCTATCAAATAGTTAATTTCTGTACCTGGGATGCTATGAAGGAGGCTGATTCAGGCTGTGGTCTGGCAGAGAGCGCTGCACGAACACATGGACCTTGTCTGATGATTAACTGAAGCAGGTCTCTGATCTGTACAAAGGTATTCTGTGGGGAGGGTATGATCTATGTTTTTAGGGGAGGCCAGGACACTTTAGGAGACATTCTGTGTGATTTATTTGGAGTTTCATAGGAGATTCTGGGACAATATTTCACAAGGAGAATTTTCATTACAAAATTCTCAAACCTGCATCCCCAACAGCAATCTTCAATGCCTGCAGCTCTTGGGCATGGTCCAGGATTTTGTTCTTGTCAAAACAAGAGCAGGGTTGATACCAAGACCATTTGAATCTTTCAGATATTGCAAAACTAGAAAATGCATTTCAAGCTTCTTGTCAGTGACTAGGAGAAGCTTACCTGTTTTTTCCTGTAGAGGTTGTGGTTGTTGCCTTTGTTTTACCTGCAGTATAATTTTTAATCTCAAAGACAGTGATAACCTGCAGATACTGGTAGCCTTTCATAATTGGTCCTTGGCCCTCTGCTCCTACTGACTAGAACCATGCAGGATCACAATCCTAAGGGGCTGTTGCAGTGCATCATGATGGAAAAACTAAAACAGCTAGCATTTTAATTTCTGATCACTCAGTCTCTATTCTACAGCTGGATGAAGGAGAGAAGAGGATATTGTTTCTTTGGTGTCGTGCTCTTATTGTTCCCATGGTGGAAATGGAGGATTTTAGGGAATGATGCTTTCCAGTTCATTGTAACTATCTAAATATTAGGCAGTCAAACTAAGCTGGCAGTATAGGATCTCCACATGACAAAACAGTCAAGTATATAACTCCCTGAAATGGTTCTGCTCTTCCCAAGAAGATTATCTAAAACAGGAGTTAGGAGGCAACCAAAGAATCTTCTGTCTCTCAGTTGGCCATGAAGGGGAAGCTTAGATGAGTCACTTAGACTAGTTACTGATGATGGGGTGAGGGGAAAGAAGGGGAGGGGAGGGAAAAGGGGAAGGGAGAGGGGAGGGGAGGGGAGAGGAGAGGAAGGGATAGCACAGGCAATCTGAGAAAGATATTTAAGCTCTTGCAGCTGTAGGCGTAATATTCATAAGCAACCATGCAGATACTTCATTCCCACTGAAGTCACTGATTACCCTTTTTCCCTGATGTCACAAGCGTCATCCACAGATTTGGGAGCTGCTCTGTCCCTAGGCTCAGGTGGGTGACTGATGTGTAACAGGGAGAGTCTAGCTGTGTTTGAGAGCTGGCCCATTACCAGCAGAGGACCTTGAACAGCACTTAACATGTCCCAGAGCATGAAGCAGTCCCTATCTGAACAAGCTAGAATCTGTCCATCTGTTTCATGTCCTATTTTAAAAACTGTGAATCAAGGTAAAATCCAGCCTGGAGGTGACAAGTATCTAGGTCATCCTGACCATGTCCACAGCTGTCAGAGTGGTGAAGGGAGGGGAGAAGGGTGGCACTTGCTGCTGAATCAGAGTTGAAAGCAGTCCTTCAGAGACACTGGTACAGCCTGAATGCTATAGATCAGCTACTGCTGACCTAAAACATTCACCTTGAGGTTGAAAGGATGACTTCTAAGCCTTGTTACTGCAGTTTTGGGACTAAAAGGGGTCCTGAAAAGCCCCCGCGTTCCCCCAAGTTCCCCCAAGGCTGACCCTTGGGAGAAACAACCTGCAGTTAGGCAGCTACGTGTCTGTGGTACCAATCAAGCTTTTAAATCTGGAAGCATCTGCCCCAGAAGTGATTTGATTTTATGCAATGTGTCTCATGCTACTGTATTGCTAAGCATGTCACTAAATCCTTGCATATCAAAGGAACAAAGTAAATCAAGCAAAACTGCATAAGGCACTATACAATTCAGTTTTGGCAAAAGGTGCTTAGACAACCCTGGAGGCTGCTGTCCTCTAGCTAGCAGCAAAACTCACTTAAGCCCAGAAGCAGTGTGTTTTTTCCTGCAGCACCAGGCAAAAGGCTCAGGTTGGATTAGGAGCTGGCCTGGAGTCAAGTGGTCCAGAGGTCTAGTCCTGAATTTGATTATAATTTTCCAGGTGGATTGAGACATTATACTTAACCTTTTTGTGGTTTTATTTCCTGCTCCGTATTTTTTCCCCCATCTTCCATGGGGGAGATGAGGATTAATTAGATAAGGCTGTTTAGTGGAGACCAAAAAGCTTTGCAGTTGTTAAAGACTCAGGTTTGCCCTTTGCTAAGCCAGCTCACTGTAGTTCCTGAGTGTCAGTGTTGTAGAGCAGAATTTGTCTACAATATTACTGTTAATATTCCCTGTTTGTACTCTTGATCATACAAGGACTGATGCCTTTTGCTGCTTTGCAGGCGTTGGTAGAAAAAGGAAAAGGTAACTTCACAGGCTCAGCAGCTGTCTCACTCCCTGGGGCCACATTCTGACACGAGAGCTGTCATTCAGCAGCACACACTCAGAGAAGTCCCTGGGACAGGTCACTCCTTTGGTCTGATGGGTGACAAGGACAGAGTGCTTGAAGGCTGGGTAGAGGCCACCATGGGCTGTAGGGGAGAGGATGCTGTGTGGCTGTGCTGGAGAAGATGCAGTGCAGAAAGTGGTGTGACTGAGTGATGGGGTGAACATGTCAGCACTCCCTGCACTGATGATGGAGGAAGCCCAGGGGGCTGGCCTAGATTAGATGCCCGTTATTACATGATTTTTTTTCAGTCAGTGGAGGTCTAAGGCTCATTGCATTGCATAGGTGCACTTAGTGCAGTAAAGAGGCTATGGGGTACCTGGGACATCTGAAAGAAGGATCATAAGTCCACCACAGAACCCGCGAGATACTTACACACTCCTGGATTAGCAACTGAAGACCCGGTAGGACACCAGAACATTTCAAATGCACTGACCACATATGTGTGGGCAGTTAAAGAGCTTCAAGTCAATACATCCCATGGAGAACAGGAAGCAGTTCAACCTGTATGGAAGCATCTGCAAGGCTCAGTTGCTCTCCCAACTCCACAAGTGCCCTCACTAGCTCTTCATGTACTTCAGCAGAAACTCATACATGTGGCTAATGTAGATACCTGCATGTAGACACCAACATTAGAGATTAAACCAATCTCTGGGTTCCTTCTAAACCAGATCCTCCAGCAACGATGCTGAGATCCTCCACAGAAGAAAGGAGAGATCCACTATGGAGGCTGAGCATACTTCGCACAGCAAAAGGAGGTAAGAGCAGGGTTCTCACGGGTTTTTTTCTTGCCCATAGATGGGTTCCCATTTGAGACTTTCTAGGTTAGGAGGGTTAGGGAATGGCCGATATCTCCTGCCCAGAGCCCTTTGTAGTGTAATCCCCTAGATCTCTTCCTGCCCAAAGTCCTCTCCATCACAAATCTAACACAGAAACTCAAGGCCTCTATTCCAAATATCCCAAGACCTCTTGTCCCATACCAACTCTTTACTCTTCTTTTTGTCATAGCACACTGATCATCGTGTCTGTTCCACAATAAATGGACTATAGTCACCAATGTCATTTAACATGGGTAAAGTGAAACCCAGTTATAGTGATTTTTGGTCTAGAACATGTCGACTTTTATAGACCACCATCCCCATACAGAGCATTGCACAAAAAACAAGTGGAACAAGTCTCCTGGGGATCTTTTTCTCTAGAGAATCCAGATGCTTTCAAGGCGCCTGGTAACAGTACAAAATAGTCTGCTATTAAAATTCAAAAGCAAGTAAAATAGCCCTTCCCTGCAGGCTTTCTTTCTATGAGGCATTTCTGATGAGAATCCAGAGTCTTATGTTCAGACCATTCCTCTCAGTGTGCCTTGGGCTGAAGGCCCAGGAGCTACCTGCCCTCCCCATACCTTTCTGACTGAAGGGAGAGCCCATCTCCTACATCCTTCAGAGCACAGTGGAGGGTTCACAGGCAGAACCACCCTCTTACTTTCTCCAGCCCCTAGAAACACGCTGGGACTGCATCTGTCTTTCCATCCCCTTCTCTGGAGCCTTCCTGCTGATATCTGAAAGGGCATGTCTACAACTACACATTTTGGGCTATTTTGTCATGGGGATAGGTTAAAAATGAGTCATGGTCGTTTTCGCAAATTACTCGCACAGCAGAGTTTTTCCACACAGTGAACCATTATGAACCCATAGGTGGAGAAGATAATTATGACTGCTGTAAAGCTGTGCCTAATTTGCCTCTCCATAAAGGGGAGACAATAACTCCCTTTCCTCTTGGAGGTGTATGATGATTTAATCACAAAGGGAGCTCTGTATTTATAGATTTTAAAGACACAGCTATGATTACATAGTCCCACTTTCTGCATAACAGAGCACATCAGCCATGAACGTCTGTGTAAAGTTCATAATTTTTGCTTGAGTTTGTAGCACATCTCTTAGAAACATATTCATGTGACCTATCTGAATGTATGCATGTCAAGTTATGGACTCCATTTTTTATGTTGACTTACACACAGCTTTGTATTTTCCATTTATAAATTCAGTATGGGAGTAGAGTCTCCATTTTGTATTATCTGTTGATTTTATACTTACACCACTGCAAGATTGCAGTAATGTCAGCCTGTCAATGCCTTGATTAAAGAAAGAGTCTGCCATATCCCAAAAATTATGAATATAACCATGAAATCATGGATATAACCATGTATATAACCATGTATGGCCCTGGCATCAGCTGAGCGATACAGCAGAAAATTATCTTCCTTGGGCTGTGAATCAGGACATCAGGAACTATTACTCTTTGCAGCTGGATGGGTCTATGAGTTTAGCCCATCTAATTCATCCTTTGCTTTATGTTCATGTACCAAGTTACAAAGGACAAAAGTTTTATTTTGCATTGTTCCCAAGAAAGTGAAGATGATCTCTGTGTGATGCCCTCATGAACGAGCATAATACTGACTGGAATCTCTTTGTAGACATGTATAAGGATGATTCAAAATGAAATTTATAGGAAAAGTGTGCCCATGTGCCTGTGAGTCCAGTTTAACAACCATAAGAATACATTTGGTAAAAGAGCTCTCTCTTGAATTAAAATGGTTTCCATATGGTGAAGAACCTAATTATTTTGAGAAATCAGTTTAACCATGTTTCAAAGGAGGTTCAGTTTTGTTGTTTGATGATATGACAGGCAGTACTGTGTTGTCCCCCATCACAAGATTTTGCTCTTGCAAAAGCATTGCCTAGTAAGAGCTAATGTACCCTGAAGTTATTTTTCTTATTTTGTTGAATGTGGGATCACCATCATAAATTTGAGGACATTTTGTTCCCCTACTCCAAATGGGAGGAAGGGATGTGCTTCCTGATGGAATACATGGAGAAAATGAACCTGTGATAAGCTTTGAGAGGATTTAGGGCTCTGAAGATAAGTTTGTCACATGCAAGCAAGCTGATCTGAAGACACAGATGCTGATTGACCTCTAAAGTGCCAAGAAAGTCTGGCTCAGGGGCACAGCATCCTCGAAAGACTTCAGTTAGTGAAGATTGTAAGTCTCTAGTGCTTTCTAAAAGTGACATGACATGATCAAAAAAATTCCCATGCCAAACGTTTGAGGTTTTTCTTTCACTTGCTGATCACTGTGTCCTCTAAAGAGTGAAACTGAGAGCAGATAGGCTCAGTGGGGTGGGAGCCAGAGGGAAGGTGTGGAGGCTAAATGCAGAGTGCTGTGTCTGGAGGGTAGACTGAGATGAAAGGTCTCTGCTGGAGCATCTGACCAGGACCCAGAGCCAGGAGGACCAGCTCAAATCCAGACCAAAAAAGTTATTAGAGTATTAATGAACATTTTTTTTTTTTTGCAGGATATAATTTTTGTGTCTTCTGGTGACCTTCCTGAAGTCACTCACAATATCATGCACAGCAGGATCATCAGTAGCCAAGATCTGTGAGTGCTCTGTCTTGCTGACAGTGAGTTGCCCGGATTCCCTGTACTTAGGTTGCTTTTCCATCCTCCCTTCAAGGCAAGGTCACAGCTCTCTCTGACTCATGGAAAGAGCATCTGGCTGACCATTGCTGAGGAGAGAGATGAGAGACTGGTAGCCAAACACAGCATGAGAGTAAAGTGTAGCTTGGGCCAACAGCCATCCTTTATGTTTGGGAATTAGCACCTGCTCCGGTGGTGTCCAACTCAGCATTGGGATCATTCAACCTTGGCAGTATTACTGAGTGGGGACAGGTGCCCATGTGACAGGGAGGTGGGTGCCTCATGGGGAATATGGCTGTGCTCTGAGGGTGGGTGTGCAGGTGACAAGTAGCGAGGGAGCGACTTGGCCAGTCTGGAGAAATGGGCTGCCAGGGACCTCATGGAGTTCAGCAGAGGCAAGCATCAAGGACCCCCATGGTTGCCATAGGATTCCTGCTGCAATGGCACTTGGGCACAGTGTGGACCCTCATCACGAAGGCCTGGCCGTCACCATGGGGACCTGCAGACCCATGTCCTGGTGGTCCACAAGGGGACACAGATCTGCATTAAAGACCCCAAGTTTTACTTTCTCTTTACCTACTTAATTAACATGAGCATCAACATGAACAGTGCCTGGCTTAACTGTTTCTTGGTGTGTAGCTGTTTTGGTTATTATCTGTAGAAATACAGCAATATAAAAGTATGAAAATATCACTTAAGAAAATACATAAGGAGAAGAAAGAAAGAGTAGATCGCAGAGAGAAAAGATATCGCCACCCATGGATCCAGAGACAAGACTTGATTGTTACAATTCAGATGTCCATTGGTCAAAGTGATGGCCACAGTCTTGATCCATTGGGTATGTGGGAAACCCACAAAACACAAAGTTGAATGAGTTAATATACATTTAGATGCAGGTGGGAACATCCAAGTACATCCCCTGGGGCTGGAGTTTTACACTGACTGATATAGCACTGTGAACTGACTGATATACACAGTCCTCTGGTGGAAGGCCCCAGAAATGAGTCTAGAGGAGAAATGAGTCTGAGGGCATTTTGGGGGATCTTTGATGGTTTATGACACCTTCTAAGGCATGACAGGTGTTTCTCACACCTGTGTAGTTGAGCCAGGCATGCCCCATCAGAAGGGATGAATACTTTCAGGTTTGCATGTGAATGTCTTGATACCTTCCTGGGGCGGGGAGGAGTATTATACCTGAGCCAGTTGTGTAAGGGAAGACATTGGCAAGATGAAAAGCATTACCCCACCTCGCAGGATCTGCTTCTTATTGGCCTTTTGCCTTATCTGGCTCAAACCCCAGCTTGTTGCTAAACAAAGGTTTGTTTGTCAGGGTCATCTTCTGGTGATGGGTGTGCACCTGCTCTTATTCAGGTCAGAGGTTTTGCCACCATACACAAAAAACTCTCCTCCTTCCCTTTAATTTGGGGTTGCAAACCTGGCCTCAGCAAAGCACCTGCTGCTTTTGTAAATGTCTGATTGTTGAGTCATTAACTCTTAACAATTCAGTCTCTTACAGATGCTGACTTGGCAATCGAAAAGTCATCTTTTCCCTCCACTCATCAGCATCCTTAGGTGACCCAGGCTTCCTCTGTCACTCCAGCCCCCTCATGTACCTTAATGTCTTCTTGAAAACACTCAGCAGCAATTGAAAAGTAATGTTGGAAATCAAGAGTGATGCTTTTAGCTTTTCACAAGGCTCCAGAACGTTTGACCTTTTTTCCTCTGTCACAGTTTAGCCCAGCCAGCAACTCAGCCCCTCACAGATGCTCGCTCACTCCCCCCAGGTGGGATGGGGGAGAAAATTGGAAGGGTAAAAGTGAGAAAGCTCGTGGGTTGAGATAAAGACAGTTTAATAGGAAAAGCAAAAGCCATGCTTGCAAACAGAGCAAAACAAAGAATTCATTCACCACTTCCCACGGGGAGGCAGGTGTTCAGCCATCCCACATAACAGTGACCTGGGAAGACAAACACCATCACTCCAAATGTTCCCCCATTCCTCCTTCTTCCCCTGGCTTTACATGCTGAGCATGACACCATATGGTCTGGGATATCACTTGGGTCAGTTGGGGTCAGCTGTCCTGGCTGTGTCCCCTCCCAACTCCTTGTGCATCTACAGCCTCCTTGCTAATTGGGTGGAGTGAGAAGCAGTAGATGCCCTGACTCGTGTAAGCATTGCTCAGCAGCAAGGAAAACATCCCTGTCTTATCAATGCTCTTTCCAGCACAAATTGAAAACACAGCCCCATACCAGCTACTATGAAGAAAATTAACTCTACCCCAGCCAAAACCAGCATATCCTCCCCCTTGGTTGCTTCTCTCCTTTTAATAAATCAAATAAAACTGTAGGAACACTGCATTTCATCTTGTCTGGACTGTTATATTTAATCTCCTGAGTGGGTGGGGTTGGTTTGTGTGGAGGGGAATGGCTCAGAGCCTGAAAACATGAGAGATGACTCTCTTAAGCTCTTCTGATTTCACGGAAAGTTGCCAGATAGCATTTTAATTAGGGCCTATCAAAACCAATCAGGAAAAGAAGAAGGTTTGTTAGGTTGTTAGCTGCTGCTAAGCTTTTTGGAGTTTGTAGGATGGGTTTTTTTGCCTTGTGCACAAATTTATTCATCCTAACAATTTTACAGCTGTGCTGCCTTGCTTGCAGCACATCCCTCTGCATGACAAACCTCTTCTATCATCTTTGCCGCTTGCTCCATTGGTAATTTTCCTGCTGAGATGGGCAGGAGCACTCAGGCATTGCCAGGGTGGAGATTAGATTTTCACTTTTCACCCCATCCCCTCCCCCCCTCCAGTGCTAAGAACTTTCTACTCGTGTGTTGATAATGCTGTTATTTCTGTTTCATCTGCAACATAAGTTTGGAACTCAAGGGTCCTTGGTATTCACTTAGCAATGTAAAACACAACTATGATAAATAATCGTATTATATAGTCTGCTAGGGACAAAAGGGGAAACCAGCACAATTTTAAAAGGAATATTAGAACATTTTCTTTAGTAGATTTTAGTGGAAAAGCCTTTTCCCCTCGTTTATAATTCTACAATGTGGTTCACGTTATCTGAGGAATTCTCTGATCTGTTTGTTGGGTTTTCAGAGATTTCAGTCAATAGGGAGTGAGTCAAATATTGAAAGTTGGGATCATCTTGAAGTGTTTTGCTGGATCAGAGATTTCATTATCAAGATGCTAGTCACACCGTCTCTGACATCCGGGAATATTTCTTGTTCAAAAACACAATTTGAAATAAAATTGTTAACTTTCGTGTGCAATGCAGTGACTGAAGGAAATTATATGGCAGCTGGAGGCTGTAAAAACAGAGTAGGATCACTGAACACATCTGGAAATACTTTAATTACTGCACATTCAACTTTGAACTACTTGGTGCCTATGTAAACATAAGACTAGTAATTAAAGTACACAATTCAGCTCATGTGGATTGCCATCCTTTTACTACTGATTTGGAGAAGGGAGGGGAAAAAGAAGGGGTAATTTTACATTTGTAGATTTGAAGGCCCAAAAGACCATTATATGTGACTGGATGTATAACAGACTGGTGAATTCACCTCATTGTCCTCTTCTGAGCCCAAAACCTTTTGTTGACTACAGCATATTATTCTGAAAGGTAATTGATCTTGATAGAAGAACATCAAGTAATGATGTTACACCTTGGAGAGTGGAGGGAACTCTTGTTAAATGGGTTTTAAGAAATCATAAAGATAATTAAAAGGTTTTCAAGTCCTTTTTTTGAAAGTATGTATGACATTTTAATTTGATTTGCAATAAACCTGTTACAAAGAGCCATAGTTTTATCTGTCATTAATTATATATTTAGCTTAAGATGTGTTAATAAAAAAATGATGGAGGTTTAAAGGACACAGTCAAAAATCAGTTGACTTGGTAAATTATTCTGAGGAATTACTTTAAATAAGGTTAAATTTGCTGACTTGCCATGAAACTTTGCGCAGTTGGCTCAAGATGATAAATTAACTGCGCTGTAAAACTGCTTTAAATATCTTTTTATTGCATTAAGAAAGCTGCATGGATAGATGAGTAATATTTTGTACAGTATTAAGAAGGGCCTCATCTGTTGGCCACCATTTTGGGTCAGTAAGTCTCTGCTGTCTACTGGTGGCTGGGTGGTCTGAGTGAAGGCAGCCACAGACCTCTCCATAGTGGAGATATGTACTTCACCCCCTGCAGACCACTGCTGGACAGCGTGAAAACAGTGCCAAACTGCAGATGATGTTACTGCAAAGCATTGCCTCGCTTGTCTTGAAATGCTGCCTGCACATGTTGGCTCTTCTGGTTTTGCCTCTGTGCTCAACAAGTGTCTCTATGCTGTGCTGGTGGAAGCTACATGAGATGCCTTCAAGTAGTTCATCAGGATTCTTATGATCTAGCTTGGCTGAAAAGAGGTTTGTGGGTTTTTAAGACTAGATCAGTCTCTCCTCTACATGTTTCTGGCACAGCTATTCTGTCTAAGGCTAAAACCAAAGCAAACTCAGTGTGCGTAAAGCCAAAATGCTATTCTAGGCATAAAACCAACAAAACCTTCATAAGTGAAATTGTCTTTGGAAAGCCAGGATTAAACAAGCTGAGGAGCCTGGCCTGATGTCCCAATGCTGCACTGTATTGCCAATAGAGATGGGAAAGGTTGTAAAAAACCTGGCTTTTGCAGTTTTTCCTCAAACTGCTTTTTTCTTTCCTTCTGGGGTCTAAGGTAGAAAACCTTAAAAATTGGGGAAATGAAGAAAATACACTGTATGTGAAATACAACCTTCAGAATAAAACCTGGACATTTTTAGAGTAAGTATTATATTATTGTTACTGGATTTATACCTTTTACTAATAAATATTCCCAATGATGTCAATATATATCAAATTGTACAATATTAATGGTAATGATTTCCACAGTTTTTAGACTTTACTGCTGGTACTTCACAGTGCTTTGTTATTCTGAATTATACTGAATGTATATAACAATGTCTTTTTCCTTAAGCTTTCCTCCTGAATGACAAAGATTTTCTTTTTCATCTGCAGGACAATATGAGAAGCTGTAACCTTTTTTTTTTTTTTATTAATCAGCAATATTAATGCTTTTTAAAATTTATAATTTCCCTACCTATTTTATTAGTATTTATAAAGATAAAACATATGCAAGCATTTTAGAATGCAGCACTATTGTATGCGTGGAGTGTATTTGTTGCTATTGGGAAGTAAAGAATTTAATAGCATCACCAAAAATTTTATGTAGTATATAATGATAAAGGATATATTGTTTATTAGAAATTAAAAAAGGTTGGTTTGAATAAGGTAAGTAAAACTACAGATCTATTTATTTGATATTTCAATGGAATGTTTTAAAAATAAATTAATGAGTATCTGGAATTTAAAATTTTGTTCAAATTCCCCGCTGCAGTCAAAGGCTAAAAACTGAGCAACAAGGTGATGGAAAGAATCAGGAAGTAAGTGTAGGTTATGGCAAGGCGAAAAAGGGGCATTAGAGAAAGGACTAAAATAAAAACAGCAGTGGCTGCAAAAGAAGGGAAGGTGCAGAAGACACAAACAGCAGGAGACATTCAGTGATGTCCGTGGGTAGATCTCTCTTTGCAGCTGCCAAGACTTTAACTTTCAGAGCATAATCTCACAGAACAGGATTTCTCAAAGGAAAAACATGGGACTACTGTGGAGTGTCAGCCTCTTCCTCCAGACCCCAGTGGTGACAGATCCACCTGAACATCAGTGTTACCAGGAAAGGGTTTTCATTGCATATCTCATGTCTGGAGAGCAGAGAAGTTTTGCCAGCTCCTCTTGTATAGTGTCTCACGTGTGTCTCAAGGAGGTCTCTCTGATTTGTGTGGCACAAAATCATTGCAAAAGTGTGAGATTACAAAGTGATGCCTTCTGAAAAAACAGTCCTAATTCTACATATACAAAGCTGACTGTCACCTCTCACAACTGAGTTGGGAGTAAAAATTTCTAGAGAAAACACCACCTCAATGCACAAGAGCTGTCAAAAAAACCCAGATTGCATCTTAGGAACTGTTAGAAAGACAGTACAGATCAAACCAGAAGATATTGTGCTGCCATGCGAAACCCTTGGAAAGACCTGTGCAGTCCTACATCCCTTGTTTCAAAACTGATTTACTAGAAGTGGGAAAGGCAGAAAGGAGAAGGAGAACAGCAAGGATAACGAAAGATATCCATGGTTTCTGTATGAACGACTGAGGAGACAGGAGTCATGAGTGACAAGGAGAAGCTAACCAGGGAATAGCTAATGGTGGTTTAGAATGCAAGAATCATTATATTGGAGTGTGGGAAGCATTTTACTGTTTAAAATGAAATTAAAAGGAACCACGATCCCAACACATACAAGACTTTAGTTCTTTCCACAGCAAGGAGTGAAGTGGTGAAGTGCTTGCCACAAAACTCTCTGTTACAAAAATTTGGAGTTAAAAATGGTATCGTCTAACTAGACCTTTGGTCTGCCCTGACAAGGCATTTATTATGTGAATTCAGTGAAAAATTCTTATGTATTTGGACTCACAGAACTGGAATTTAGCTGTGCAGGTGTGTCTGGTACTGGGGCTTCTGATGAGAAATTTTATGTATTCATTCAAACGTTGTGGCAAAAACCTGACTCTGGATACCTTATATCCACAGCAGTAAAGGGAATGACTGATATTTCTCCTGTAACAGAGAGGTTACAGTTCCAATGTCAGTTGTAGGATTTGAAGTAGAGAACAAAACAAGCAAACAGCTATTGATACCAGATATACTCCTGAGAGTATTTGATGAGGCTGTACTTGAAAACGATACTAGGGAACAGTATAATACATGTGTGTCTGACTAAAAAGAATTATCCAGTTTCAAAACCAATGTGGAATAAATTTACAGAAGCTGTAGCAGAGTGTGAAACATCACTGGAAGCCATTATGGTTGTGATTGTGCACTGGCCGGGGAATCACACACGTAACCGATACTTCCAGTTCCAAAGCATTGTGGTAATTCATGGCAAGCTATCTGAAGATAACCACATTGGCTTCAGAGGTGCTGTATTCTTTGAAATGCTTCAGAAAAATACAGGAAGGGTAAGTGAAGAGTCTAAAGAAGAGTACAGAAAGAACTATTCTGGCCGAAAAATGCAAAGTAGACCCAGAAAATATTGAAATATGTGAAATCTGCTGAAAACTGTAGAGAAACAAAAACTCATGCTGATAAATTAGGACTTCTTGAAGCCATGGAACACATGTATGGTGCAAGAATGACTATTTCTTAGCTTTACCTTGCTCATCCTACCCTACGATTGCATTAATGAAAAAACTATCACCAAACCCGTCATCACTGGTGTTAGTCAGATATTTGTCAAATGTCGAATCCCAGCAATAATTAAAAGCTAAACCAATCTGCTGGTTCAATACACAAGACTTCAAACAATTTGTATGCTCATGAATTTGAGTTCCTCTCTGACGAAAGCCATGCAGGAAAATCTAATGAAGGATGTCAGCAAAGATATGTGTCTGCAGGGTGGATCCCAAGATCTGGTGAGAAGGACTCAGGGGTTAAAGACCCTGCAGCTGGTGTACACGTTGGTAACACAGAGGATTAGGGAGATACACACTCCTGAGGAAGATTTGTGGAAGAATCAGAGTGCTCTTGCAAGCTATTCTGAGTAAGAGGAATAGGGTTATGAAACTTGTTGAAATAGCCCTAAAAGTAAAGAAAAAAATGACAACATTGCAGAGCTGTAAAAGAATGAGCAGTGGGACAGAGATGGATGGGCCTCTTAGAAGATCAGCCAGCACACACAGTGCTTATGGGAGCTCCTGAAAGACCTACTGAGTGCTGTTAAAACAGTTAAAGTGGAGCTGAATGCGTGTTTTTTTTTTTTTTCCCCGAGTGCTGTAATACAAATTGGAATGTGAGCTAATTTACTGCTGAAAAACAGGGAGTTGTGTTATAAGGATGTTGATTTCCAGAACAAGAAAGAAGGTGATACTGCCCAGAGATGCCCAAAAAGGAGCCGTGAGGCTTCTGGAGTCTGATAAATGTTTTAACTATAACTTGACTTTTCTGCTTCATTTCAGCATCAGACTGCCTTCCTGATGGAACCCTTAGTTGGTGTCTTGATTCTTCTGCCATCAAAACAGTGGCCAAAAACTTTCCTTTTGAGCATAGCGCAGGTGACAGACCTAGGATATGGTCTCTTGGTCCATGTCTTCTGTTTGCTAGTCACGTAATCCAATTTTGGGTGTCTCAAGTGGAAGTGTTACTGGTTGTTTTAGCTTACCTTTACAATCAGAGGACAGAAATATTCTTTCCGATGGTGTCGCCTTGCACATCTTGCTGCCATGGCTTGATGCTGAGCTACGTAGTGAGTAAATTTCCCAATGAGAAAACTTCCCAAGGATTTGTGTTGGAGCCAGACATAACATGGGGGAATGGTATGGACAAGATGAGACCCAGAAGACACAAATTATGAATTCTTGAAATAGGGTAATATCTTGTAAAGTGGGAGAGGTCCTCTTATGCTCAGCTGAGTGATCTCAGATCTGTGGATCTTTAGTTATCTACAGCCGTAGGTGGTAAGATGTTCAGGTGTTATTCACCTCCTCATTATTCACCTCTAAGCAAGGTGCATGTGTTCTCCAAATGCAAAACCACGCACATCATTCAAGGAAGAAGCCTGAGTATCCTTATCTATGCACCTTCCTACTCCAAATTACTGTTGGGCAGTTTAGCACACTCCATGCACCATTAGATTTGCATTGGTTATCTGACTTGAGCACCATCAATATTCAGTCCGTCAATGTGCAAATGCTGCTCTGGGAAATAAATATCCATAAAATGTTTTGTTGAAACTCCCAACCAAAATAAAGGCAGATGATGCTACTAACTGAATTGTACAGCCGATTAGTAGTAAGAGCTTCTGAAATAGCTTCTTGATTGAGAATATATGTCCATTAATCTTTTAAACAGGACAGTGTGAGCTGAGCACAAAAAGAGAATGGAGCCTCCAGCAGCATCCTTGGCCCTGCCCTTAGGACAAGGGCTGCAGTGCTTGGGCCTGATTAAAGAAGTCACTTAGGTGGAGGTGGTATTTTATGGAGGTGCTTAAAATACCACGGGCTATGTTCACTGAAGGACATAACTGCCTTGCAGGCAATTGGATTCAAAATGGAGATCCTCCCTTGTCCTGCTTAGCTACTTCTCTTTCTGCAGGTAGCTGTGTCTTCACGAACTTGTTTTTTACTGCTTAACCTCCCCTAGCACCCCAAATCAGTCCCTGGCCTAAAGCTCCCCAGTATTATGGGTCATGAGTGTGAGCTGTGGCTGAGTGATGATGCAGACCTCGTATGTCTGGCTTGTGCTGTTATGCTCCACACTGAGAAGGGCTGGAGGAGGAGAGGATCCCTACCTCCACCATGTGGTGCTTAGGGCACCTGTCCAGAAGGAGGGAGACTCACATTTGATTCCTCTTTCAGCAGTTTTGCATTTGGATTCGTGGCTATCATCATCTACTGTTCCAGGGTTAGTGGTCTCAGCACATCTCACTGAGTTTATTCCATGAGATATGGGGGCATGTGTCATATGGCCCAAGCAAAAATGTGTATTAATCTGTAGCCCTTCACTGAGGGAGCTCCCAACAAGAGAAGGAACCCAGAGCCTGGACTCTGCTTCAGCAAACATTTCTCTCACAGTGTTGTCTTTACAGCAGAGACCACAACAAGGTCATCCCTCGTAAGGGGATTCTGGATTCTTGATAAGGCATTTTTTCACCAGGTGAAATCAGGAAAAATGAGATTAGCTCCATCTACAAAACATCAAATAAACAAGTGTCTAGAATAGCCATTGAGGCACAGGGATTTGAACTGAGGCAGAGCAGAAGCTGGGTTACTCACAGCTTCGATGAATACTACCACGGCTGTGTCACAGCTGTAAGAGGGACATGGCAGCATCCCAGACTGTAAATACAAGCAGGACTTGGCAATTGTCCTGAAAATGTTTAGTTCCCTGGTGTAGGTAATTCATTAGAGGTGTTTGGTAGTTTTGTCCTCTCTTCTCATCCTGTTACAAGGCCAGAAGCATTTTTGAACCACTTGGTCATCTCATGAATATGTAGGACTTTGGCTGTAACCTCCAGTGGAGAAACTGCCAGTGGCTCACAGAACTCTTGGCAAACCAGAGGACTTGCTTTTCATTACCGCTTGTACCACTGATTCATGTTGTCTTTGGCTGGTTGGATCACTTTGATGTTCCTCTGTTTCCTCAGGTCCTTGAACTCCATAGCCCAAATGTAATACATGAAATTATTAACTGCTGCAGTTGCTTGTCCTTAACATGAATTCAGACATAAACACCTTACAAATTAGTACAAAGCCACATTAGAAGAATAGCTGAAGCTTTTCCTCTCTTGTTTTTTTGAAGTGTGGTTTAGCAAAATCAATTCTAATCTCTTTTAAAAAGTGATGCCAATAGCAAAGTGCTTCTGAACTTTAATGACTATTTCCCAAATATAACTGGGAAATTCTTGCTATTTTCACTGGAAAGGGCATTTTACAGAAGGTTTTTGTGAAAATAGATGAAATATTCTGATCGTAATCAACCAAGTGATAAAATAAGGATCTTCTAAACCAGAATGAAAACTGACTACTCTGCAGTGCAGCCAAGAGGCTAATGTTTGATGAAGGTTGCCTGCAGTGCAAGTCTGTCAGGCTATCATTTCTTAAATCATAGTGGTTTGCTCGATTTTCTTTTGAGGGAAGAGAAGGGAATGTGTAAAATGAATGTCAGCAGACCCCTCATCTCTACCAGCAGAATAGGTTCTAAAGTGCATCTTTGCCATTCTCCATCTTCCCTCTGGAAATGGAGGATATTCTTCTCCCTTTATTGGTTTGCTGGAAAACCAGTTTATTTTGCAATTCATCACCAGTTTTGGGTTTTTTAGCTCCCTTTTGTTTTATTTTTATCACCCTATGATGTCACATTGCAGAAACATAACATTGTCTCTCTGAGTCACTGTGGGGAAAATCTAAGCGACCTATGGGTATTTGTACAGATAGACATATTTGCTATTCTACAGGGCTCTGCTCATTACCACTATAAAGCATTTGACACATTCCTTTCTTAAAATGGCCTCTTACAGTAATTCAGTCCCCAGTATGGCTTTGAATTTGCCAATGCCATCAATTACAGTTACAGATTGGGTCACACTTCCAGTTTGTTGTCCCTTTGTGAGCCCTAAAAGAACTGAGGAGTGACTGGACAGTGTGGTATGCCCTGGTAGATAAATTTAAGTGTAATGGAGGACCCTGCATTCAGTCATACTGCAGCACAGAGTGACAAGCTTGAATGGAAAGGAAGAAAGTCGAGACCAGAGAGAAATGCTGGATTAAATCTTGCAGGTGATGAGGATTTACACCCCAGGAGGATTTACATCCGCTGTGGGCACAGCTCAACCCAGGTGCAGTAGTGTGTGGTTCTGCATGAGACTCAAGTGATCTGTGGTCCTCAGGGGTTTTTCTGCTGATTTCAGTGGATTTTAGATCATCATGAAATTAGAACCTTTTCCACTTCTGATGGAGCTCACCTGTAGCCTCCTAATGTGCTCCTTGGGGAAGATATCTTCACTCCCCTTTTTTTTCATTCATGCCCTTTCCAGCTTTGTGTCCTAATCCTTTTCCCCAGATTGGGGATGTCAGTGTTCAGGGGAGGGGAAGCTCGGAGCACTTCAGCTGAAGTTGGCTGAAACTTGCCTGATTTAGAAAGAATGTTCATGGATATTTCTCACTCAAGCCATAATTAGTGAAATAATAATAATAATAAAAAAAAAAACCCTTTGCAGATTTCTAACATTTTACCATTTTTTCACCAGTTATAAAGCTAATTACACTTCGGGAATTCTCATCAGAAATTCTAAATGCTGTGAAAAAAAAGGATAAAAAAAATAGCCTGTGGGGATATTGGGGGATATTCTTCTCTTTCTGTACTTTCTGGTGCCTTGAAATCTGTGTTTTCATCCCTACCTTGAAGGGAGATCTCAGCCCCAGCTCAGTGGCATTGGAAAGACTGACTCTTGAGGAAAGTCACACTCAGGAAAGGGTCATAAAGGCAAGGAGAGGGACTGCAAGTTGATCTTGTTACAACTAATCCCCTCCTTTGTAAAAGCCTTATTTCATAGAATCATAGAGTGGTTTGGGTTGGAAGGGATCTTAAAGATCATCTGGTTCCAACCCCACTGCCATGGGCAGGGACACCTTACAGTAGACCAAGTTGCTCAGAGCCCCATCCAGCTTGGCCTTGAACACTTCCAGGGATGGAGTGCCCACAGCTTCTCTGGGCAACCTGTGCCAGTGCCTCATCAGTAAAGAATTTCTTCTTAACATCTAACCTAATTTTTTCCTCTTTTAGTTTAAACTATTCCCTCTTGTTCTATCACTATCTGCCCATGTAAAAAGTCAGTCATCCTCTTTATTTAGACTCACTCTTAAGTACTGAAAAGTCAGTTTCATTATTTTTTAAACCTTGTAGTTTGCTGTATGTGCAGGCATTGCAGAAGAGGGTCTGGTGAGGACCTGCAGACTCCATCTGACATTGCATTCAGCCTTCTGTGAGACCTCCAGCTGCATACCCCATCCTCCTTCTCCTTCTCTAAGCCAGTTTGACAATAATACCCAGCATAACAGCATTTGAAAGGCCAGCTTATGTTATTGTAATAACAGCAACAACGTAATTGCCTTTATTTATCATAAATTTACTTTTAGCTAGTTTTATTAAGGCTCTTGGGCTTAGGTGCTGATAAATTAACATAAGTTGCTATCTTATTAATGGCTCCCACTCTAATCTTCCTTATGATGACAAAGACTGGGGTGAAAATTCTCAGCAGAAGTTGCATTTTCTGGCAGGTTGTTTTATTATTATTATTATTGTGTAGGTGGCTTTTTATTATTGTGTAGTTCATTTTAGTATTGTGTGGTTCATTTTTATTATTGTGTGATTCTTTTTTGGGGGTTGTTTTTTTTTTTTGATTCTGTCTAATTGTAATTAACTAACAGTTGAGAAAGTCAGCCTTGCTGCGTCACCTGCAATTGCTGGGGTCCAAGCTGCAGCTGTAATTTAGAAGGCTGGAATAATCACATAATTACTCTGCAGTGATTACAGGAGGCTTGCATGGTCAGTGGATAAGAGAGATTAAATGGCAGTGGGAAAAAAGAGGCAGACATATGTTGCTAGTTAAGTTAACCACTTTATATTAATCCTGGCCTGCACAGGGAAAATGCCATATTCCTGCCAGAGGACTGGCTGCGCAAAACCTCTGCCCTGCTGGTGGGGAGCACAGAGCCCTGGTGCTCCAGTTCCACTGGAAAGATCAGTTTTAACAGAGGAAAATAGGATGTAGGAAGATTAAGTCATAGAGGTAATCTTTTATTCTTTACTCTGTCATTGCTAAATCAGACTGACGTGCATTTTCCTTGGGATGGCAACCCAAACCTTGTGGGCTGCAGCAGGAATTGAGTCACACCTCTCTGAAGCAAGGTCTGGTGCAGCATTTGGCTCAACAATGCTTTGAAGTGTCTTTAGAAGGCAACTAGTCTGATAACCAAATCATATTGCTCTTCTTTGTTATAACAAGGTACTTTAAATCTGTTCTGAATGCTGGATAAGGCAGTTTGGAAGGGCTTAAGTCAAGTGGGGTTTTCCCAGATTGTTTCCTATGCAAAGGAAGAAACAAAATTTTATGGCCATTACTAATTCTCCATTAAAGGCAAGCCTGAAAATCACAGTTGTTTTTGTTATTGAAAGAAGGAAACTGGTGAGATTGTAACAGGAGGCTGCAGCCCTCCTTTTCGTATAAGAAACCGTTAGGAATCTTCGTTCCCACCCCAGCTGGGCAAATGAGACCAGCAAAGTGAGGCTCATTGTTCCCATTTACTAGCCCTGGGCTCACCCACAGGTCTTATCCTGCACAGAAACATATGTCTGAATTTAACAGGTCTGTGGCAAGGTTAGGTTCAAGGTGGCCATGGGCTTCAAAAGGCATTTATGGGCGCAACCTTGGAACTGTATTCTCCAGGCATCCCTGAGTGCTTCATGGTGACATAGAATAGAATATTTCAGTTGGAAGGGACCTATAAGGATCATGTAAGCCTGTCTGTCTGAGCACTTCAGACTGACCAAGTTATAGCATGCTATTAAGGGTGTTGTTCAAAGGCCTCTAAACAGTGACAGGCAGTGGGGAACCTCTGTAAGAAACCTGAAGACATGAAACATCCTTTCTCTGATCCCAGCCCTGTCCTAGCTCATCTGTGATATGATTTTCAGGAGGGTTAATCCACTCACAGAAGAGTCCAGAAGAGCTGCTATCAGGGATGACCTGGAAAAGTTGATGAGGGTGACTGCTGGGCACGAGGACAGGGCTTGGCTGAGAGTGGGAAATTCCAGACACAGTGCAGAGGTGACCGCTGGAGATGTTGGCAAAGACCACATTTCCCAGGGGGTTGGCTTGCTTTATTTCCCTAAAAGTTTAAGGAAAAAAACTTCCAGTGAGACACAAAACTTGCTTTAAAACATTTCTGGATGGGGTCCCTCAGTGAGGAAGGGGGGCTGTCTGAAATCCGCTTCCCAAACACTGCTGTGTTATCAGTTGCACAGGTGCAGTGTACATGAGGGTAATGAAGACAGGATAGGAGGGGATTAGTAGGACATTGCAAACAAGTTTGTGCTAAGTGGCTTAGGGTTCATCCTGTCCTGCTTCTAAATACTGACTTCTGCTGTTTCCACCTTCCAAAACACATAAACTGTTGATTTCGATTAGTAAATGAATTTATACAGATAAGCTTTAGCCATCTGTTAACAGCAAGACATGCCCCACCACCTCGTCTTTGACATTCAGAACTGAACTTGTGGCATTTTGGTGCAGAGTGCCCATGCTGATGTACCTCTGAACAGCCAAATACAGCCCTATTCCTGGGTACCCCATCCATGGTATTACAGTATGCAGCGCATTTAACCCCTCTGAAAATCTGTCCTGAGTCCTATACTTGTTCTTATAAGCCTTGACAACCAGCATAGCTCTACTGTGCAGAAAAGGATAGAGAGTTCTGAAGAGCCCCTTAGCTCCTTTTGCCCTGTCTCTCTTTCTGCAGATCCTCTGCAACCGTTTAAGTCTGGAGTAACTAATAACAGAAGAATAACTATATATAACTATTCTAGAAGAACAGAAGAAGTAACTAACAACAGAAGTCAATAATGTTCTGCTGACATAGTTCATACGGGGGAAAAAATCCTTTCTTCAGGATGAGCCAAGTTCTTGGCTTTGTCCTTGAGTGAGTTTCTTTCTACTGTTTTCAATGAGAAAGGGCAATTGCATCACATCTAATATTCAGTTGGAAGCTTGAAAATATTCTTAAACTCCATATCACCCTTCTGCATGCCCAGGGCCCTGCTTGATTTGATTATCCAAATCCACCAAAACTCTCAGCCACAGAGTGGATTCAGAAGCAATTTAAGAGATCATTACCTCTAATTTGTTTTTAATTCTTCTCTCTGAAACCCAGAGAGCTGCTAGCAGTTTCAGAGTGATTATGGGGGGCTGCTCCTGGTAAGTAAAACTCCTTGGAAGGAGGCAGAAACTTACTTGCAGGATGTGGGGGGCATTTCATGCTATCGCTTCCAGGTTGACTCCTTGCAGCATCCTATTCAGGTTCTGCCTGTGCATGAGTCTGGCAGCAGCCTACAAGTGAGCAACTCCAGCATTTCCCCACTTTATTAGGACACTTGGGGCCTATGAATTTTTCTATCCTTTGCATTGAGAGATCTGATTGCTTTTGACCTCCTAACATTGGCTTTTGTTGCCTCCAATGTGTGACGTATGGGAGGGAGCCTAGTTGACTGAACAGTCCTCTTCTGGTCTTGAACTTGGGTTGCCTCCACTCTCCTTTAATATCTGTCCACATGTGCAGAGCAGGGGGATTCTGTTTGTGCACTAAACCTTTACGCTTCTAAAACATTGGCATCCAGCCTGCCCTCTGCCAAGGGTAATGCCACCATCCTCAGTTCCCCAGACCCAAAGTTTCCCCAGACCCACTTAAGAACATGGCAAAAGCTCCCAGACTATGGCTGCAACCAACCTCCTACACCAACATAGAAGTATTCTGACCCATGTAGATAGAGTCAGAGCACCATGAGCTACATAGTCACGGCAGGTGGTGGGGCATCACCTCTTGTCTCTCTCCTCTTGTAGACCATTGCTCACACAGCAAAATCTGCTGTACTCTCAATATCCACCTCCGTGGTGCCATTGAGCGGCTCTGGTAGAAGGGATAGAGCAGATGTCACTGATTATGGGCTGGTGGAGCCATGAGGGGAGAAAACACTGTCACGATAAAAGAGCAGAAGCTGCTATAAATGGGAAAATGTGTAGCTTTCCTGGTGAAATGCTGCATTCCCTGATTCCCCACATCACTTCTTCAAGTGATAGCAGGCACATCCACCCTCTTCCCTCCACACCTGGGCATTAAACTCCAAACCCATTTCTTAGAAAACCTCTCTGGTCTCCATAAAAGCTGTAGACAGAGATATCAATTCATGTTCCATGTGAGGCTATCATTTCTGGGTTAAAATATCAAATCAAACCCAATCTCTGGTGGATGTCCTGGCATCAGGGCTGCCCACCCCAGGAGGTGGCAGCCTCGCACAGCGCACGGCTCTCATGTGCTTGCCTGATCCCACCCAGCTACTCAGAAAGAGCGTAAAATATTTATCTGCAGATATATTTGGATCTGATTTTTTCCTCCCCCCTCTTTGTATCTGAACGATCTCTTCTACCCTTGCCGGCACAGCATTTTTCCAGAGAAACGAGACTCTGCAATCTTGTCTACATTCTGACTTAAAGCCTGCAGGGTTGTGGCGCTTTTTTTGTTGTTTCACAGTGAAAAAAACCCAAAAAACCACGACCCAACAAAATTACAGCTAAATGCTTTAAAGCTAATCCGAGGTTCCTGGTACACAGAAATCATTAAAATCCAGCACATTTTACAACAGAAAAGTGAATTTTCAGAGCGCATTTTTGCCTTCCCCATGCTCATATTAAAGCTTGCTCATAATATTGAATGAGCCTTTTGGCCATCGACATACCAAGCCTTGCTCTTGTTGATCAACAGGGATTAAAAAAAGACACCTGGGACTGCTTACACCAAGGTAATGAAACAGGAATCCAAGGGCTCTGGAGAGCAATTTGGGAAATTTCCTTTCTTATTGCTATGGCTGGGGCAGGTTTTCCTCAAATTTAGTATTCTGTCTGGGAGAATATAAAATAATGAGACTCCTGCTGCTTCCTAGGGGAGACCCATGAATTGCCTTAGAGATATCACTGTCAGCCTGAGTTTTTTCCTGTCTAAAGCTGACCTGAAAAAAAGGAGCAAAGAAGAAAGCAGGGGGAACATGGGCCTGTTTTGATGCTTACTGGTGGTCTTTTTTTTTTTTTTTTTTTTTTTTTTTTTTGTGGGTGGACGGGTGTTGTTTGTGGATTCATTTTACATAAGAAACACCAGGATTAGGGAGTTCACTACTGAAAACACTTCTCTTTGGAAAATGAGAGAAACAGGGTATTGCTCACAGTGTGCTCTGAAGATCTCTGCAATACCTTCCCAAGGGGGAAAGGATGTTATGAGGCTGGAAAAGCACAAAGGGTGTTTCACAGTTGTCCATTGAAAGCATCAAAAGCTATCACAGTAAAAAAAGAGAGAGCAGCTGCTGGAGCAGTCAGGGGAAGAGAGTTTGGCTGTGAGATGTGGGGTTTACAAGAAGATGGCTTTAGGGCATGAAGAATGCAAACACCAAGGAGTTTCACCAGCATATTCCTTGCAAGTCAGGAGGAGGAAAACCAAAGTGCCCCATGCAGAGGGCTGGAATAAGCTGCTAGGAAAGAAAGAGAGTCATTAAGGAGAGACCTACTGTTATATTAGCATGCTTGCCTCTAAAGCTGTCCTGATGCTGAACACGGACCTGTTGTGTCTCTGGTGTTGCCCCTTGGGCTCTCACCACTGGCTGCAATAATCGATGGTCCCACAGGAAAGCCATTATTTCACACATTTGTGGCACGTCAGGGGCTGATCTGCAGAGCAGAGCTCTGCCTGGCTGCAGCTGAGCTTGCAGACAAGGTGGAAAGGACAGATGTGGCACCACAGTGGTCTTTTTATGGGGCCCTGTGTGCAAATTACACCTGCCACACAGCTATTGACCCCCAGCTGTGATGAATAAATGCGAGAGGTTTAGCAATCATCTCTGTTGGCAAATTAAATGAAATGAGGAGCTGGGCGAAGCATAGAATAGTTTGAGTAGGAAAGGACATTTAAAGGTCATATAGCCCAACCCCTGTGCAATGAACTGGGACATCTTCAACTAGATCATCCTTCACCTGAAGGATGGAACGCACCACCTCTCTAGGCAACCTGTGCCAGTGTTTTACCACCCTTGTTGTAGAAAATTTCTTCCTTAAAATAGTAACCCAACTTATTGCATGATTTGCTGCCAGTAATTTGAGTGGTGGTGCCTGGAGTTTGCTTATGTTTCACCTTGAATGGACATGGAAGTTCAGGCACTTGGAGCTACAACTGTAGGAAATGCCACCCAAACCTGGCTGCTTTTGGGAAGCTGGTCCCCATGATTTGGGTGGGAAAAAGTGTGCTGGGGGCACTGATCAGCTGTGGGACACCAGAAATAAGTGGTGGCTTCAAAGCATGTTAGGAGATTGGATCACAGCAGCCCCGGCGATGAGACAACAGAGGATGAAAAAAAATTAAGAACAGGGTTTTCAAACAGTGCTGAGGATTCAGTGAAGGAAAATCAAAGGATACATCCCCAGTGAGAGCTGCTTCCCAGTCTCTACCCCTTGGATACAGGTGAACCTAGTTCACTTCCATCCCATTGGGATGCCAAACTGGCTGTGCAGCTTGTGGAGGATGTGCCAACTTTCCCCTGGGTATCCACCTTTGTTAGGGCTGGCGCAGAGCTGGCGTGTCTCTCATTACCCTGCACTCTTTCTGAGCTGCTCTTTTGTTTGCTGGAGCAAAAAAAACAGGTCTCGTGTGAGGGGCCAGGCAGCTGGGGCCACCATCTGAAAATAAAAGGCCACAGAGATAAAGGAGAGCTTGCGAAGCCCTGTTTCACACAAAGGGGAATAAACATATGGGATAAATTAACTAGCGAGGTGGCTGAAACCATGCTATAAATAAGACTATAAATAAGTTCAAGAGGCATGTCGACAGGCTGCTGAGAAAAACAAACACGGTGGGGATTGAGGATATTAGGATGGGGGTGACGGGACCCAAAAGGTAAGCTTTTGATAAAGGGAAAATAAGATGAAGAAGCAGTCTTGTCTTTTCTTGTTCCAGTTGTGCTGTGAGTTGGAGGAAAGAGCTGTTTCTGACCAACATGTCTGAACCAGCATAAGGAAGGTTTTGCCCATAAAATTGGGGGTTGTTGAAGAGAGTAGGCAGCATGATGTAAGAAATTGAGTGTTAGGTGTCTCTGCTTTTGGAGCTGCTCTAAGGGGTAGAAATGTGGGTTCAGAGGCTTGTATAATCAGAAATACATCTGGAGGGCAGGGGTGTCTCCTGCACGGTATCCTGCTGAGAGGAGAGAGGGTGAGGGTACAGGGGAAGGACCTTGGCTCTGGGGACCACCTCGGCAAGGAGCAACGGCAAAGGGCAGAGACACTTCTCTGCAATAAAGCAGGAAGAGATCATGTCATGATGAAGTGAGGTCTTATGCCAGGAGAGGAGCTGAACTGCAGTGGTGTCTGGTGGAGACATGGAGGTGCAGTGCTGATGTGAGAGAGGTCAGAACCTACTCCTGCCTCAACCCCAAATAATTTCTTGACATTGTCAACTGACTTGGGGAGAAAGGAGTGGTGAATCCAAGTAAACTACTTGGGTGTAGCAGGTGCTTTTTGGTTGCCTTGGCTAAGCAGCTCTTTAGGAACTAAAGAATGACCCAAGTCCACCAAAGTCATCCATCTCCAAGATTTTATGTAATCTTTTTTTTTTTTTTCTGTGTAACAGACCTTAATAACTGCACAGGAAAACGCCACACTTAAATCAAACAGGAAATATGTTCTGAGCTTTACGGAGGAATATATTTCTAAAATCCATGGATGGCCAAATGGAGTAAACATCCTATGCTGTGATACTTGCAGATCCAGACAGACTCATTTTATCACCTATAGCAGCCACTTTTTTTGGCTGCCGTGGTGGGAAATGAGCTGGGAATCTCCAGAGTGAGAAGCCAAGTTTTGATAAACTGGAATTTAAAGTCAAGTTAATGACAGTTTGCACTTCCAGGGAATACAGCTGATGAGTTTTAGGGGATTTTTGATGCTATTGTGACAACAAACTCCTGATGTCTTTTCTGACTCCCTGAAGCCTGGCATCATTCACAACAGAAAGGAGGCATTAGAACCCCTGCATTGCTTTCTTTGAAAATCAAGCTTTCCTGCTATCCAAGTGAACACCACAGACACGTGTCTATTGTGCGAAGGTGTCAGAGCATCTGTTCTGGGATCTGGATTGGGACTTCCCTCCCCACCTTGGCCATAACAGGCCTTTCTGAGGTTTTAGGTAAAAGAAAACCCAGTTTTGGGATGCTATTGCAAATACTAATAGCTACAATCTGAGCAGCATGACCTAAGGGGGAAAAATATGTCTTTTGTGAAAATTGCTGGTGAAAATAGAGGCATTGAAGGAACATTTATGGCAGCCATAGAATCATGGAATTGTTTAGATTGGAAAAGATTCGATAGAGTCCAACCATTAACCCAGCACTGCCAAGACCACCATTAAACCATCTCTCTAAGTGCCACATCAACACATCTTTTAAATACCTCCAGGGATGGTGACTCCATCACTGCCCTGGGCAGCTTGTTCCAATCACTCCGGTGCCTGTGAATGCTGAAATGCCTGGGCAAGTAGGTGTGGTTTTTGTGAGGTGATGTATTTTGTGACTTCCAAAATTCCATTCAAGCTGAAATGCAGGTGCATAAGTTCCTTTGCAGATTTGGGCCTTGCAGCAAATATTTTAGTTTGAAGTTTTCCCTATAAGTGTCCAGAAAGTAACAAAATGTGATGTTAGCCTTTAGACATCACAGCCCAGTGAAAGAAAGCATGATGAGGTGGTTCCTCAGAGTTAATTTATCCATTCATTATTAATGTGTGCCTGGAATTTCAATTTACTCTCATTAAAATGTGATTGATGGTAAAGATACAGCACATAACAGTCACACCACACCAGCTCTTTCTTTGCACTCAGCAGAAAAAGCCAAGAGCTGCTTCATGAGCAAAATCAGGCCTTTTGCTCTGCTTTCTCTGTGAAAGTAGGGCTTTTCTGGTCTCCCTATAGAAACTGCTTTTTCTTTGCCTCTTTCAAAACCAAAATTGCTGCTACTTCATTGCCACGCTGTAAATTGACAAAAATGGAGAGAAATGCAGAGAAACCATATGAAACGTCACTTAATGGGCTTGCAGTTTTAACAACGGCACAGTGAAAAGATGCTCAAGGGGGTGATGCCGATACCCTACGTCTGAAGCTGGTGATGGAGGCTCCTTCACCATTACACAGAGCAGTCTCACCGTGCCACGTGGTCCCTGCTACCCTCCTCCTCCTCCTCCGAACGTGGGCGGTGATTTCCTGCGTAACCTGGCCAGGCTCCAAGATATGCTCTGAGCCAAACCCTGGCCTGCAGTCACACAGGAGTTAAGGCCTCATTAGTTTCTTATTCCCATGTCAGCAGGCTCTGAATTGGCCAGCCGGTTTCTGGAGGTGAGCCAAGCAGCAGCAGCACGGGCTCAGTGCCCCGCAGCAGGCACTGCTGCTGCTGCTGGAGAGATGCACTTTGTGTGCATCCCATGATACTGGTCCAAGTTCTTCTCCCAGGGGATCCTGCTTGAGTTAAGTTACATAGTGGAGGGTCCCAGAAGCTCCATGCCAGACTCCACTCTCGATCCAGGCTCCTAGGAAAATATTTCTCCACTGGCTACTTTTCTTTTCATCTGTCCCCTGCTCTCCAAATTCCCAGGTGTCCTGATCCAGAATAAGCTTTTCTTGATAGCTAGGTTCCCTGGAGAGCTGTCTGCAATCTTGCGTGTTGTGTTGGATGGTGCTCTCCTCTGTGAAGCAAACATCTAAAGAGTTGACTACCCTTTCATCTCTTGAGCCAAATTTTCAATGCTAAGTCAGAGCCAGCAGGATCTAACCTGATCTTCCTATCTTCTTCTGGACAGCTTCAGCCTCAGCCTGCAAAGAGCCACTCTTTTCATCTGGTACTAGGCGCAAAATCCACTGGCAAGAGATTTTCTTTCCTTAGATGCAAATGGGGCAAGTACTGTTGCAAATCATGCTTAAAATTCAAGCTGGCAGAAAAACTCTGAAATGCTTTTGAAAAGCTGAGCAAAATGTATATGTGTGGCTGTGCAACTTGTCCTTGGGGAAGGGAGAAAGGGACAACTGCTGGTCTCCCACCATGACTGTTTTTTTTTCACCCATTCCCTCTTGATCTCTTTCTAACCTTTTTTTTCTTTTTTATTCTTAGATCTCCTCAGTAATATGGTCCATATGTTTATTATCCTTCCAGTGAAAGCACACTTCTACGTTGCCATGTTTTCCCAGTGTGCAGCAGTTTTCTAGGAGGAATTTCAAGCCTTTTGATAATTTCCAAAGTTGGCAATTAGGTCACTGCCTCCCCACTGCCTCTTGCAATAAAAATAAACTTCCATTTCCTTTACTTTCCCTCATACCAATACCCAGGAATTTCCAAATGGTTTCTGTCATTCTCCAAAGCTTTGTTCCTCAGGGTAACTGCAGAGTATCCGAGACAAGGTCACAGATCACATATACGAGTCTCTAGGTGAGATGTAGCCACTCCTTTGCAAAGCAAAACCTCTTCTGCCCCTGATTTACACACTGTTCCCCTTGCAACTCAACACCCTCTATGTTGCTTTCTTTTCTGCAGCATTGCAGATGGGGAAGTTTTCTGCCCTGGTAAATGAACGATTTCCTATGCCACATGAAGAACATGGGTGTTTGAGTCCTTTACTTGCTCTTTGTTGTCTTTCTGTTTCCCTGTGTTTCAGCAGCAGATATGATTACTTGGCACCCTCCAGTCCTCTGTGTGGCGAGGTGGTGGTGGGTTTGGTAAGGATGTGGAATTACAAATTCAGAAACGGAGGGGCATTTTTCCAGGCTGATTTTGACCATTTATTGCATTGCATCAAGTCCCTCATTCAGGCAAAAGTCCTGCTCAGGACAGCAAGCTTTTACGAATTAGATGTTACTGTGTCCCAGAATTAGATTTTACTGTGTCCCACTTATTTCTGAAGGATAGACTCTGCAATGGTGTGAGCTTGCGAGGGAGTTTTTGGGAGTCTCAAGGCATTTGGTACCACTTTCTGAAAAGCTATGAAAGCTTGGCAGAGATTACATCAAACTTACCTCCAGGAAAATAAAAAAATACAAAGACTGCAGGAGCTAAGCAGTTAAACAGGAGGAGAGAATCCAGAGCCTGTTTATGAACAAGTTTTGCAAATCCCAGTTAGAAAATCTCAGTAGTATTTTGGGGTTGGCAAAACAGAGACTTAATAGGAAGAAAATATCCCACATACTGTGGAGGAACTTTTCCTAGCCAGAAGTCTTGAGCAGTGGGGATCAAGTACAGCATTTTTGCTGCTGAAAGAAAAGATATCAACAGTCTGTCTGAGTAGCCTTACGGATTGTTGTTCATTCATGTTAATAACTTTGAACAAAGAGAATTCAACAGAAATTTCACCAGCAAGTGGCACTTTTTCCAGACCTGTGCTGTCAGGCTGGAAGCTCGCTATAGATTTGAGTTGAGATCTGAAACTTGAGTCATACAGAAGACCTTCCTCTCACATTATCTAAGTTACAAAATTCAAATCTCCTTGCTATCGTCTGTGACTTCAGGTATGCCTAAATTACATTAACTGTTTCTTCAGGCTTTTTATGCAAGTTATCACAGTCAGAGATGGGAGCATTATCCCAATGCCTTAATGTTGAAGAGCTGATGCTTTTTTCTTTAGCAAAAGATGAGGAGGCAAAGTTGGGGGGCAGTTTCTGTCCTGGTTCTGGAGGTGTTTGGTGGTTGCATTGTGCTCTTTAATTTTTTACAGGTGGATAATAAGTGTACAGTTTTATGTTTCGTTATGGAGTGTAGAAGCTCCGAGATCAGGACAAAATGCTTTCAACTTCTTGATAAGATGTTTTCTTTTATGTGTGATAATGAACTCTCACCTCATACAAATTAAGGTCACATGACCAAAAATCTGTGATGTATTTCTTTCTCCTCAAGTTGAGAGTCAATGAACCAACCTTGTGCTGGGTACTGCACAACACTGAAAAACAGCATGCAATTACATTGTCTGCTTTGATATTTCAGTAGCAATTCTGCTTGAGGCCCTTAGAAGGTCTCCACCTTTTCCGTCATGTCCGTGTTGTCCAACAGTAACATATCTGACACATCAGAATCCTGTTTAGCATTTATTTTACACAGTACTTGAGCATTTGTTTAAGTCATAATACCAAAGGAAATTTGTCTAACTTGAAGAAAACCAGAGAAAAGCCATTTTTTTGTGTTTTAAGTGGATTCTGAAGTTGATTAAAAATATTTACTGACCTCAGAAAAATGGAGCTCTCTTGCATTACAAAACGAGTCTTCAAGGTAAGCAGCAGAGGAAGCAGGGAGATGTGGCTTGAGTTGTCATGAAGGAATCAGATTCAGTTTAAACCCCTGGATCACCCATTTATTGGAACTGGTTTTCCCAAGAACGGGCTCTTCTTTGAATTACACAAACAGCTATCTCCTTGCTTCCTAAAGGACTCTGGAAAGAGTCATTTTCCAAAAGTACTCAAGGAAGCTCTGAATACTTAGTCCCACACCTGATTTTATACTCAAGGAATATTTTAAACTCCTCATGGACATTTCATATTCATGGAGCGTGAGTTTTCTGTGATTTAGCTCTAGGTGAATGTTGATTTTGTAGTGTGCTCAACAAAAGTTGCTCTTCTCCTGCACTAGGAGAGGAAAAGTCCCATATTGAAGCTACTATAAGAAAATTCATTCATGCAACTCATGTGCATATGGACTTGTTTAGATTATGGCCATGCTTTATCTCCTGGATTATAGCCCTCTTCCTTGGCCTGAGAGCTGGCTGCAAATGAGTCACGCAGAGGCATGTGTGAGTGCACACTCACAACCAGCTTGTTTTGTTCCCATCCCGCCATAGTTCATTTTGCCTTCACAGACAAGACTGTGTCTGCACGTAGAAAAAATCAGCTGCCAAGGGAAATAAAATCTAACCCAACATGAAGACTTAGATGCTTCTTTGGTGCATGGCAACTCCAAGCAAGCTGTTAAGTCTGCCCTCTAATTTTGGACCTTGGCTTACAGCAACACATCTCATTCCTGCAAGTGAAGAAGTTCTCCTTCTAGGTCTAGGTGCTAGTGGCATGAGAATGAATGCATTGGATTTCTGTTTCCATTCTCCTGGAGACGTGGATGAAAATCTGAAACAACACCCGCTGACTGTCAAATCTGAATGAAGCTGTTGGGGGTGGAAAAAAAGTGGGGAGAAGAAATCTACTGCTGTTTTTGCCCATATTTTATCTTTGGCACTCATCTATTTGGTAAAATCATCAGCTGTCTGGGCATCTGCCTGTTGCTTAGCAGCAGAACCACTCTCCTGGTGCTCTGGAGTACTCTATCTGGGGATATCTCAGAGGGAAGAATTGGCCTATTACTGCTCTCAAACAGCAAATTTTTTTTTTTCTTTATCCATGAATTAGAACAGCAAGTAATTTACAGAGAAAATACCTTGTTCCTCAGTAATTCAGTTTAAGGATGTATAGAAAGAATCTTGATGTCTTATTTAGAGTACTATGTTATTCACAAAATTTATCTGGGTCTTCTTGCTGCCAATGCTATCATGGGTGAGTGTTTGCACATTGAATAAGATGTATGTGTGGTTCTGGTTTGTTGATAGCATCATGGATCAATATCGTGTCAGTGGATGGTAGATAATTTGTACCTTGCATTATTGCCTGGAGGAGGGGAGAGATGTTCAGAAATTCAGATAACACAATAAATAAGTAGTCATGTGGGTATTTGTTTTGTTCTGCATTGATATCCAACTAAGCCAGAGGTACCACTTTATGGTTTTGGTGCAGCACTGGGTGACAGGCTATGAGGATGGTACAGAATAAACAGTACAGAGACACATGCTGGCTCTCAGTGCAGTGCTCCAAAGTCACTTACACCATCGTTCCATTCCTGAGTGCACCAGAATGGACATGAGCACTTAACTAATTGTAAATCTCTTTCTGCCTCGACACAGTCTTGGTCAGCCAAGCCCCATTTTGTCAGGCATACATGCTTTCACAGCACAGCTGGATCCAGTGGCTCAGCAGCTGAAGGAGCTAATATTTGAGCAGATGATATACGCTGAATAGTTTGGAGAAGACACATGACAGCATGGGTCTGGGTAGGAACAGAAATTCAGCCTCCACACAAGTGGCCAACTCCCTATGAACAGAACTGAAATCACATCCTGTGTGCTCTACTCTGCTCTCCACCTCCTTTTGGAAAACCTCATCCAATTTCATCCAGTTGTCTGGTCCAGTGCAGCTGCTGCACTTTCTGCCTGTAAATTCCTGTTGGATGATCTCAGCGTTAAGAGATGCACTTCCTTAAGGTCCTGTGCCCAATGGCTGGACCTGCAGAGTACCATCTCAGCTCTGAGTGCACCACTTCTGGCCCCTGCTGGCCCGTGCTGTCTTCTACTGCTCAGCTTCCTCCTGCTGCAGTTCAGTGCCAGACGAATTAGAAAATTCGGTGACTTGGATTCGTAGCATCCTTGCAGTTGGAAAAAAATCCCTAAGATCATTGAGTCCAACCATTAATCTAACTGTATCCTGTCACACAGCTTAGCTGGGGAGATTGTCAACCACGATTTCCTCAGGGACTGAAGGTTGTAGAGAGCCCTGACCCAGGCCCAGCCCATCTTCTGCATTGCAGCCCCATTGCAACCAGTCAAAATCTGCCTCTCAGGTTCCCTGCTGTCTCCCAACCCTGTTTCCTATCTACTCTCTTCATGTGATGTTCTTTTCTTGGAGCAGACCTTTACAGACTGCCTCTGTGTGATCCCACCACTAATCCAGGAGCCAGTGCCATGCCTGTGCTCCAACTCACACAGGTCCTAACGTACCTCCTGTTGCCTTTCCTTGGAAGAAGAGCCCCCAGCCTTCTTTCTTACACTTCACTTTTTGAATGCATGACCCAATCTCATAATTTTTTTTTTGGCCAGAACACATATTGGCCCTGGCGCAGCAGAAGAAATGGGATGAATTTAGAGATGGAACACAGCAAACAGGGTGAACAGACATTGGCTTTCTTACCTGGTTATTTTGGGATGTGTTGGCATCTGTTCAAGCAATGTCTTGATCGATCTGGGCATTCCTATCTACTTCTGTAAAGTTAGTGGGTAATGTTATGCAGCACCAAGGATAAATTCAAGGCCCAAATGATTCCTATGTTGTAAAGAGGTATTTTAACTTCTGGCATTAGATCTGACTGATGGCGCCTGTTTGAGCCGAGTCTGTTGCTGTACACCAAAGCTCACCTCTTCCAGCTGGCACACTGAGATCTGGCTGTGTTTCGTCTGCTTTGCACCTCATCAGCAGAGAGGATGATGCTGGAACCAGTTTAGGTGCTGATGTGGTAGACAGCGCGTGAGGCAGAGCAGGATGTTGGGAGTGGCTCTGCATCTGTCTCCCATCACGGGGTCTGGCTGGGATTTTTCGTCTGGCTGTGGGAAGAGCAGAGCTTAGTGAGTGAGAAGCACATGCACCCGCAGTGCACAGTCACGCCTGGGATTGCAGCTGGGGAGGGAGCAGCGTTTAATGAGCAAGGTTATGGCATGAAGATGGGTGTTGCAAGAGCTGAGCTCCTCTTCTGGGTCTGTGTCAGTTGTTTGTGAGCTTTGGATCTGTTTTTCCAACCCAGCAGAGCCTTAAACTCCTTCTGCAGTTGTTAAAATGCACAAAAATGGTCTTGATGGGGTGTGGTGTAGCTTAGCATTTGGAAAGAAGTGTGAGGCTGGTTTATAGGTGTAAGGAGCCTTAGAAAATTCAAAGCATTGTTATAACCCTAATTCACAGAGTAACTGAGGTTGGAAGGAACCTCTGGGGGTCCAACCCATCACACTCAAAGCATGGTAACACTTGCTTCTTGTACTGCTGGGTTCCAGGACTTTATTGGTTGTGCATGGTTAAGTGAATTTGGAATTTTTGAATATTGTTTCCTTGCAAAATTCCTTCCATTGCTTGTCTGGTCTGCATATCTTCTGAGTCTGAGAGAGCTGTTTGGGCTGAATGGTGCCAAACTGTGGAGTGGAGTCTTTCCTCTGCACACCCTCTTCTCCATGGAAAAGTGCCTGGAAAACAGTCTGATTCACAGCAGATTCCAAGCCTGTGGATTCTCAGAGGGACATGATTTATATCTGAGGGCTCTGGTGTGTAAATGAGATTGCACTGCATGCACAGAGATGTTTGAGTCATGTGAGGGCCAGCTCCTAAACTGGAGAAGATGCCACCCATTTGGCTGTGCAAAGAGACTCTGGGCTATCAGCAGCCCTTGGCTGAGCACACAGATGCTGATCAGCTCCACTGTCCCAGAAGGAGGGCAGAGGTGAGCTGGAGGAGGTAATACCAACAGCCAGAAGTCTGTCCATCACAACCATATCTCCAACACAACTGCAAGACTTGGCTCACAACAAGACCTGCTGAGGAGTGCCCTTTATTTGAGAGGGTCCTCTTCTGAGAGTGTTGGGGCAGGGCTTTAGCCTTCTCTTCAGATGTGTTGCCTGGGCTTTGGAAACTTTCCTGCAAACCACACCCCTCTTAGAACCCCTCAGACATTCCTTCACCCCAGGTTTTAATAATAATGCAACTTTTTTGGAAGTTATCTGCCTCCTGCCCAGCGCCTCATCAACAGGGTATAGAGCTTATGTCTGCTTCACGTGGGCATGTTTTTTTCAATCCATGAAAGGCTAACAGAAGAAAGCTGGTTGCTATCTGTGCCACTGCTTAATCCTCAGTCTCCAATTCCTGCTATCAGCAGTATCAGCAAGACTTTTCTCTCTGCCACCATGTTGCAGAACAGCAGATAACATAATCCTAAATCCCAGATACAATTTTGACCCTTCCGCCGTGCCGCTTTATTTTTGAAAGCGAAGTCTCTTGCATCAGATGAATCACAGCTAGTAATATTCTCCTTCAGCCTATATTTCCTTAGCATCAAACCAAGCCCCATGTGCTTTCTGCTGTCTTATTTTCTGAAACTATTTTCAGTTTTCATTTGAAAATGTCTTTTAATGTGGCCATGCGTGTAAGACTTTCTGGTAAGAGGAATCAGAAAAATTCCAAGATGCATCTTTCCCTCCTGAAAAGCTTTGATTTATGGCTAAGAAGAATTATTCTTACTCCCCATAAAGTATTTTTTCCAGCATATTGGTTACAGACAGGGTAAGATTACTTCCAAATCCAGATAGCTGTGGATTTATCAAGCCATCTAAAATGCACATGCACATACACATGCACATATGCTTAAAAATATTCACTGGGCCATGTTTTTTTTCTGTTACATAGAATAAATTCAGTCAAATTCATTAAGTTGCCTTAATGAATATGAGGATATGCTCCAGGAACTGCACCTGTGAGTGTATTACGATGATCATCTGCACTTCTCTTAGACCAGATTTTTTCTCTGTGTGCTAATTACCAAGCAATAGTAATTTTATATTTTTTATTTTATATTCACATATTTGGTTTATGTGATATTAATATACTCTCACAACCATAATGTCTGCTTTAGTTTTGTATGTCTTTTAGGAACATTGTTTCATTCTTAGCTTCATTACAGTAAAAACACATGATTCATGGTGGCAATTTTTTGAAAAATCCCAAATGATTTGAGTCTAAGCTGTATGGAAAGTTATGATGAACCAATCTCCAAACTCCCATGGGTGCTCATGACACACTTATTCAGGGAAAGACAGTGGGTGAACTTCATGGGTTAATGCATTAAGTAGAAATGGTATGTGGAGGCCTTTTTCCTGGCAAGGAGCAGCTACAGTGCTGGGTTTTCATGGAAGCAGTTGTGACCCTGCCATCTCTAGCCTTGTAGACTGGCTTGGAATTCATAAACAGTATTTGCTTTTACGTGCATGCGGGTGTAAAACCTTCTACCCATATCTTTATAGTGTGTTTAATTCTGCTGCGAGGTTAGGAAGCTATTATTTTTGCCCAAACATCTCCATCATGCCCACTTGACAGTGTTACTGCAGAGACAGGAGCTGGAGAAAAATCCCCATGTCACAGGCTGGGCATTAAGAATCTTACAGCCATGCTGTTTGCTCTGAACCTCCCTGGTCTCAGGCTGCTGCTCCTTAAACAGTTCATGCCACCTGTTCCTGTGCCACTGGCACACTGAGAACTGCAGGAACTCAGCTGATCCAGACTACTGTGGTTAATCCTGGAGGTGCCAAAGGCATCTTCCAGTGCAGGTCCTAACTTATGTGGTATCTACTGTACCAAAAAAAGGGGGAAACCACCTAAGCGACCAAGTCCTTTCCCGAGTTATCTTGGATTGCTGTGCAGAAGGGTTTGACCTATAAATTAGACAGCAATTTAGAGGAAAAACGTGGTCCTGTATTCCTTGATGTGGCCACATGCTTCTAAATGGGGTGTTGTGTCCCAAGCACACTGTGGTGCCTAATGGCACCTCCCGCCCCTGCAGCTGCCCAGAATCAGAGGCTGCTGGAAATCCTCCCTAAGCCCTGAGCCAGCTCCATAAAATGGGAGCAAAATTTGACTGCTTTAGAAAAAACACCCAAAATGTCTTCTGCATCCCTAGAATCTCTCCTTCTTAACATGAAATTATTATTACACAATTCAAAGGCCTCTTCTGAGTCAAGTCAAATAATTCACTAGAACTGTAGCCATGATTTCCTGAACTTGTTTGGATTATTTCTAGTTCTGGGCACCTGACTTGCTGTGGTCCTCATGCATCTAAAGGCTGTGCTGTGGTTCTTTTGACATCTGTCAGGTTGCTCAGATGAAGATCCCTAAAACCTTCCAGTGACTGGAAGATCTTGCTGCTGCTTTCTCTTTGTAAAAAGTGTTTGCCATTAAGTGCAAAATATATGATTATAAAACCTCCCACTTTCTGTTTTGGGTCTTTTAGGGTGGAATTAAAAAAAGCCACATACAACAGTGTCCCTTTGGGGCTTCATACTTAAATGTTATTTTTTTCCCCCATAACAACAGGACAGGAAGAGGCAGTGACAAATGATAGAAGAGGAATTTGAGCAGCTGGAAGATGGTAAAATTCAAGAAAACAACGAAGCTGTGGTAGATTTTCTCTGCGCCCTGGAGTCTGAGTAGTTTTTCCATCCTACAAAAACACTTATGGAAGGGAGGTGCTTTTTTTCCCTGTTTAACTGTAACAAGAAGCATGCTGTGAATCAAAGGTGCTTCCAAGAGCATCTGGAAGTATTTCCCATCCCAAGCAGAGACTGGTGATGCCTGCTGTGAATACTTTGCAGCATCCAGGAAAAAAAAAGAAGAGAAAAATATGGGGGAAAAGAAACGCAGCTAGGACATTTTCATGGGTGTGGTGGCAGCAGGTGGAAGAAACAATGGCTGGATGTTGGGCAGTAGTGGGTACCTTACGGTGACACCAGTGTATGATGCTGTGAATGTAATATCACTGGTCCTGAGCAGCTGCTTGACTCTGTGATGGGTCACACAGGGTTTGTTTCCAGCTGTCCTGGTGCCTTTTCCAATGAGAACAACATAATTAAGATAAAAGCTTGGTCTGTGCAACCCCTTGCACTGGAGGATAATTCCCACGTGTTTGGCAGTGTCCTGATTAGTTTTATAGTTACTATTGAGTCCAACTGCTGGGGTGCCATTTCTGTGATGTTCATTTGTTGCCAATACCTGACTGTGGGCAGTTCACAAAGTGGACAACACCCTGAAACAATGGTGAAGATCACTTTGGTGTATGTCTGGTAGATGGAGCCATTCCTTTCTATATCCAAACCATCTGTGCTATGGGCAAGGGCCCCTTTAAGCTGGACATAACAGTGAGATCCTGGGACTTAGTTCAGGAGGGGTTCTAATATCTCACTGACCCACTCTTATTTTACGGGGGGATGGGAAGGTTTTATAGTCAGTGTGTGAAACTGCAAGAACTTGCTGTTCGGTTGACGTGTTCTGACACATATTTTCTATATGACCTTGGTCCAGTTATTTGATCTCTCAATGTTTCAGTTTACCGTGAGAATATTAAGACTTTCTACCTTGAGGATGTATTCCTTATTGTCAGTGAGGGTCTAGGGGATCATGGGAGAGAGGGATGCTACTTGACTTGGCACCTGTGAGTGCTATAAACAACTCTCAGCAAGATACTTCTTTCTTTCCTTTCTGTAAGCACATACCTCAAGGTATGTGCAAGGCTTGCTGTTCAGCCAGTTCTGGTTTCCATGGAATTTTAAGAGCTGGTAGATATGACCATCTAATGGTGCCAGTTCTACAGAGCAAGATTGCCTTCAGAAGATGCATAACCTTGGCAGCAGGTTCATCAGTGGGTTACAAATCTTGTCTGCGAGGGCATGGTTAATTCACCCTAGCTGTCAGAGGTGCTCCAATACTGCCTTGTGCTGTATTGCCCAATACTGCTTTCACCTGCTGCACCTCTAACCAGAGCAGGTTGGGTATATTACTCTTTCATGGACAGTGTCACATAATGAACATTGGTTTGAGTTTTTTTATGACTTACTACATGAAGAAAGCCTGAGATTTTCTGAGCCAAAGACAGAACAACTTCTGCAATGAAACAGATGCTGTTCAGCAGAGTCTGTTCACTTTTGCTGACTTCCTAGTGGTAAATCTCAGCAAAAGCCTCAGAGAATGATACGTGGAGAATAGATAAAGACATTATATGGCAGAGAAGAAAAATCAGAAAGTTTTCTCATGCGTGTGTCAGTCTGTTGAGATGTATTTATTATCAGTTTCATATAATTTTATATTTTCCAATGTATTTCAGATATATGGTATGATATAAAAATATGGACTCTCACGACAGTGTTATAAATGATTGGAAATTACCAGCTGGGAAGTTTGTCATCTGCAATATATAGCACAATGGAGGCATGTTGTATTAAAAAAAAAAAAATCTATATTTAAAAAATAAAATAATAAAAAAGAAACCCTTGTCAGAAGCAATCTGTTTTCCAGGAATATTCTGAATGTAAAGTGGAGATTTATAAACCCTGCAGTGTGTGCACAGAAAATGGATGAAAACATGAGCCGCTGCTTGGCTCTCTGCGTCCAAGCCATGTGTACAGCATGGACCGCTTCCAGGTAGAGATCCAGCAGTGCTGCTGTCCTCCTTTCCAAAACTTTGGAAGACTGCGCTTCCCTGGTGGGGTTTACATGGGTACAGGACAGATGTTCTCTAGTCAGCAATTGGCCTTGCTAAGATTTGGACGTGATTCTGGACCTTTGCTTTTTCTCTTTTTTTTTCCCTCAGAGAGTAGGAAATAAATGAATTTAATTCAGGCAAGGATGTGAAGAGCTGCTTCATCACGAAAGAAGTAGACATTTGCATTTATGTGAAGGTAACTGGATTTTTGAATAACATATATTTCAGCACAATTGTGCATCCGTGGGAATTCAATTTCTGGTTTTGTGCCAAATAACCACATATCTGTCAATTGACATAAAACTGAATGCGTTTGACTTAATAAGTAGCAGGCTATTGTTGTTGTCAGGACTCACCACCCAGAGAACCCGTGGCAAATGCTGTGCATTTGGCTATTGATAACTGTTGATCCATGTGCCAATAGCAACAATAAGGCTAACTGAACAGGCTCATGGAAAGATGAAAATATCCCCAGACTTTCATCCCAGGCTTGGAAACAGGCAGTATCTACCATTCTCACGTTAACCAACACGCAGAGGGATGTGGAATGAGAGTGTAAAGGGTCAGAAGTGATGAAAAACATACTTCACATTGCATTTATGTGAAAAATCACCTACAGGAGTGTGGTGGTGGGAGAAATGGGCCCACTGACCTGACTAGTAAAGACTCACATGAGAAGAAACCAGAGACTTGACTGGGGCAGGGATATAAAACTGATTGTCTTGACCTGAATAGATCAGTGCTGGTGAATTCCATTCACAAAAAAAGGGATACCTAATGTTTTAATTCAATGGGTAGCCTGATGTAGGAGTCCTATCTTATGGCATTCTTGAACTATCTGTTTTTTGTAGTCTCTTAACCATCTGCTAGTCATTAATATCCCTTTGGAAGGCCAGGAATTTCTTTTCCCCCAAAAGACACATAACTTTCCATGCTTCTTTGGCTCTTCACAGAGCCTCTAAGAAAATCTCTCCCAGCTACTTGCTAGAAATTATTTTTAGGGCATAGATTTGCTGCTGAAGAATAATTCAGGCTTTTCCTTCCATGCAGGCATCTTCTGTGAGGCCGTGGCACCAGCCTGTTCACTTGGGGGGAATAGAGTGCACATGGCCAAGGAGTTGTCAGTGAGGGTGAGACTCATGGCAGCCAACGGCAAACACCATCCGAGCTCGGCTTCGCCTCCCGTCATAGCCAGAGAAGAGAAATAGTGAGTTCTAGGGTGTGAAACATCTGCCCTAATGTAGCCATCTGTTTTAGGATGAGATGGATCATGGCCCTATTGCACTGGATTGACTATACCAGGAGAGTATTGCAATTAGTGGGATGGATTGCAATACTTCAGGAGCCTAACGGTAGACAAAATGGGTGCCTAGTCCAGGATGATCACTTCTGTTGGAGAAGAGGCTACTTCTACTGTATATGACAGCTCTGAAAAGGATCAGTGAAAGCCTTGGGTTCAAATCTGTGTGAAAATCTATCTGCTCTCTTGGATAGCTGGTGGCACAGTGGCACAGGCGGAACAAGATCCTAATGCAAAATAAATACCTAAAAATGGGCAGAGATGCATTTATGGGGCTGAGAGTGGACTAATTCAGTATGTTTTGAATATACTAAAAATAAGCACAAGCATTAATGGCCTCTTTAATGGTTAGAAAGATATTAATGTTAATGGACTTCTATCCTCACTATCCACTATCTGCCTAAAATGTGTTTGGTGTCATTGGCCAAAGTCAGACAATATCACCCAAGCTAACTCTTGTCTGAGTGAGTTAATGAGCAACATGGGCACTCCTCTTGGGATTTCAGGTGGCACAGCTGTGAAATAGTTAGTGAGAAAAGGACTGATGCTGTTTCAAAAGAGTCCAAAGAAAGATATCAAATCTAATTTTTGAAATGCCAGGACTATGCCTCCTGCATACCAGTGTATTTTCTCCACCCACTTTTCTTTACAGAAATAGCCCAGAGGGGAGGGGGGAGGGAGAAAAAGGAAAAAGACCACTAAAGACAAAAGTGGGAGAATTTGATGTATCCATATAAACCCTGTATTTGTTCTATTTTAGCTCTTTTTTTATTTTTTTTTTTCCTGGAGATGGAAAATTTTGTTCTTGCAATTTATAATCTTGCACTATTACCTTTGTGTGAAACTGAGGAAGGTGGAGGGAAGGTGGGGAATGCATTTCTGGTAATATCTAACTGCTTTTATTAGACCACACACTAATTCCCAGTCTTTGTATTCCACAGCCTTATTTACATTACATTATCATTTCATTTGCGGGCCCCTTGGAGCTCTCAGTCACTTTGGGGAGCTCTCTAAATTTGCCTTTCATCACATATTAATGAAGTGTTAATAGCTCACCCAAGCCAATTTTGAGCAAACACTATGTGATATGTTTGTGTTGTGCAAACAGCCCATGTGCTTTGCTAATACATGACCAGTGGGGACAAGGCATGTGCCACCTCCTTGTTAATTTCTTCTTCCTTTGCTTGCTTTGCTTGCACATGATATCCCAACCCTTTGGAGGTCAGCATGGACCTTTCTGCAGCAAAACTGAACTCCCAAAGCTCTGTGCACCACGTCTGGTGGCAGAGGGCAGAAGAATGACACAAAGTCATTGAAAATTGGGCAATTTCTGGAGGCAAGATATCTGCTGGATATGCACACAGCTGGTAGCTGGTTTGCTCCAGAAATCAGGTAGAGCACTGCCTGAAGGAGCAAAGGTGGTGGATTACCTCTTGCTGCCCAAATTGATAGGGCTGGACGTCTGAGCCTGTACCATTTTCTCTAGTGCACTCAGGGATTTGGGGATTTTGACTTGCCTGTTACTGCCTTTAGCAGTTAATTCTGTTAAGTGTGTTTGCCTGGTGTTTCCCATCCAAACTGAGAGCAAAAATATTTTGTTAATGACCTTGGTGAATGAATTGAACTGGGTAAAAAGTTGAAAATATGCATTCACGAGGAACTCCATTCTTTTTTTTTTTTTTTTTTCCAAGATGAGCAAGTTCCAAATGCGGGGGGGAAATCCAACCCTTTTTTTTTGCCAATCCCCACAATGAGAGAGTATTTGATGTCCTTTTTTTTCTTAGGGAGTCAGAAACCACACTTTCTCCATATTTCCTTCTGTATTGCCTCTTGCACAGTCCCCAGTTCATGTTGGTTTTCTGAAAAGGAGCTGGAGGGTGAGGAAGGAATAGGAAATTACTTAAAATGTACTGCATTTTCTTACTTTCCCTTTTTTTGTCTTCAGCTGCTTCTGGACACATTCTGCCCTGACCTGGTAGCACCCGGATTAGTGCTCCTGAAATACAGAGAAGGAAAAAATCTCATACTCCAGAGAATATTCTCCGGGGCATATGCTAACCAAGTAAGCTCTTGCAGAATCAAGCTGTTGCATTCATGCAAGTGATGGGAAAAGGCATGGTGATGTATTTTTAGAACACTTTCAGGAAGAGCTTATTGACAGGTCCTTAATAAAAGCTAAAAAAATGCTTGTTTCAAATGTCACTGCCGTGTGAGAGAAGTGGTGATAAGGCTTCTGAAGAATGTTTTACTGTCTCTAAAACAACCTTCCCCGATGAATCCCCAGCATGCCCTGGCTATAAAAGCAGTGGGACAGGACAGCAGGGAGCTATGGTGGGGATGATGGAGACTCTTGTTGTGCATAATGGAACCTGATCACTTGGAAGGTCTTGGAGAGACAGCACCTCCTAGACGAGCAGACCTCATTACTAATTCAATGTTCCCGTCAGCCAGGGATGACATTTACAGTCCCCTTCAAAGGACAGGGTTGTGTTTCTTGCAGCCTTTGCAGTCTGGACCATGCTGTGTTGCAAGACCCATGACAGAGCTCAGCTGAAGGGATGCTGTAGCTTTTAAACATATTCAAGAAGCACAGTATCTCCTTTTTTTTTTTTTAATGAACCTCCCATGAATTCTCTAGGATATGATAGGATGCGACTCTCATACTGCTGACCTTTTAATAACAATAAAATCACTCAGTGGTGCACTTTATTTTGATTTATCATTGCATAACGTAAAGGGATTATATATCAAAGGAGGTACTAAAATGATAAGACTAATAAGAAGAAACCAGAGGAAGATGGGGAATAACTGGAAGAAGTTTCATTGGTATTTTCAGTCAAAGGAGATAGGAAACTATGGCTTATCTTGAATGGCCTTGGGAAGCATTTTTTTTTCTCCTTTCTGACAGCTGAAAATGCAGAGATCATGTCAAAATAAACTCATATTTAAAAAAAAATGTATAGGCTATGTAGAATTTGTCTCCAGTAACTGGAATACTGGACATTTTCTGCGGGCTTCAGCTATGTTATTTTTGCATTTAAATTATTTTCAAAAAAGGAGATTTATCCATAGCCTTCATATATTTTGATTTTATTCTTTTTTATTATCAGGACGATTTGATCCATTGGCATAGCAAATATCAAAAGTTAGACTGATAAACGCTTCAAGATTTTCTTTTAAGAGAAGATGGTATGAGAGGTGATTTTTTTTTTATTGCTCAAAAACCTCCTGTTTTATGTCCCTTACAAACATTGGCAATAAATGTTGGGGGTGTTTTTATGTCCCCACAAGGGATGTGTATAGGGTCTGCTGCTCGAGAGAGATCCCCAGCTGAGGTGGGGCAATTCCTGTTGTCTATGGTATTGCAGCAGGGGCTGAGGGCCCTAGCTGTAGCTGGATGCTGCACAGCAGTAAACTGTCTCTCCAGTGGGTCTTGCCACAACCTGGTTGTGGTGGTGTGGGTGGTTGTCCATGTTTTAGCACAAGCACATCCACTGTTGGTAGTTTGGGCATGGTGTGGAGCATCCACAGAGTGCCAAGGAAATGAGACAGCAGAAAACATCCAGGTAAACCATTAGGTTTGGATTGAAGTGAAGTTCACCCGTGCTCAGCACTTGTTCTGTGCTCCTAAAAAGTGTCATTGCACACAGAGAGCTCAGACACTGAGCCAAACTGGGCAACTAGAGATACCTCAGCAAGTCCCTCTGCACGTGGTGGTGAGCCAAGGCCAGGAGCAGAGCTGGGCTGGTCCCAAAGGTGGACCCACAAGAACTGGTGCACTCTGCCAACCTCCTCCTGCAGCTAAGAGGCTGAAGCAGACAGACAGCAACCATGGTGTTTGGAGCAGGAACACACTTGTCAAAGTGACAGGTAAGGCAACCAAAATGATTTGTGAATTTGATTTACATTTGAATAGATTCATTAAGAATTTACAGGAAAACTTTGGGAATATCAAAATGCAACTTTTTTTCCTTCATAGATTGTTGAAAGTGAGTGTTTTTACATATTTAAGTGATATTTAAAGAAGTCCTCATTCTATAAACAGCCTTTTGGTTACAAAGATTGACTTGTGGCAAAAGAAAACTTTTTAAAACATACCCAAATCATTCTGTACAAAACTGAAGGTTCGGAGTGAGCTTTTTATGATTGTTTGGCCAAAAACCAGTCCAAATTCTCCTAATTCTACCTGACCTCCTTTCTCCTCCACTTTTTTCATCAGACCAGCAACAGTACCAGGAAAGGACTGCAACCAGGAGGCTCAAATTCAGCTCATCAGTGTAGACATGGGAGGTCACCTAGTCCAGCCTCTTTCTTCTACTATAAACCTAAGAAATTACCAACCATTAACATTTCATCAGTTCAGGGATTTGGATGGCAACTTGCACAGTAGCTGTCTACAACCAATGCTGGCTGTGCTGCAAGCCAGCCTTTCCCAGGGTGTTTTGGGTGCAGCTGCTGTGGTTAATTCAAGTACTGATTGTGACTGTAACGCCATGTAGCCTGACCAGTCCACTGATATCACAGCTGGACTCTAGTCTGTTGTGTGTCTGGAAAGGTGTAAATCCACTGGAGACCGTGAAAAGAAGGAAAACAAATAGGAATGAGGTCTGAAAACACATGGAAGAAGGTCTTGTAAGGAAAGAAAAGAAATAAGTAATTCTAAACGAGGGGTTGGCATGCTGCTTTGTGGGCTGCTGTCCTTGAGAAATTCACAGACGGGTGTAAAATGAATGTTCATGGGGCACTGGAAGGTCACAGACACTGGGATGAAGGGGAGGCAGCAGCCAGAGCTGGAGAAAAGACCCAGATAAAGACAAGTGTTACAAAATGTCTGAGTATGTACAAGTGGGGCTCTGATGCTCATTACAGTCCCAGCTGAAACAGGTACTTCAGACCATTCCTGAAGGGGGACCTTTATGAAAGACATTTTTGACTTTGCAATTCATCCTGTTGGCTGGTTTATGAGCCAATTTCCTCACAGCGTGTTTCTTGCTGGGATGATGGGGAGCATTTAATTTCTTATTCCAGGAAGAGAAAATAAAAAATGAAGAGGAAAAACCTGAGTTCAAAAGGTTGTGTTGGGTTTTCTCCATCAAGTTCAGCTGACTTTATTTTACTATAGAGCCAGTTCATGCACTTAACTGAGGATGTTGGTCCCACACACCTAAGACCTCAATCACTTGTTCCCTATTGGTTGTAGAGGAATGTGTGGCAGTGGGTTCTTCATCTACATGTTTCAGCTAGAAAACTAAATTTAGGAGGAAGAATTTGGCCATGTCTAAGTAGTTTTATGTTGCAAAATGTGAAAACAGGACTCCTTTTTATGCCTTTCCAAGGGTGTTCATAGAGGACTCTGCCTTTCCCTGCTTGATCATAGGAAATATTAAAAACATCCTTGGACCTGGATCACTCCCTTGCCCAGGTTCGTGGCCAGAGACAGAGCTTGTGCCAGCACAGATGGCGTTGTTAGACATGTGAGGGGAATATAGAAAAAAAAAAAAAAAAGAAGACAAGTAGAAAAGTGCATTTCTACTAAGAGCCGTCAGCCCTCCAACTTTGAAGTGCCAGGGCATGTTTGCTGCAGTCATTTCTCAAGGTCCCCACAGAATTGCTGAGAGGAAGAAAGCCGTGTTTAGAAAAGCTGCCAGACGACAAGACCTGGGGATGTAGGGCACCACGCAATCACACGGTGCTTTGCTTACTCAAAGTACACCTGCAGGGAGGAGAGTAGGGATGGGGGTTTGTGTGTTCGTGAGAGTGGGGGGAGAGCAGGAAGGGATAGAAGAGTCTCTTAAATGCTTATAAATACCTGAAAGTCCATTGGAAGGCTACTCCTTTTAAAAATATGCATGTATTTCTATATTTCTATGTGACTATACAGCTCCCTTTCAGTAGTGGGCTGTGAGCAGCACACCTAGGTGTCCTGCATGCTGTGTAGGTGTTAAACCCTGAGCTTCCCAAAGCCATAGGCATGATGCAGGAGACCTTCCTTGGTGTTGCCTTATCAAATGCTGGAGGTGGCTTTTTCTAGTGTGACATGCAGAGGCCTGCAAGCACTGGGGAGGGAGTTTGAGCATGTGGAGCAGAGGCAGGCAATGCCCCTGCACAATATCCTCTTGCCCCAGCTCTTTGCCTCAAAGCAGAGCCGGCCCAAGCAAGAATGTACAGAAGAGGTAAGAATGAACAGAAGAGGACCCTAGGTCTAGTGCAGGACATGTCCAAAATGACAGACAGAACACTCTAACCTCTTACAGCTGTCATTTTAGGCTCCTGGACCAAAACTCAGGCATGCTGAAATCTGTCAGCTGAGATCCACCAGCTGACATGAAACTCTAGGAGCTGTATTTACACAGGTGAAAAAATCTTTCTTTTTCTTGGTGTCACCCACCTGTTGGGCCCTGAAGGTCTCAGTGGAAAATCCGTGGGATCCTTGGGATAGTTGCACCCTTGGGACTTGCCCCTTGACTATTGTAAAGGTTTGCTGTATACTGGCAATATAAATGCAGAAGATTTTTAGGTATAGAAAGGGGAGCTCCTGACTGACCCTTACTGATCTTTTTATTCCAGTATCTCCTACTGTGAGGAAAAACCACCCAGGTTGCTTTTAACAATATCTGGAACCAGCGGGTGTTTTCTCCATGTCCAGGTAGGGACTGGTGCAGAGGAGATGTGCAGTAGTCTGGAACACTGATTTTTCCTCAGCTCCTCTTTAGGGTGGTGGAAGAAGCACAACATGTCCTCCACCAGTTGCTCCCTCTTGCAGATGCACTCCAGCTTCATGTGGAGGTTGGAATTCCTCGCTGGTGGAAGGTGTGCTCATGGGAAGGTTTCAGAGGTACGAGCAGGGGGTAGACAGCATCAGCCTCACAGGAGCTCCAACATCCTAAGGCACACCCCACCCCGATGGCTGGCTTCCCTAGCAGATGCAACTAATCCTGGAAATCTTCGACAAATATGGAGACATTCATCCACCAGCTCCTCCACCATCCTGAATGATTCTGGTGGGTCCAGGAGGAAGTTAGTTGAAATTCCACACATGTCCAGTGCAACACTGGATTTTTCTTCTTGCTCCTCCTTATCTGCCTTGTTTCTGGAACTGCCCCCCCTTGCTGCTGCTGGCTGGCTCGTAGCTCCTTTTCCTGAGCCACCTCCAGAGCCTGAAGAGTATGAACAGCACTCCTGCAGTGTCCCAAAACTGTCACTGCTGCAAGGCAGTTCAACATCAAAAGGGTTGTCAGGCATTGGAACCAACTGTCCAGAGAAGTGGTGAAGTCACCATCCCAGGAGGGATTTAAAAGATGTGTAGATGTGGCCCTTGGGAAGGTGGTTTAGTGGTGGGCTTGGCAGTGCTAGGTTAATGGTTGGACTTAATGATCTAAGAGATCTTCTCCAACCTAAATGATTCCGTGATTCTATGATGAAGTCTGGTTGTGTAAAACTCCTAAAAGACACGAGGATCTTCTGGATGGAAAATAACAGCATAGCAAAGAGTTAATGGATCCCTCTTATCTCCCGCTCTTGGAGGCAGAAATCAAAGCCATCTTGTGGTTCCACTGGCTTGTAGCATTTCACTTGTGGGACTGGCTTTGCTGAACAAACTTGCTCTCATGATCTGCCTGCTGATTTCTGCCTGGAAAACCCTGGGGTAAAAAAATATTTTCTGAGCTTTGGTTTAAAAAACTCCACTCTGTGTCTCGAGAGGTGGAATTGGAGACGCTCAAGCAGACTGAATAATGTAGCAGATCGAAGTCCAAACTCAGAGCCATGTTTTGCCTGTGGGTCTATTTCATTTAATTCAGAAAGTGGGAGATGAGCTGGTTTTAAGCCTAAGCATGCTGGGTTGTTAACTGCAAAGACATGGTGCTTACTCTGTTCCTATATTCCTTCCCATTGTTCACCAAGTAAATCTTGACAAGGATATGCTGGCAGGACTTAGAAAGGCTTGTGTTTTTACAAACAGTACGCTGGAGGAGAAGGAGGTGTTAGGGCTTGTAGTTTATGTAGTGGGTTGGTGGTTGGAGCAGTTTTCTAGACAGAAACGAAGAAATAATTTTTAAACATCCGACTCACAATCATCCATGCAATTCCCTTGCCCTGACTGTCATTATTTTAGCAGGCTGCATTCAAAGGAGCTCATCTTGTCCTGGAAAATTCTCTGCAAATGATCACCACATAGAAACAACTGGTTCAAACCAGAACTGTCATGATTCCACAAAAAACTGAGCTCAGTTACTTCAAAGAGACACACTAACAAGCAGATAATGTTTTAAAGCAGATCACTCTCTGAAGAAGAGTCTCTGTCCCTGCTCTTAGCAGTAGCTCAGCTTTTCTATATCTCCAACCTACACCTTTGCAGAGGAGAGCCAAAAGGCACTGGGGACAACAACCTTGGGCTTTCTGTAGCCTGGAGGTGCAACATTGCCCCCTCTATGCTGTGCAGTGGAGGGATGGGGGGTTGCTGCAGCTGGTACTTACCTGCCCACATTGTTGCATTGCAGGACTGCATGGGTACATACACCATCTCAAGACACAACTGAGCTAAAAAGTCCTCTAGGACCAATATTTCAGGTGAGCTGTGTGATGTGCTGTGCCAGCCAGTGGCAAAATTTTGGACCTGGGAAGAATCATGTGGCTGGAGCAGTTCTGTGGGGATGAGCCACCTGTTCTCTACCCATGTCTATTTCTCCCATCCAAACGTAATCACCATTCTTTGTTTTCCAGTTATATGTGAGATGTGGTCCATGGCTGAGGCTTTAGTTGCTTCCTATGGAGAATGCAGAAGAGGACAATTTTTTCTATGCTTTCGTCTTAAAAGCAAGGAGAGTCTCCTTGTAGTGTTGTGAAAGATAAGCCAGAAGCCTCTGGCTATGGCCCCTATTAAAAACATAGTGTGATAAGTTTGCTCTGGCCTATTGGACTGACATGGCAGGGCAGTTCTCCTGAAAGCACTTGATTTACTACCTACGATATTTTGATTAAAACATTGGTCTTATCTGGCACAACCACATGAGGCAGAGCCAAACCTGGTTCACCGACAACTTAAAATGTTGCTGTTTCCTTGGCTACCCTCAGGGATTAGTCCTTGGTCCAATGCATTTCAATAACATTATCAGTGATTTAAGTCAGGGTCTTTTCTGATGATGAACTGCAGGTGGCGCAGCGAGTGATGGACTGGGGAGGGCAGGTCACTGTCGCAGGGTGATCTGAATTCCCTGGCTAAGCACAGCCCAGGAAAATGCATGTGAGTAACAACGCGATGCAAACTAATGCATCTGTCTTGGAGGAAAGGCTTCAGATCAGGGGAGGACATCAAGCTGGCCATGTAATTATCTCAATGGGCACTTTCCAGGGCAAGAAAGAAGGGGGCAACACCTTCCTTGGAGACAAAAATCTCTGATGAGTGTGGGATCAAGATCCGGCCTTATGCATAAGGTAAGTGAAACTCTCCTGCTGAAGGAAAGGTGGCTAAGCATGCCAGAGGATGGAGAAATTACAAATACCCAGGAACTGGAAAATAGACTTTGTGCTATGAGGCTGAAGGAGTCTATCCTGCTTGGTGTAGCAAAGGGACAGCAAAGAGGGGACTTGATTGGTGCCAAGGGGACATTTGCTTTGCAGGAGGGTTCAGGAGCTGCAACAAGTCTGGTGGCTGGAAACTGAAGACTGAGGAACATGGCCCTGAAAGAAAACACATGTTGTTGGTGGAGAGAATGGCATCCCACCAGGAATGGCCAAAGCCAGGTAGAAACCTTAGGGAAATCTCGCACACACTAATATCCACCAGCAGTTGGACACCTCTCACCTAACATGACACGCATGCAAAGAGGTCTGAACTGGTCCCTGTGGCTCTGCCTGGTGTCAAAGGAAAAAGAGAGGTGCTGTTTATTTCCCCTATCACAACCACCTATCTCCAGAGGAGGGGAATTCCACCCAGCAATGCTGGACTCTACCTTTTGTTCTGAAAGATCCAATTCACCTGGTTTTGGAGAGCAGAGCCGTGCTCAGGCAGTCAACATGGACGGCAATGGAGGCACTCCCTGCTCCTCCTCCAGTGATTGCCACCCAGTGCTATGCTTCATCTTTCCATTAGGTTGTCCCCAAGGACCAGCAAGAATATTTCCCTCAACACACATCTAGCCATGTTTTCTGAAGTTATTCTTGATCTTTTCCTGAAGCATCAGAATAAGCCACCAGTGGGGCTAGACCAGGCGGTATTAAGGATCACACCAGGGTTTCCCTCTGCATGAATGAGGATCAGATGCATAGGTTTCTACCGGACACATCACTAAATCTAATGATAGCTTTATTTTTTTAAACATTTTTTGGAGTGCATGATGTAGTTTCCCAGTTTGCTTACCTTTCTGCTAGAATGAGAGCTTCCCTGATGTCTCAGGGATGCTCGGAATCCCTAGCATTACTGCCAGGATCAGCAAAGCCCTGGGGACACTTGCAATCTTGTATCCCATCTACAGGTGGGCCATGCACCTTTGAGTGTAAATTTGAGGAGTGGGTGGGCATTTCGGTCAACTCCTTTGCCAGGTCCATCTCCCATGTAAGGACCAAACAGCTGAGGTGAAGAAACTGAACATTTTCACAGGAAAAAAAAAAAAGAAAGCAGTACTTAAACACAAAATATTGTTTTATTTGTCACCGAAGGCTACACATGGTCACTTCTGTCTGCTTTTCTTTTTTCTAGAAGGTATCTACATCTGCACTTATTTACAGCCTGGTTGTATTTACACAGTCAAGAATACAGTATTAGAAACACAAAGTGTTGAGAAAAAAAATTTCTCAAAAAATTAGTTCCAGACTTCAGGAAAATTATTACACAGGGTAATGACAAGAGTCTTCAGTGCTGGGCTTACAGATGCAGCTTTGATACAAAGTCCTCTTCTTGGCTGGAGCTGCATTAGAAGTCCTCTCACAAAATAAACATTTTTCTTTTTAATAGAAAAGTGTGATTTTTTGATTGGTTATTTTAATAGCATCTGTGAACTGTCCAAACATTTTAATTTTCTTTTTGGAAAGTTTTATTGTTTGCTTGAACAGTTTCCAGCTCTAAGGAGAAAAATATATATATATGTATATATATTTTTAGTTGATTTTCATTTGTGGTTTTTTATGCTCCCCAGAAAGCATTGACCTTTGGGATCAGAGTTAACAGCTGAACCATGTAATACTTGGTCAGGAACACAAAGTTTTATGGTAATTAAAGGAGAGCAGAAAAGAAACACAAAATGTTTCCCTTGGGTGGGCCAGATTGTTTTTGGTGGGAGTGGCAGAGGATGGAAAACTGCCATAGGAAATGGCCCCCTGGAACATGCAATGGCCCTTCATCCAGGAGTGAGATGGGGGTTGCTGGACAGGGCCCTGTGTGTTCCCATGGTGTCTGTTTGAAGTTTGCTCTACAGTCGCAAGTAATTTTATTTAAATATACCCTAGAGATGAAAAACAACAACAAAAAGCAAACACAAGCAAGCTGTGGTTTTGTTGTTTTTTTTTTTTTTTTACAAAACTCATGAAAATTCTTTGGTGTAACGGGGGACTATTTAGTGATCATAATAAAATGAGTGATTATAATAAAAAGAGGTGCTGAAAAACTTCTGTCCTCTGGAGGACTGTAACAACAGGAGCAAAAATGCCCCAGCCAGGCTCACTATGGGATGGAGGATGCTGCTGCCCACATGGCAGCCAGATTTTATCCCACCAAACACATCCCTGGCATGGAGGCACCGTGTCCGTATTCCCCACGTTTGTCAGTGCCACCAGGGCGAGGAGACAAAGTGAGTGAGATTTAACAAGCAAAGCAATCTCTTTAGCTCCATTATTAATGTTATAGGCGGTTATTTCTCCTCCCCTTTTAAAAAGCGGCCGGAGAACTAACCATGATCCCTGGCCCTGGTTTCAATTACGCAGAGATTGAATCAAAACAGACTGCTGTGCCGTAAATATGAGGGGGGCCCTCTCTGTAAATCATAAAATTGAATTCTAAAATTTCATGTTAAGAGCCTTGTCTTTGCATAATGGATTGTGGTGCCATCCATCACGGTGACACTTACAAGTCACAGCTGAAAAAGTACTTTATTAGATTTTTTTTTTTAAAACAATTTTGATTTATTCTGGTTACGCTGTCTGTATAATAGACTGAGCAGAATCTCATGCCGATCCCTATGCTCAACAAAGCAATCACAGATATATTACAGAAATCCCTCACTGTTTCTAAGTTACAGCCAAATGGTCTCAGGGATTGCTCCCAGTCATCTGTGCCTTCTAAACCCAAATCAAGCATTGGGGCTCTTAATGACCTTTGGTTTCATCGGCTCTTGCCTGGTGTTGTTTAGAATTGTTGGCACATTTTCATTGTGGCTCTGATCAATAGCTGTGATGACAAAGATATGATGAGCTGCATGATTCCCTCTGGTCACCGCTGCTTAATGATTTTTCCAAGCGCCAATCTTCAGTTGAAAGGGGAAAAAAATAAAATAAAATAAAGATCTCAGTGGAAATAAACATTGTGGCATTTCTCGTGATGCCAAATTAGTCTTGCTTCTCTCCCCTTGGGCTGAGCACACAAGATGTTTTTCAGCTGCTCCTGCCTGGATGCCACATCAAGTAGGCCCCATCACTGTTGTTCCTTCAAATGGAGCATGTTTTGGTACCAGCACCAGCTACTGAAGGCTTGAGCTGTTAGTCCTTGCCATTCCCACTGGGAGATGCAGCCCCTGCTCCAGACCACTGGACTTTCTCCTCTGAGCTGTGAGATTTGGTCACAATCTGTCTCACAACCCTTTGGACTACAGACAAGTCCAGAGTCCAAAGTAATTTAAGCTACACCTTTGTATTTTTCCATTTTGAAAGGAAATTCCTTTTGGTAAGGAATCAGTCCTCGTTTTGGGAGTCAAGATAAAAACGACTTCTCAAAATCAAGCCTCAAAGCATGTGAGACCGCAGCGACCTTATCCCTTGGAGATGGCCTGGCATGCGACTGGCCTTTGAAAGAGTATCTAGAGCAATGGTGGACATGCTGGAGGGAAGGGATGCCATCCAGAGGGACCTTGACAAGCCTGTGTGGTTGGCCTGTGCAGACCTCATGAAGTTCGAAAAGGCCAACAGCAAGTTCCTGTATCTGGGTCAGGCCAATCCCAAGCACAGATACAGACTGGGCGGAGAATGGATCAAGTGTAGCCTTGGGGGTGTTGGTGGGTGAGAAGCTCAACATGATCCAGCAATGTGCACTGGCAGCTCAGAAAGCCAACTGTGTCCTGGGCTGCATCACCAGCAGCATGAGCAGCAGGTCAAAGGAGGGGATTCTTCCCCTCTGCTCTTGTGAGACCTCACCTGAAGTGCTGTGTCCAGCTCTGGGGTCTCTGACACAAGAAAGACATGAATCTATTGGAGAGAGTCCAGATGAAGTCACAAAGATGCTCAGAAGGCTGCAGCACCTCTACTATAGAGACAGGCTGAGAGAGTTGGGGTGTTCAGCCTGGAAAATGCTCTGGGGAGACCTTAGAGACCCTTGCAGTGCCTAAAGGGGCTCTAAGAGAGCTTTGGACAAGGGCATGGAGTGACAGAACAAAGAAGGATGGCTTCAAACTGACAGAAAGCAGATTTATATTAGATATTAGGAAGAAATTCTTTACTGTGAGGGTGGTGAGATACTGGACAGGTTGCCCAGGGAAGTTGTGGCTGCCCCATCCATGGAAGTTTTCAAGGCCAGGTTCGATGGACCTTTGACCAACCCCGATCTCATGGAAGGTATCCCTGATCATGGCAGGAGGATTGGAATGAGATGATCTTTAAGGTACCTTCCATCCCAAACCATTCTATGATTCTATGAGATGGGGGTTAGTGCTGTCGGATTTGCACCCAGGACCTCCCAGTCTTACCGAAGCAATGAATTGCTGCACCCCTTCCTATAAGCAAAGCAAGAAGGGTCAGGCACACACAGCATGGCCCATAGTGGAGGTAGAAGGGGCAACACAAGGGCTGGGAAGTGGCTATGGTGCCATCAGCAGAATGAAAATGCTTGTGGATAGTGGAGTGCAGTCCCTTGATGAGGGCACAACTCTTTGTGTTCTCAACCCATTCCATGGGAATGCACTTGAGATACTGTAGAAAAAACATTTTTCACTAACAGAGGGGTAAATTTAGGGCTTCAGGACTGAAAATGTTCTTGTTTTGCCATCTAGGTGAAGTTGAAAGCTTTCACAGAGGCTGAGGATTTAGGAATGTAGTAGCTGTCTTCAGGTTTATCCCGAACACTAGACAGCCATCCTTTTTAAGTTTTTTGTTTTGATAGAGAGGAGCAACATATACATATATATACTTTTACATATATACTTTTTTCCCCTTTTTGACCTAATGTCCATAGTTCTCACGCCATGTGCAGGACCAGGAGAAGATCCTCGTGGACCTGGCAGGCAGACAGGTGCAGTTGCATCCCACCGCTGCTTGAGGATGCTGAGAAATGCAACTCGAGGGGTTTGCCTTTGCCATGGTGCAGAGCAGGACGGCTCCTGGGTCCAGGCATGCTGGGTGTGCACGGCAGGACTGTAAGACTCTTGAAACATGGGTGAACTCCTCAAAGTCATTAGCTCATGTAATAACCTGAAGAGTCTCTGTAAGGCTGTAGAGGTGCCATCTCAGGCTGGCAGGGTTCCAGTAGGAATGTTTCACACTTGAATCCCTTTTCTTGGCTCCATGGAAACATGGCCCATTTACTCTTGCACTACTCCTCTTAGCATTGTAACATATGGATGGAGATGGATACAGAAGCACCAGTTCTCTTTGGAACCGCTCGGAGTGGGGCAGTGTAAATGGGAGGCACATTGAGTCCTCTCTGCACTGCAGGTATTCACCAGGGATTTATACCTTTTGACCCAGCTTCCTGCAGATGTTTTTTCCTCCATTCATGCTGTTTTAGACATTCACAGCCATCACAAGTTTGAGGTTCTAAGAGGGATTTGTCCCTGATGTGACCTGGGGATGGGGAAGCAGGGAGCTGGGTAGCACTGTGAAGAGGGTGCTGCCTCCTTTGAGTAGGTGGCTACTGCTGGTTTGTCTAACACTTCCCCTAATCCCCACCAGCACATCCTCGGGGCAATCGAGGCTTCTCAAGAGCTTGATACCGGCAATACAGGTGGTAATGCCATGGCCTTTTAACCATTCCTGGTAGGCGGCAGCCTAAAGCAACTGCTCCCTTGCCAAAGCCTAGAGCTGGTCTGCCCAACACATCTTCTCCAAGCTGACTCTGCCAGAACTGGATACTCTTTCCAGCTGCCTGTGGTTGACTCCTGCCAAAGTAATAAAGGTTGTGTGCTGCAAGGGGTGGTTCAGAGTACAGCACTGGGACACAGCACCAGCATCATCACCCTCACTGCAAGCAGGAGAGACCACCAGAAAATCAAAACCATACTGGTGGTTATGGCCACACAGCCAAAGGCATTAGGGATTGGGAACTGAAGGAGGAACAGTCTGTTAGGGGAATTTCCATCCCATCACCTTCCTTCTGGCAAGCACCCTGGAACAGACAGGCAAGGCAGACGGAGCTGGCAGCCGGCATCTACGGGGAAACCGTGATAGCACTGGGGCTGCCAATGTTTCGCTGCTCGAGGACTCCATGCCCAACATAACACCCTCGCTTTGTCTGGGGGGTGAGAGCCTGCAAACAAGTATCAGTCTGTGTTGGAGGATGGCAGTGCTCGTGGCATGAGTGCAGAAGAGCTGGTTCCGAGGACAAAGGTGCATTGTAGGGCTTCAAGTCAGGAAACAGCCTTGGTATGGATTGCACATCTTGGGTTATCTCTCTGAAGAACTGGGAAGCAAAAACCAAAGTGGATGGAATAAAAAGCCAGGACTGAGCTGTTCCCAAAGAAACACAGTGAAAGCTTTTAGAATCGGCATATGTGCTGGTGTCAGTGTGATAAGACATCTGTTTGGGACCAGGGTTGGCCACCTCCAGCCAGAGCTCCATTGAGAGGTGGGGTAACATCTCTGCCTGCAGGAACAGCCCTTGCTATCACAGGACTGTTTCAGGCAGGGAAGAGGATGCTGAGCTCATCTCCTTGCTCCCTTGAATTTCAAGGACTCTTGCAAATACCAGAGCACAGAGGTTATGTGAATACAAATTACATTATCATGCCGAGTGACTTTGTCAGCAGTTTCTCATTAAAGCACTTGGTCCCCTCTGCAGTGGGCATTTCCACTCAATCTCCCCCTTCGTCACTGCTAACAGTCAACTGTGCTCTCCATTTAATTCGAGCTCGTGTAAGAAACAGTGAGAGAGCTGATTCCAATATTCTCCTTCTTGTCCCACCACGCACAAGCTGTTGCTACTTATTAAGCATTTTAAAATCCCTACTGCCAAAGTCCCCGGGAGACATTTATCTGCCATAGTCATAAACGACTTGCCAGCATGCTACTCAAAACTGCATTTCCCAGCCAATAAATACAAGCTCCAGAATCAGGAAAAGCAAGGTTTGGCTCTAATTTTCAGTGGTATGTCACTGGGATACTATAACTACTTTTAAATTCAAATCAGCTTCTTAAAAATTAACTGGTTTTATCAGATACAGCACAGTGGACTGTTAAACACGTAGCCTCATGTACTGAAACACTATACATTTAATGAAGTTATGCCATTAGCAAATGTACAACATGGGTGCATTAAATCCACCTATAGAACAGCTCTACGTACGAGAGAGAGGATTTATTTTAGCTTTTCTCAATAGAGCAGGAGTCCCTTTTCTTGGTTTTTGCTAGGTTATTTAACTAAAACCAGGATTTGTGCACACACAAAAAACCCCCAAAAGTATCTACTCTCATAATGAAAAAAGACTGTTTTTTTTTCTTTTTTTATTCCAGTTCAGGAAGGAAGAGAATCATCTTGCAAAGTAATATAATCAGCTCCTTTGCCTCTATAATCTACTTCTGCTCAGCAGGAGCCCCCAAGGAAACACTTTATGTCCCAACTGAAACATGAAAACTACTAGTAAGGTCTCTTTTGAGGCACATTACTCGGACGGTCACTTTCAGAGTGTCAGAATCAGCGTTGTCTTCCATCTCCATTCTTTCCAGGAAGAGCTCTCTGGTATGCCGCGGACTCCCCATGTTTTGGGTGGAAGGCTCTCTGTCCCTGCCCAAACCAGAAAGGGTTAGGATGACACGAGTTAGCACAGACACCCATTTCGCACTTACACCTAAGGACGTAGGTACGTTGACAACTCCCCACTTCAAATTCCTCACAAAAGAGGGGGAAAAACGAAAACAAAACAAAACCAAAAAAGGACAAGAGACAGTAAATTTCACTGTGATCACACTACGGCAAAATATACCTTCTGTTCATTGCAAAAAACACGCGAAGGCCAAATTAAAGAGGGAAAAAAGTATGTTGCATGAGTTACAGTGCAACTGTATTATTCCTTTTCTTTCTATTTTCCTCCCCCCCCCTTGTTCAGTTTAGAAAAAGTATTGAGTACAACACAGTCAGGTAAGTGGCCACAAAAGAGTAGCTGTCTTTGGCAAGAAGTCACCGCATTGACCCTCTCTGTCACCTTCTGCCCATTTCACTCTGTCTCATGAAGTGGATGTTGTTGGCGCTGTCTGAGAGTTCGGGGTACTGCTCCACTGAGATCACAAAATAGCCATCGTAGCCCTGTACCCGGCCCGTGTTTAGCACTTGTTGCCTCTCCCCTTCTGTCCACGATCGAATACCCTCCTCCCCATCCCGCAGTCTCTGCTGTTCCCGGGACCAAGCTTGGGTGACAGCACGCTGTCGGGCCAGCTCCAGGACACGTGCCTTCTCCTCGTCCAAGGTGGTCCCGTAGCGAGTGTTTAGACACAGTGCACCGTACTGGAGCTGGATGTCTGTGTAACGTCTAGTCCTTCCACTCAGCACTGTGTTGATCTGGGACACTGTCACATTCACGCCGTTCTCCAGGGTCCTCCGCCCGCCACTGAGGCCCAGGATGGACAGGTCACCCTCCGATGGCCCCTGCTTAATGAAATAGTGTGTGTCCACCCCGTCGATGGTGAAGTGCAAGTTCTCCAGGTAATGGGCGTTGTTCAGGATGGCCGCGATCCTCCGCCCGTCCTCGTTGGCCACGCTGATAATGTCGGTGGCCACTCGCCCATCCTTCATGGCGAACTTGACGCCCTTGCCGAAGATGGAGCCTCCAGAAGCAAAGTTCTTGTTCTTCTTGATATGCTGGCACCCAGCGATGCTGGAGCTGTAGATCCGTTCAAAGCGCTCGAGAGTGACAAAGGCCTTCAGCTGCTTCTGCACTTCACACTGGACCCCCAAAATTGACTGAGCAAGGAGAGAAAGAAGAGAAAGACATATTAGAAAGAGAAGCCTTGTGACCCAAAGGCATCATTAGGATGCTAGAGACCAGCAGAACATCCTGGAAACACGTAACGAGGAGCTTCATTATTTTTTTTCCCCTTATCACATTTTTTTCTAATTTTAATTGTTTTTTGATGGAAGAGATGCATTGTCAAGTTATTGCCCCTAATGTACATTGTTTCTATAAACTGAACTGTATTTAATCTCTGAAGGATGAAGAGGCAGAAAAGGATTTTTTGTCTCAGTGGTGTGAGGGTCACGTTGGGACACTAATTAGGTTGTGTTTCAGTGTTCTTCTTCTGCATGTAAGAAACAACTCATCTTGTGCTCGTGATGCTTTATCAAATGATTTCAGATTTTCTGTGAAGTGTGGAAGTATTTGTAAAAGTTCTTTCTATTTTAACTTCACTTTGCACCTCCTTGTGCTGCCTCCAAAAGGCCTGTAGGACCTGTATGACCCCCCAGGTGGCCATAACCACTTTATATCCCATTTCAGCCTGGCCAAATTAGGTTGTTCAAAACTCAAGGAAGGCACTGAATCCAAGTTCTATTTCCTGCTGACCCCCTACAATGTGCCAGGCTCCCTGAGCTAAGGCCAGCCATACCTGATGCTCAAGATTTGGCTTATACCGAAGCAAAACTGCTGAGAGACAACAGCCTGGATCATTTGCAGTCAGGTACATACAAAGTCACTTTTGCTGTTAGCATATAATGAAGCAAGCACACGAGTCAGCAGCTCATCGTTACTGCAAAATGCTCTCATCAATTCATGGCAGCACAGGCTTCTTACAGACTCCTTTTCATGAACAATTATTTGCTCTAATTTCACAAAAGCAAGAGGATGCTATGACAAAACTCCCCTGGCATTGCCAAACGCTCAATTCAATAATGTAATGACACCCAGGATTAAAAATAGGATACAAAGAAAAGTTTGCTGCACTCCAATTATTTTGAGGAAATTTAACATCCACGATGGATATTGCCTTAAACTGTCCACAAGCAAAAGGATGACATCCTTCCCTGGATGCAAGAAGACAATTCAGGTGATGCAGGCATTTCAGACTTGTAACATGGTAAGGGAAGTGAAATAAACCCTTATTTCCATGATGACCGTTTCCAGGGAAGAGTCTTAAGGTATTAAAAAAATAAAGGATTTACCATTGCAACTCGCTTACAGGTTATGAGAAGGTTATGACTGATAAAAGAGAAAACTATAAGAGAATAGAGGTACACAACTTCAAGAGCACATTTTGGGTTGTAAAACATTAAATTACCCTGAACTGACTTTTATTCAAAGTGCTGAGCAGGTTGGTGTATCTTCTTCTTTTCCCCTTTTGGCTGACAGCAAAGCAGCTGGAGCAGGAACCAGCCTCCTATGGAGGAGGAGCTCTTTCTGGTTCTCCCCACTCTGCCCGTAGGGCATCTCACACACCGCCTAGAGAGCAATATAATTAACAGACTGATAGGGAGCTGAGCCCAGCTTTCCTGCCAATTCCACAAGTGCTCTAATTATGCAAAAAATGGACGTAATTAATGTAGATGTCACAGATGATGGACATGGAGCAATTAGGTTTCTAGGCTTCATGAAACACTTACTGTTCTAAATAAGTGCACATTGCACAGCCTTGGTCATTAGCTGTTTCCTCTTCAAAGAGGTTTTAATGGAGAGTTATTCTTCTCGGGTGTATCTCATATGGGTTGACTCTAGGTGGTCCCACTACCACTATACATCACGTTGCTCTTCCAAATCGCCTCAGTAACATTTACAAGTGATGGGAAAAGGCACTTCCCAATACTCACACTGAATCACCATTCACTCAAGGATGTAAATCAGGTCTTCTGTGCTACATTGCTATGTCCTGTGATCATTTCTGTATCACCATCTATATATACATCACCTTGTTTACCAGAAGTTGAGTGATAAAGAGTCCCTGGAATTAATTGCACCATCTACTGATTATCACCGTGGGGAAGCGAACTCGGGGAGGTCAGACAGTACTGGGCATGGGTGAATAATTCCATCAGAAATGTCCTCCTTTCTCATTCTAGTTTGTCTTCATCACCTTATTCTTGATGAGCTGCAGGAACTCCTGCACCTTTTCAAATCTGAGCAAATTATTAGGTATAGATCCTCTGTGAGTGCCTCCAAATTAGATTGCCCCAACAAAGCAGTGGGTCTGGACACCACTGGATAGCAAATTCACAGGCAGACACCTACCTTTATGTGTCTTAGTCAAGAACAAAATCACAACTAAAGGGTTTTCTACTGGGCACTGGTTGCTTCTGGGCTTTCCCCATCTTTTTTTCAAGTAGGGAAGTGGGAGATGAGATGTGCAAAGCTGTAATGCTGAACATCACAGTCACTCAGAATCACAGAATAATTCAGGCTGGAAGGGACCTTAAAGATCACCTAGCTCCAAACTCTCTGCCACAGGCAGAGAAACCTTCCACTAGACCAGGTTGCTCAAACTTAATTATCAACTATTCCTATAACTAAACACATCTCTGTTAACTTGAAAACAAGCCCAGGATGACTTTGAAATGACTTTTTGAGTGCAATTCTTTGATAAAGGAGTGTATTTGGGAACAGCGCTTTTATAAAAGGAAAAGCAAACACATCCAACAGAAAAAAAAACCCATCCAACAAATTCAAACAAACCAGAGCACAGTCAGTTTGTATACTCTTCTGTGAATATAAAGGGGGTAGAGGCAAACAGATTATATGTAGTTCAAAGGGGCAGTATCCCTGACTTTGAAATTACCATTTCTGTTTAATCTTATAACTCATTTCAATGAACTGGCAAGGAAAAGAAACAGAAATTTTCCATCCAAAGCTGCAGTGGCATGTGCTATTCTCTAAAAAATGCTGCTGCTGTTAGCAACTGTAAGCTAAGGTATCTATAAAACCAGTTTTGCAGAAGAAAGAAAGAAAGGAATTCATTGTTATTTTATTTCAATATTTGTTGCTTGATGTGAGTGACAAACATGCTGGGTTCATTTTTTCTCGCAGCCTTTTTTAATCAGATGTCCTTAGGTGACATTTCACTTTATCTAGTAACAACCCTTTGGAGAGAAGAGAACGACCTTCATCATTTGTTCTCTGCTGCACAAAGCTCAAGAGAGCAGCACAATACAGAGATCTCTGAATAGCCTCCTGCATTTTACCAGCACCTCTTGAGGATTTGAAATACCATCGCCAGATCCTATCATCTGTTGTTTTTAAATACCGCCTTCCAGTGTGAGACTGAAAGCTTTAATTTCCCATCCAGGATCCAAGATGTGAAATACGTGAACATGTTTCCAAGTTTCTTTCTATCCTTGTGCCATTATACACAGATAGGTGTTTCTCTTACAACCATATGGCTTATAACGCAGAAAGTCTCTTCTTCCAAAAGGCTTGGAAGCTATGATTTCCCTGAAATATTATTCATCATTAACTCCTTCCTATTTATCACAGAATCATAGAAATGCTTGGGTTGGAAGACATCTTAAAGATCATCTAGTTCTAACCCTTGCCACCACGGGCAGGGATGCCACCAACTAGACCAGGTTGCTCATAGCCCCATCCAACCTGCCCTTGAACACTTCCAGGAATGGGGCATCCACAGCTTCTCTGGGCAACCTCTGCCAGTGCCTCACTATTCTCTGGGAATAGATTTTCTTCCTATCATCTAATCTATATGTCTCCTCTTTTTGTTTAAAAATGTTCCCCCCTGTCCTATCACTATTTGCCTGTGTAAAAGTTCTCTTTCTTTTTTTACAACCCCCCTTTTTTATTTACCACCTAGTTCTCTGTTAACAAAGCCATTTTTCAGTAATCAGCCTCCTCCCTATGTTCCACTTGACCATCACCTGGAGACAAGTTCCCATTTGGGTGTACCTCACCAGCTCCCAGATGGTGTAGGTGCAGGAGGAGCCCATCAACCTCAGCAGCCTGGCAGGTATTGAACACTGGCATGGCTGCACTGCACGAGGGTTGGCTGAGAGGCAACGTGCCTGCTCAGCAACCTGCCAAGCACCAACATCAGTGGGGCAGTGGAGGTGAGCAACTGCCCAGCAAGGCAGTGCTCGAGATGATGATTGGTTGGCAATGTGTGAAACACAAGTGCCAACTCATGGGCTTAGAGGAGAGGTCCCTTCTCCACCCCACCAGTATACACAGCTGCAGGGGGATAATGAGGTTGAGTTCATCAAGCAGATTTCATCTGTGGAGAAATGAGGGATTTGCCTCCTTCTCTTGCTCATCAGTGTTTTCAAATTGCTCATCTATTTTCCGAAAGCCTCAAGAGCTTAATGTCTTTGAGAGTTCAACTCCCTTGCCTGCATTAGATCCTTTGAAAACTGGCCACTATATCTGCAAAACATAACTAGGGGCTGATGGACAGACGTGCAGACAGCGTGACAGTCCAAGCCCAGGCCAAAGCACCCGCAGTGTGAGGATGCCTTCCCTGAATGATGAACACTGGCAGAGCCAGTCCCTCAAACAGATTGCCCTTGAAAGAAGCTCTGCCAGAAAGCACAGCACTATAGCTCACTCCCTGGCTGAGCACCCCAGAGCAGCCCTTGCCTCCAAAATGTTGCTCCATAAGGAATGCCAAAAACTACTCCTTCCAGCACAGCCTGTAACAGGCATTGCAGAAAACAGGACCCTTCCTGAAGTCAGTGCTCATGGGATGGAGAGAAGGGTATTTATTAATATCATGTAGATAATGATAAAAGTGCTGACTCCAAAACACCCCTCCCTGGAAATAGAGCTGTTCTGGCTCCAACAATTACCTGACAGTTCAACAAGACAAAAGTGAAAAAAAAACCAACAAGAAAAAAACCTAGAAGAGAAACTGGATTCAGGTGCAGCAGTTCCACAATATGCCAGAGGTCACCCAGAGTCCCCTGGTGGCCAATAATACTGAACTTGTTCAACAAACAATTTAGTGACAGCCTCACGGTCATAGGGAGGAGGGGAGGGAGAAGTGCTGCACAACAGAGTATTGGATTTTAAATGTCACTCAGAGCTGCAGGGCATTAGTGCAAGGTTTATGACATGTTGGCTGTTTTTGAGGTGGTGGATGCTCAAAGTCAGAACTATCTCTCCCATCTTCCAGACCTGCAAGGCAAGTACCAAAAATGTTTTGGAAGGAGATGCCAGGGCGCTCTGGTTATGCACTCTGAAGAGAGACGAAGCAGCCATTGATGGGGAGCTAGTTCCTTTGCTGTTGTGCTCTTGTTAGTCATTCCTCTCTGATAAAAGAACTGATTCAATCTGCAGGGCCACAGCTTTGATCAGCAAAGCCGGTAAAGTAGCTCAAATATACTTTGGTCTATCACAAGGAGGTATGTGATCCAGAGAAACAGGGATCAGAAGACATGGCAATGAGAAAGTTGTGGTATATGATTCAATGATCAATGCCTTGTCCAGGCTACTTTTAAATGACGAAAGATCTGGGGCTTACTCCAGAGGCTCCAGTTTGACCAGTTTTATTATCTGAAAATGCTTCCTGTGCTTCCATTTACCTATGTTTAAGTCTGTCATTTGCGATGTGAAATTTTCCAAAGTTTGTATTTTCTTCCACATGCTTCATGAAAACATACAAACAGTAGGAAGGAGGGCTGGATTGTGTCTGGAAGCCGGTTTGGCTGGAAAGGGCTGTGAGTGAACAGAACTTTATGGGAAACATCAGTGTTGGATGCATGGATAGGCATAGGAGAAAATGGGTCATGTGTTCAGGTATCATATGTGAATGAATTTGTTTTATGCAAATATGTGCCTACAATATGCTGGGTGTGACAGAAAGGAAGGGAATCCTGCTCTATTGCATTTAAGAGCCACTTGCTATCACAGCATGATCCTGCAACTGTAGACAGAAATAAAATGCTCATGTTTTGTTGCTGTCATAACACAGGGGAAGAATATAAAACAGCCTGCAATGGTTAAATTCCACTTTCAGCATTTGAGTGTAAAGTGACTCATCTGGAAGCACGACAGTTGCATAAAGCCCTCTTTTAATGAGCAGGTCCCTGCACAGTCCTCACTGCAGCTTCTGGCTTTAAAAACCTGGCAGGGACATGGAGGTTTTCTTTTCTTCTTATTGCTCCTTCAGGTAGATTCCTCTAAAATGGCTGGATGGAAGGGAGGGTCTCCTTGGTTTTATTTCCAGCTCGTCTGCCTATATGAGCAAGGGTTAGTCTTCATCTCAAGCTGTCACTCATTACTTGGCTATTCAATAAGTCAAATAATGATAATGAACTAATGATAAAATAATAATATAATAACACTACTATTACTACTACTACTACTACTACTGCTACTACTACTTTCTATGGTGGTTCTGTGTGAGTTATTACCTACTGCACATAACATTTCCGAGACAATCTTCTGTGCAGTCTCTGAACAAGCCTTCCCTGTTTGCCTTCTCCTGTACAGCTTTGCCTGAGGATACTGTGTCACATCAGAGAGGAGGAAAAATCCTGAGGCTCTCTCTCATTACAGAATAATCTCTATTAGCATTTCATTGTTTAATCCAAAGAAACAAGAACCAAAAAAGGAGTCTTTGAGCTCAAAAACACAACTGAGTTGCTGCAGTGTAATAGTTTTCAAGCATCAACTCAGTCATAGCAGCAAAAGGGCAGAGTTCTTTTGGTCCCCCCTCTATTATTAAGTAACTTAAAATAAATCTCTTGCTGAAGTTCAAGCTGGTACATTTTAACTTGTCTTCATCACAACTTTCAGGCTGAGTACCAAGGATGGACTGACACATGACTTTTCTCAATCCACAGTATCTTGTTCGCACCTCTGTGTGATACCTTTTGTTGTCAAGGAGGTGTGACCTTCTGGTTTAAGATGTGTACATGACCTTAAGAATCTGCTGCAGGACACCAAGATTTCAGTGAAGTCACAGATAAAAGAGGCTAGGAGCGCAGATGGAATCAATTCCATTGCCTATCATTTTATTAGCAGAAATGTTAAGAACATGCCCTGATCTTCCCAAGCACGTCAGGGCCTCATTGCTCTTGCAAAGTTAGAACACACAGCAATGTCAAGCAGGAGTTCAGACTAAAGAGGATTCAGACCAAACAGATGAAAGCAACCCCAGAATACAATGTCTAGAAGATGAGAGAGTATCCTGAGAGGCAAATGACTTTTTCAAGGTCATACACTGATAAGAGGTAGGGCTGAGAGTTAACCCAGGGCTCTCAAATCCTGACCCAGTGTTCTAACCTTTAACAGTGTTGCCTCCATCTTTCAACTGAGTAATTCCCAACAGAAAGATGGGGAAATGATTGGGTGCAAAAGCTTTTTTCGTGCCAATTTTAGCATTGAATTTTCTGCCATCATCTACCAAAATGGCTTGGGATGCAGGGCTGTTTTTAAAAGCAGGACATGGTTACTTGGGATTGAACGCAGTCAGGTAAAATGGAACTTCAATATCATCTAAAACTTCTTTCTGGTGAGAGTCCCTGCAATGCAGAATAGTTTCCTAGGGAAGTACTGGGGCTTCTTGTTTAGGACATTTTAAGTCAGACTGAATAAATTTCTAGAAAAGAAGTTTGTGAAAACTGATTCTGCATCAAGATTTGCCCTTTTTTTGATTTTTTTTTTTAATTTCTAAGAATCCTTGGTGCAAAGGCCTTGAATTTAGCCTGCAATATGTGGTTACATGGCCTCTGTGGGAGAAAGAAACAGTAACTATTTCATTGAGCAATGACCAGAAAATATAGGAAAAAGCACCGTGGCAGTAGTGAACTTAAGATGTGATTATTCAGATAGATTTCAATACTGGAATGGGGTCTGACTTGCTCTTAATCTCCCAGTGTATCTGGGACAACACACTGATAGAGGTTTTTCAATAAAGATTGCAAATGAATAGTCTGCTGATAAGGGCATGAGATACAGTATGGATTTGCATGGATCACCTTGCTATTGTCCCATTCTTGGGTTTTCATCTGTGTGTGGATTAGCTCATAGGATGGCTCCATTGCATCCACGTCTGGTTTGGGGTAGCCGGGGATGACGTTGTGTAGCTGGAACCCAAAGGTGAGCAGCCAACTGTTGACATCTGGAAGGGAAGAGAAGCATAAATAAGATTATCTGATCTCTGAAACAGGATTGCCCAGGAGAAGGCCCAGATGAGAACCCCATGGCGGTTGGCACTGTAGCAGGCTGGCCAAAACGATGAGTGTTTACTTTGTGTGAAGAGTACAAATATTAATGGTCCTTGAAAGAGCTGTGTGCCAAAAGCTGGGCTTTCCACCTCCAACCAGAGCCAAATTCTGCACTTTCCCAGCTCTGAAACAGAAGCGTTGGCAGTGAGCAAATGGCCCAAATCAAAGCCAACTCCATGTCTGCCCTTCACGAGCAAGAATCAGGCACTGCTCAAAGGTATGCAGGAGAAGTGCGGGACTAGCAATACATTTGGAGGCTGAGATGCTCCATCTGAATGGAAAATGTTATCAAGTCCTAAAGTAAGTTCTGAACTCCTCACTCACAATACTTCTCTCACTGAGGACTCTCAAAGGGCCTGCAGGCTGAAGACTAAATTTAGAGCTGTGTGAGCCAGAATAGCAGGACATCCTGGATGGACAGCACAGGCATTTAGCAGGTGCTCATGCAAGAGGTTCTGGACATGTCTTTTGCTTTTTCCATGGTATTTCCACCTCAGTCCTGAGTTTCCTGGCATTTTTCAAAAGAAAGTGCAGTTTAAGTATTAAACCAGTGTAAAGTCACATGTCATCTCTTACAGTGACATTTACAGTCAGCCTGCAAGGTAAATTATAGTGAAAAGAAGTGTACAAATACAAGACTACTTTGCTTGGGTACTTTTTAGAAACCTCTTAAAAGAAGTCCATAGATGGTGAGAAAACTGCTGGCTGCTAGTGGTAAACTATTGTCTTGTGCAAAAGAAGGACCACTGGCACTAAAGGGTACATGATGGAAAAGCCATTTGGGACACCATTCCTGCACTTAGTTGCCAGTAGATTACAAAGTCTTCCTTGATTTTTGAGTGCACAGCTATTAGGAATAGCAGCTGAAAGTTAATCCATTGGAGGAAATAATGATGAGGTTGAGTAACTCCCAGATCTGCTTGGGATCAGCATCACTTCCCCCTTAACTTCAGAGTGTTTCATGATCTCACCTTGTTTGCCTTCACTGAACTCCAGAGGACACACCTGCTACAGTCCCTGAGCAATATGATGTGCATTTGGCACACAAATAGCAATTGCAAGAAAAACAAAGGTATGAAGGTAAAGTTTAACTAATATCAGCTCCCAGGAGTTGTAGGTGTTTGGATGTAACTGGAATTGTGTTGGTGATTGCTCTGCTTCAAGCTGGCAGTGCAAGGGGCTTGATTTTCATTTTGCTAAACTCAATAAGCGTTGTTGAAACAATCTGAAGAAGGAATCAATTTAAATAATCAAATATGCATCTCTGAATATTTTTTTCTCTATTCCCATGAGCCTAAATGAATGTTTTGAAGAACCGGTTGGAAAAGAAATTATGGATGCTAGTGGCAAATAAGGCACTTCCAGATGACTGGAGAATCAGGAGCCAAACAAACACACTATCTGTTGCTTGTTTTCCTACAGGCTAAAATGTTGCGATTGGGCAGATATCCAAAAAGCCCTTGCGACAATCCATGTGGAAGGGGGAGGATTTCTGCAATAAAAACACTTCTGTTCACTCAATGTACAGATTGTTTTTGGAGTGTCTTTGAAACAGAGAGGCTGGGGGGGAGGAAAGAAATGAAAAGGCTCATTTAATTATTTTGTTGCTTAGCACTAAGCCAGCCTGCTTCCAAATTCTTCTCATCTCAAATGAAGACCTTTGATGTACATATTGTGGACCAGGTGGTCAGGAGAACAAAGTAAAACCGTGAAGGTCAGCACTGGAGCAGGAACCATTTCCCAAGCACTTCAAAAATGTGAAAAATAATACAGAGCATGGATGCTGAACTGTTGAAAAATATGTAACATGTCTGGAAATATCCAAGACAGGGGTTTTTTTGATACTTCTCAGAAAGCTGACTTTCAACACATTTGCAAACAGGAGTTTTTTCTTTTCGGGAAGAGGTGTTCGAATACCCAGAATACAAAAAAAAAAAGCCCCGCCAAAATCATAGGAGGAAGATGTGGAGCTGAGAAAACAGAGGGGAAAATACTAATTTGCCAAGAGGCAGTGACAACTTTTTTGACAGAAAAGTACATTTCACATCACATAGGTTTTTTTCAGCTACAGTAACCCTGCCAACACATTTCAAAGTAAATTCATTTGAGGGCAAAGAAAAAGGGTGCTTAATGTAGACACATGTAATGGAAATGTCAGTTCAATCCATCAAGATTGCTGAAGCTGGTAGCAAAGCTCTGCACCATGAAGTGTACAATCACTAAAATATTCATGTTTAACAATGGGCCTCTCAAAACACAAATACCTGCTTCTCCTGCTCTCTCCTCCGCATGCCTCCAATTTGTATCTACAAGCTCGGAGACCTCATCAGTGCAAACAAAAGCACGTGTTAGTCCCCCATGTCCTGGGCACTGATCTCCCCTAAGGACAGCAGATCCCAGGGTAGGAATGTGGAGGGACAGAAAGTGCCAAAATCTGGGCAGATTTGGTTGTGATGACAAGGGCACTCTCATCATGGGTCCTGCCCACAAGGTGACTGAAAGCTTGAGCAGAAAGAAATGCTGGGGCAGCAGCTTTGTGTCACAGCACTCAGCCCATAGCATGGCCTGCTTCTTCCACGCACTGGGAGAGGAGAAACTTAAAATATGTATTTGGGCTCTATATTCTTGTAAAAGTAAAAAACAGAACTTATAAGACCATGGAAAAAGTTATTTGGTGCATATAAAATATTAGTGTATCAGATTTGAACATCTTGATTTTATTGTCAGAGCTGTGTGGGAAGCTATGCACCTGTTCTAAGACAGGGTTAAAAAAAATAAATTTTGTCCTGTCTTAATTTGAGCAGGAAAACAAAATTCTGTTATTATGTCACAAAGCAACAGTTCAAAAACTGTATCAGTTCAACAATTTCAAATTAACTTCCATTTTAGTTTTGACTCCTTAATTTTTCTTTTCCAGTTTTCAGTCATTAGCTTACACTTAACTTGAAAAGGTTGAAAACCCAAAAGGAATTCTTATTTTAGGTTATTTTGGAATTTGTCATTTAGACAATTTTGAGAGCTGTTTACAACATTTTTGCTGAGAAATTTCTCAAGCTCAACCCTCTCCCATAAACAAATTCAGTTTTGACGAATGAGCATTTTCTGATAGGAAAAGTTATCTTGAGGTATTCGCTGCCAGCCTTAATTATCAGAGTGAGGCCAACACACAGGTTCTTAGCCTGTATCTTTTGACATATTTTCCTTCCCTTGTGGCATCATCTTCTCAGCTCTGGAGAAAACAGCTTTTCATTAAAAAACCCACAATATAATCCTTACGTTTATTGCAGAAGAACCTGAAAACATGAATCCTAATGGCTAGAAAAACAAGCAGAATAGAACCTAGGATTTTTACTTTGCAATATTTATTTGCCATTAAGCCAATTTCATAACTCAGGGGAACGCAGTTATTGTTTAATATGGAAAAGTTGTGATAGATGCAGCAGGAGCATTTAAAAATTAATTCTATCTCAAGAAGTATGTACATTTAGTTTGTGATTGTGGTACTGGGTTTTTCAAAGGGAAGTATCTAGAAAAGAGTCCCACCAAAACAGTTGTCTTTAAAATTGCTACCAGTGTTGCAGACAGTATGAAACTAGTATGAAACTGGATTTAAAGGGGGAAAGGACTAGAGATAATCCTGGGGGCAGCACACCAATGCTAGAGGGATGGAAGGCTAGTGAGGTCATTCAGCTTGCTATCAGTACAGGTAGGTGATGATAGACGGAAATGAAAGTCTGTCCAGGTGTCCAAGAAGGCCAATGACATCCTGGCTGTATCAGAAATAATGTTTCCAGCAGGACCAGGGCAGTGACTGTTCCCATGAACTTAAGTAACTGTTAAGGCCACACTTCTGATCCTGTGTTCACTTTCATGACAAGAAAGACATTGAGGTGCTGGAGCATGTCCCGAGAAGGGCAACGGAGCTGGGGAAGGGTCTGGAGCCCAAGTCTGATGAAGGAAGGTTGCAGTGAGGTGGGGATCAGTCTCTTCTCCCAGGTAACAAGAACAGGACAAGAGAAAATGGCCTCAAGTTGTGCCACGGGAGGTTTAGATTGGATGTTGGGGAAAATTTCTTCACAGAAAGGATTGTCAAGCACTGGAAGAGGCTGCCTAGAGCAGTGGTGGAACCACCATACCAAGACGGATTTAAAAGATGTGCAGATGTGGCACTTGAGTACATGGTTTAGTGGTAGACTTGGTGGTCAGAATGACCCAAACATACATAGAGCTCATATTACTGCCATTTTACAAAGTCCCAGGGGAAGCAGTTCAGAGATTATGTCAAGCTGTTGGGTAGGTGTGCCCCAAAATCTGGCCTTTAAGCCTAAAGCATCTGCTTTTTTTTTGTAGAATCTGTTAATTCTGTGGGGCAGATTAACTTTGAACTACATAGTTAGCAGTGTTGTAGTCATGTAACCACTCTGAAATGGTTGACTGTAATGAAAGGTTTAAGTTACTTTGCCATTCTGCTAGAACAAATCTGTATGTCATATGTCATTTGTTTAGTTGCAAATAAATCTCTAGGCAAAACTACGTAAACAGAGCTGCCCCTCTACAAAGAGAAACGTTATCAGGACATTAATTGGTAGCTAACCTTGGGATATCTGAGGGGATGAAAACCTGGAAACAAAATAAAAAGAACAAACACTAAAGATGAGAAAAGGAAAAAGGTTTGGGAATTACAATTTCCATCTATGCTAATGAATTAAACATACCCTGGACATAGGGGTAAACTGCAAGCTAAAACTTATGTCCATTTTATTAAAGATTGGAAAACCTCCTGATCAGGACACTGAGAGAGGAGATACGTATTGCACTGGTTTTGATAGGATAGGATAGGATAAATTTCTTTATAGTAGCTACTATGGGTCTGTGTTTTGGATTTGTGCTGGAAGTGATGTTGATAACACAGGGATGGTTTCATTATTACTGAGCAGTGCTTACACAGACTAAAGGCCTTTTCTGCTCCTCACCCCACCCCTCCAGCAAGGAGGCTGGGGGTGCACAAGGAGGCTGGGAGGGGACAGTGGATCCCAACTGACTCAAGGGACATCCCAGACCACCATGTGGCATCATGCTCAGCATGATGTAAGACTGGGAGAAGCAGATAGAAGGAGAGGACATTCAGAGTGATGGTGTTTGTCTTAACCAAGTCACCCTTATGTGTGATGGAGCCCTTTGTCCTTGGGATGGCTGAACATCTGCCTGCCCATAGGAAGTGATGAAGGAATTCCTTGTTTTGCTTTGCTTGCACAAGTAGCTTTTGCTTTTCCTGTTCAACTGTCTTTATCTCAGCCCACGAGTTTTCTCACTTTTTCAGTTCTCTCCCTCATCCCACCTCGGGGTGTTGTGTGGGGCTTAGTTCCTTCTGAGGTTAAACCATGACACCTATTCACTGATGGCAAGGTTGAGAAAATGTTAATTAATTTAAATGTCTTACCTGTCATGTAACATTTGATATCCTGAGAGTTGCTAATGGGGTTGTTGTTTTTGAACATATACAGGTTGAAAGGCATTATATTATTGCTACTCAGATGCTTCCACATATCATGGTCTGGACTTGTCCACCGACCCGCTAGCACATCATAGTCTCTCCGTCCCATGTGGATAAGCTTTGTGAGGGGGTCATACAGTCCTCCATGGTAGCCAATGATGATCTGGAAGTTGGGATTGGTGTCCATATAGATCTCCCCATATGCTGTGTACAGTATCTGCTTGATCATTAAACCAGTCCCGCTGAAAACAGCCAAAGGAGTGCCAATGTTATCGCAGGCTATGTAGAATTCATCACCGCTGCTGAGCTCCATTGCAAAGAGGTGGCCTTGGAGGTCATAGTAAAGGGAGGTGATCTCAGAACTTGAGTGGTTGTACAGATGGGTGACCTTGGTTGGGTTGGTCAGATCTGCATAGAAGAACTGCAAGTGATGACCATGGCTGGTTTTGCTGGAGACTCTCCTCCCTAGGCCATCATAGCGGTACTTCACACTCCACCCACTAACTTTATTGTAGGCTTTGATGAGCAGGCCAGCTGAATTGTACTCAAAAATATCATTGCCCCTTTGCTTCAGGAAGCCATCTTCATCCATTTTGTACTGCACATCCCCCAGTCTAGTAATTCTATCCCTGAGGTCATACCTGAGCGGTGTAAGGCGGGCACTATTCCCCGGACTCAACAAATGGAGGTTTCCATTTAGGTCATAGCTGTAACGCCAGAGTGGTTTGTCATTGATAGACACTGTCTGCAACTGGCCATCAGCATCATATTCATATGAGTACCTAGTTGTGTTTGCATAAGGGCCAACCTTCAGCTCTTTCTTAACCACTCTTCCCATGTTGTCGTACTGCACAGTCATCCAGTACATGAGAGACCGGAATATCTCATACTGGACCTCCTTCATTCTGCCATAGGCATCAAAATGTTTAGTATGAGTCATGACAGCAGTGGTGATAATCTGGTTGATATCATAGTAAATTACTCCAAATTTACCAAATTGCTCAGTTTTGCCTGACACGTCATCATACCTGTAGAGATCAATAGGTAAAGGTGTCTCGTTGATGACTGCTTGCATGCTGGTCACCCGAAAGCTGTTGTCATAATTGTAGTCAAAGCGTGCATTCACCATGCCTTCCTCAGTGAAGCGGAAAATCTGTCGATCAATGAGAGGCCCTATTTGTCTGTACCTGATTGTACAGGTGAACCCTTCATTCTGCAAGTTGATGGTCTTCAGCATGCCAGCAGTTTCATCGTAAGTGAAACTGATCTTTGTGGTGTCATAGAGCATCTCAGCTAACTTGGACAATTTTCCGTACTTGTAGATGACACGTCTCCCTGTGCCCAAGTACAAAGTGTGGAGGAGCTGCTCATCCTCTGTGAAATCCTGAATAACCGAGGCGTTGCCTTCTGGTGGTCGGTAAATGTTCCTGTAGTAGCCAATGGAACGAATGGTTTCTAAAGTCTGACGCGCAACATTGGGCATGGTCACCGATGACAACCGGTCATTCTTGTCAAACTCAAAGATGTACTGTCTCTGGCTGTGAAGGAGCAGCACCATGGACTGGATGGGAAGAAGGAAAGTACAGATTATATTCCCAGGTTTTGAGCAAAATTATACTCTCACAAAACCTGTAAGATTCTTCAGTCCAAAGAGCAGGGCAATTGAGACAAATCGCTGCACCCATAGAATTAAACAGTGAGAGGCAAGCAGCTGCAGAGCACATCAAGTATCCCTAAGCAGGAGTGGGTCAGAGAAAGAAGCAGTCAATGCAGTGAGGAAGGTCTAAGTTCAGAATGCTCAGTAGTTCAAATCAATACCCTGTAACTGACTGTCTCTACCCAAATTCCCTGTGCCAATAACTTTTACAGACTAAATAAATAAAATCGGTAGACCTACTTAAACATGCTTGAAAAAGTATCCCCCAACACCTTCCAATGCTGAATTAATTCATTGTGTCACGTTATCCTCTGTTATTCTCTTACTCCCAACTTCTGTGTGCATGCTTATTTGTTCTGGGATTTTTTTGAATGTAACAAAAAATCCACATAGGTTGCATAATACAAGGAGTAAGTCAATACTTTTTCCTTTTTTAAAAATATGGTACTACAGTTTCCTTAAACTGTTTTAGAGATGGATGCTATAAAAAAATCAGGAATAAAAAATTCCAGTCCCAGGTATATAGCATATGGATCTATAGGTCACTGGGCAGGGTAACAATTAATGGTAATACCCAGAAAAATTAAGTCCCACACGAATCTACAGAATGAAGACCGCAGGACACACTGTAAAGTGTGCTACAACAGTGTGGTTGGATTTATGCCTTGCACTTTTTAATGACATGTATTTCCTATAAAGCAGGAATGGCCCGCATGAAGAACGCAGGATGTCAGACTATATGGGTTGTTTTCACATGGAAAACCCCAGTAGAAATTTCTACTATTCACTCTGATGACATTACCTGAATATATTTTATATTGCAGTTAACTCAACAAATGAAAATTGTGCTTAAAAAAGATGTGAAGGAGTGCAGCTGAACTGATGCCAAAGGAGTAAAGCCCAAGTGCTTCAAAGGCACTGTCTCTGAGTGGTAAGAGGATTCTTACCTTCTCCAAGTAAGTGTAGCTCCATGATTTGCCATCAGCAAAGATCCTGGATGTAATTCTGCCAGACTGGTCATACTCCATCCTTTCTGACATTGTGCCCCTCTGAATCCCCGCAATGTGTCCTCCTGGGGAATAGGTGACATTGACCCCATTCAGTCTGCTGCTTGGTGACCAGAGACTGGGCCTCCCTGCCTGGTCGTAGAGGATGCGGAGTGTGAACTTGCGGTGGTCATCATAGATTTTCTCTGTCCTTGTCACACGATCAAAGTCGAGAGACAGCAGGTTTCTGTTGTGAACCTACAGGAAACAGATAGAGAATTAGGAAGCTGGAAACAGTTTAAGTTAGAAAGACAGCCTTGTTTCACCAAATGCCTCTTTACACCACACTAGAGAGTATCCAGCAGTTCACTGCCTTTGGATAAGAGGCAATTTTTAAAGCAAAGGGTTGTCCTAACATTGCTTCTGTTGACTTCAGTGAAGAAAGAGGCATAAGAATGGTACTTTTGAAACACCACCACAGTGAATGAATACTGCCCATATCCCAAACCTAGGTTTAAGACTGCTACAGCAGATGGAACCTACAGAACATAGAATGACAATTTGTTGCAAGGAATATCTGCAAGGTACTCTGCTTATCAATCCTAGGATACAGTGTCTTTTGCTTTCACACATATCAAAAACGAACACTTGTAGAAAAGAGATGGATGTTGCGTCAACATAGTGGAAAACAGAGTTTTTCTTTGAGTTCACTGCAGGCATTGGAAGTTAAGCCTTTCCCCTGAGATGAAATGAGCTGTGTCACCAGGTGAAGGAGCTACAAGAAGAAGTGAACAGGCTTTGTAGTATTCAGGCAAATGAGTAAGAGAGAGACCAATTATTTTCAGAGACGCTACAGTCTCAAGAATCTCGGGACTCTCGAATCTCCACTGTAGTGGAGAAGAAGGTAGACTCAGAACCCTGCAGGGTAATTAGTCAACGGACTGTTAGTCAAGGGTTTGGTAAACATGAGGGCTGGAAGTGGGTCACTGAACATAACAGGAGAAAGGTTCCTCCTCCTCGAAATTTGACAGGTAGGACTGGTACCTTCTACAACAGGTAAGAGGCTCTGGAACTAGAAGGCAAGACAACTGATGAGGTGGGAGAAGATTCTTGTGGGGTAACAGGGCATCCTAAAATAACACCACCCGTACCCCACATCAAGACTTCGTTGGTTAACAGGAAGAGTAGTTGTAATAGGAGACTCCTATTACAAGAAGTTTCCTTAAAGCAAGTTTGCAGACAATACAAAACTGGAAGAAGCTGTTGACTCCCTCAAAGGCAGGGATGCCCTGCAAAGAGACCTTGACAATTTAGAGGACTGCGCAGTCACCAACCATACAAAGTTCACTGGGGAAAAGTGCTGGATTCTACACCTGGGATGGAGCAACCCTGGATGTTCGTACAGGCTGGGGAATGAGATGCTGGAAAGCAGTGCTGGGAAAGGAACCTGGGTGTCCTGGTCTACAGCAAGTTGAATATGAGTCAGCAGTGCCCTGGTAGCCAGGAGGGCCAATCGTGTCTTGGGGCGCATCAGGAAAAGCATCCCCAACTGGTCAAGGGAGGGGACTGTCCTGCTCTGTTCTGCACTGGTGTGGCCTCACCTTGAATATTGTGTGCAGTTTTGGGTGTCACAAGATAAGAAAAATATTAAGCTATTGGAGAGCAACCAAAGGAGGGCAATGAAGATGTTGAAGTGCCTTGAGGGGAAGCCATATGAGGAGTGGCTGAGGTCGCTTGATCTGTTCAGCCTGGAGAAGAGGAGATTGAGGGGAGACCTCATTGCAGTCTACAACTTCCTCGTGAGGGGAAGCGGAGGGTCAGGCACTGATCTGTGGTGACCAGTGACAGGACCCAAGGGGATGGACTGAAGTTGTGCCAGGGGAGGTTTAGGTTGGATATTAGGAAAGGTTCTAAACCCAGAGGGCGTTTGGGTGCTGGAACAGGTTCCCCAGGGAAATGGTCACAGCATAAAGCCTGACAGAGTTCAAGAAGCATTTGGATGATACTCTCAGACACATGGTGTGACTCTTGGGGATGGTCCTGTGCAGGGCCAGGAGTTGGACTCAGTTACCCTTGCGGGTCCCTTCCAACTCAGCATATTCTGTGATTTTGTGAAATATGGAGGCCTTGACCACTGTAGATTTTGCACAGAGCAGCAACTTTGCTGTAAGAACTGGAGTTTTAACTTCACTGTCCTGGGGTTATTCAGAGTGGCATAATTATACTCCTCATACCTCCAGTGTCTCTGCATTTCCAAAGATCAAAGGTATCTACTTCAAAGGTAGGAACAGGAATATATTTTGGTTCATGGATTGTGGTGCACAGCAATACAAAAAGGAGCTGACAAAACAACTCACGTTTAGCCACGTGTGCAAGGAGACTTACAAAGCCACATCACAACAGCAGCAAAGTACTGAGCAAGTATGAAAAGCAACATTCCCAGTATGAGCTTGCCAGTGAAGATAGCTCTTTCTCCATCTCACCACTTCTAAACCTCTTTCAGCTGGTGAACCTCTCTTTTCTAGAAAGGTGCAGATTCTTCTTGGATGAGTTTTTCAAACTCTAAAGAGCTGACTTAAGTCTCCAGTGCCCTTTGCAGTCCTTCAGCTGC